>NW_012156399.1:64443-217622 GCF_000151545.1 Saprolegnia parasitica CBS 223.65 | reverse complement strand
GGTCGCGGTCCTCGGTATCGGCGGTCTCGGCCACCTCGGTATTCAGTGGGCTGTCGCGCTCGGTGCCGAAGTCACGGCGCTCTCGTCGTCGGCGGCCAAGGAAGACGAGTGCAAGAACGTGCTCGGCGCGCACCACTACCTCAACTACAGCGACCCGGAGGCTGTCAAGGCGGCGGCGCAGTCGTTTGACATTCTGCTCTGCACGTCGTACGGCGACAAGACCAACTGGGATTTTCTCTTTAGCCTCGTCGCAACGGAAGGCAAGTTTATCCTCGTGGGCCTCCCGGAGAAGCCGATTTCGTTCATGGCGTTCTCGGTCGTGCCGCGTCAGATCACGTTTGTCGGGTCGCTCATCGGGTCGCCCGAGACGATCGAAGAGATGCTGGAGTTTGCTGTCGAGAAGAACGTGCGCTCGATCGTGCAGGTGATGCCCATGGCCGAAGCGTCCGCTGCGTTGAAGAAGGTTCGTGCCGGCGATGTCCGCTTCCGCATTGTGCTTCAAAACTAAAGGGTTGCGCCCTTTCACCCTTGTCAGGCAGACTTATAGTGCTGACTAACGCGAAAAAGTGTTCTATCTATCTATCTATCTATCTATCTATCTATCTATCTATCTATCTATCTATCTTCGCATTTTCCGAAGTGTGAGGTTCGGACGCGGCTGTTGAAGATGCTGCTGACAACACTACATTGGGCCGTGTAAACCCTCCAACACCCGACTTTTGTGAAACTACGCTAAACCCTTTGACACCGTTGGCGCATAATGCGCATAATGGATCCAACCCCAATCCAATGGTTGTACAGTATGAACTACGCAACGAGCACCGCATCGACGTGTACATGAGCGACCCCGCACTTGTAGCCTGGCACTACGACGACAAGTCTGACTGTCAGAGCGCTTGTGGCAGCATGGCAGTGCTGGTCGTTCTAGAAGTTTCCTCGACTGCAGAGTTCCACAGCGACCTTGTATACTCCTGCGAGGGACGTCGCGTCAAGCTTGGACCGAAACACCGTAGGCATTTATTGTTGAAGTCAACAAACTACTCGGACATCGCGCCAAGAAGCCCCGCGATGTTGACTGATCAAACGGATCAAACAAGCCGCCATGGTCCACTCGATTATCCGAAGCAGATTTTGGATCATCTTTTTTTGTACATGTATGCCGTTATGAATATAGATAATCAAAAGACAGATTTCGTCGGGATCTCGAAGGCATGCTCATCGCACATAGCGACTTTACGACGCCGACAGGATCTCGATAGCGTGTGGGGCTTACTGTACCCGAGGTACGCTACATAGGAAAGCAGGTCGTCCTGCACTTGATGCTATTAGATGCACGATCCATCACCGGTGCTACAGCATCGCGCGGCCTCTTATGTGTTGAAGCCAATGACGGAAGCCGTCGTCGAATACACAGAGCCCACCGTATGCGTGCCTTGTCCCTGGTTGCTACTTGAAGTACACGGCGAGGTTGAAGGCGATCGAACGTCTCCGACGCAATGAGCTCAAGAAGCACCATCCCAAGCTTGGACTGATGTGCGCTAGCATGCTATAGTATACGACGTGACCTTCCGAGTGCTTTGCAGGAGGAACCCCAAGGATTGGAACCGAACCATACCCGTCCGATTCCAGTTTGACACGCAAACGCCATTGGCCAACGCGGCGGCCAATCAGATGGTCGTGTCGCTGCATGGATCGCAGGTATCTTTTCACTTTCCGTTTACTAGTGTCATGAAGACTCAAAACGCCACAGCACCCGCACTCGAGCCGATCGGCTTCCTCACACTGGTGCGGCAGCCCGACCTGCTCCCGTACATGACGCAGTTCCAGCACGGAAGTCCAAAGGAGCTTGCGACTGCCTTCAAAAAGTACCGGCGGCAGCTCACCAAGTCTGCATACGCGCACATTGATGCCGAGAACCACAGTGTCTTGCGCTGCTTTGTGCTCTTTCGACTTCTCGCTGATGGTCGATCGAGCCTCGCGCAGCTCTGTCTGCGCCACTACCCGGACGGGTACATGGTCCCGCGCCTCCCGGTGACAGAGCTCTATGCAATGGACGCTGCGGCGCGCCTCGGAGATGTCGTTGTGCTCGCGTTTCTCCACAAGCACGATCTCGGACGGTGCAGCGCCAGTGCTATGGACGTGGCCGCGGCAACGGGGCATTTGTCGGTCGTGCGCTTTCTGCACCGACACCGGCGCGAAGGCTGCACGCAGCTGGCGTTTACACTAGCCCGTCGACACGGACATATCAAGGTGCTGCAGTACCTCACTACGCACTGCGCCGAGTTTGAGCGCCGGCAAAGCGTGCCGCGACATTCGGGCAAAGACGCGGTCGTCGCTGGCGGCATGGTCGCCTCAAGCTGCATGATACAGTAGCGCATTTGAATGAAGATGCGAGTATCAGTATATTTCAATGTGCGTTGTTTAACGACTTGGGCTCACTGCGACCCTCGGAGTGAAATGGCTCGGACGTATCGAGCAAAAGGGTTGCGGTGCAGCCTGAAGTTGGATCTGATCTGATAGAACGTCACCAGTGCTCCGGTTGTCGGGAGCTACCGGTACTGCATGAGGTGTTTCATGCACTAGTATGGCGCCCTTGACGGTGCGCAATGGCCCCGAGAGGACAGTTGTTGCCATTATCGAGGTGGGCTGTAGCAGGACTGCAAATGGGAACGGAGGGTGTTATTGAAAGGGTACTCGCATACGAGTTTCAAACGACGTTTTCGGAGTACTTCTACTCATGAAAGAACCCGAGACAATGCGGATGGAAGACAATCAGAGCTCCTTGCCTGACAATGATTCCTAACAGTACCGCACCACGCTGGACATGGCTAGGACAACCCTTCAACTACAGCGCCCGCCCGCCTGGCTCATGGGATTCTTCACGCTGGTCTCGCAGAGCGAGCAGACACGCAGGATGCGTGTGCGAGCGCGCGTTGTTGATGCGAGACGGAGCAAGCACATCCTTTGTCCAATCTCCGCAAAGGCCTGTCACATGCGCCGTCAATTTTGCCCGTGGGAGGTTTTCCATAGCAAAATCGAATCTGGGCTAACGTCACGTGCCATGTCGCGTGGTCCACATCCCTATTAACCACAAAACACACAAAACCCACCATGAGAAACCCGGCGTGGGAATGCGAAATGTGCAATCACCGGATTCCTGCGCTGTGATTGGCGTGCCACCAACCAATCGCGTGGCACGTTGCCGTATCTGGCTGCCGCCCGCGCGGAGCCAGAGGCACGGCAGCCGCAAGGCGCATCTCATCGCGTAATACGAGCATTCCTCCATTGAACACGCACGTGCACGATGAAGCCGCTGTTCCGCCACGCCAAGACCACATCGCCGCGGCAAAGTCTCTCGGCGCATGGTCGACCCCAATCGGCCGTGCTCGATGTCCTCACGCAGCCGGATCTGCTGCCACTCATCGCCGCCTACCAAGCCGGCACGTCGCGCGAGCTCGCTCGGATCTTCAAAAAGTACCGGCAACAGCTCCACAAGCCCGAGTATGCCATGGTCAACAGCGACGATCCGAGCGAGTTTCGCTGCTTTGTGCTCTTCAAGCTCCTCTCGGACGGCAAGACCCCGGGCGTGCATCTTCTTTTGCGCGAGTTTCCCGACGGCTACAGTTGTCCCAAGATGAAAGCTGCGGCCGACCTCTATGCGATTGACGCCGCATGCCGCCTCGGCGATTTGAACGTTGTCAAGTTTCTCCACGAACACCACTTGGGTTTGTGCAGTCAAGCCGCGATGGACGCGGCGGCGTCCAGCGGAAGCCTCTCGATCGTCAAGTACCTTCACCGCCACCGCGACGAGGGGTGCACCCCCCTTGCGCTCGCCCACGCCAAGCGCTTTGGGCACATCAAGATCTTCAACTACCTCGCCACGCACGTCGCAACAAACGAGACGCCGATTCGTGAAAAGTCGGCGCTCACAGCCCGCGACACGGTGGCCGCCACGAGCGACTGCTGCATTCAATAGTCCCGGCACATTTATAGTCTAGTTGGCAGAGTTAATTTTTCTTATTTATGCAAAATACCGCACATCATTGTCAATACATTGCCGACAATTGCTCTTTGGGTTGTAGTACATGTAAAAGCAACGTCGTTTTTTCGTCAAAGTAGTAGGGACACGGGTATTCCTTGTTGTCTGACGTACTCGCTACCAAATAACTATACTATCGACAGTTCCGCTCGAGTTTATGGACAATATGTCCAATTCGCTCGCGTCCCTTCTTCGTTCTGGCGATTACGCGCGAAAGCCGAGGTGCAAGCACCCCTCGACGCGTTGTAGCACAATCGTCATCATCCTCGTGTTGACGGCAAGCGCAAGATTCGACATTGGGAAAATCGAAGTTCGAAGTGACACACGAACGGGCGTTGGCAGCCATTGCCTGCGTAGTTCGAAGTTGTGCGGGCGAATTGTGGTTCTCGCTTGTGCTGCCACGTGGCGGCGCTTGTTTTATTCTTTTCATTGTGATGCATACGAAGTATGAGCTTCAATAAATTATTGGTTTAAAAACAGCGCCACCGCATCGAGATGAGCAATGCGGCGACGGCTTGCACCCACCCACTGCGAGATCCGGCGCCGATGACCAACATGATGGAGCGGCCTGCGTCGGTCTCGGACCGCGTCTTGACGTCCGGCCGGCGGCTTAAGATGGGCCTCTCGTCGCTCAAGTCGATCGAGATCCGCGAAACGACCGCGGCCCTGCGCATCCAGCAGTTCTACCGCAAGTACCTCGTCAAGTGCAGCCGGCCGCTTGTCGTGCGCCCGCCCGCCAGCTCCAAGAAGCTCAAGGTCACGAACGACACGCTCGCGCTCACGACGGCGTTCTTCACGTCCACGATGGCGTCCACGAAGCAGCTCCATGCGCGCGAAATGCTTCACAAGCCGACGCTCGTCGACGACCATGCACCGGTCGCGCACGTGGACCTCAAGGCCGCCGAGCCTGCGCTCCTATCGGCCGCAATGAAGGAGCTCGCCGCGCTTCGATGCTCGAGCCCGTCCGAGGCCGACGTCACGGACGCCGACCTTTTGGTTCACGACCAATTTGTCAACATGATGCACGAAAAGTGGCTCCTTTGCAACACGGCCGAGCGCCAGCGCATCCACGAGCCGTCGACAGAGACAAAGCTGCCGTTCTACGCGGCGGTCTGCGACGTGCGTCCGTGGTTCTCGGACCTCGTCTTCGTGGCGCGTGGCGGGCCCATCGTGCCGCATGTGCAGCAGGTAACACGTCGTCTTGCGCATCATCGCATGACGCCACCATGCGCGAATAGGTAATGACGGGCCCATCGAGTGCCAAGCACCTACGTGGCGTGATCGCTGCCATCACGGCGCTCAATGCGACCGAGCAGTGGGCGCCCGACGCCACATCGCTCTTGCCCAAGGTCCGCAAGCTCTTCTGGACGATGCGGTCTGAAATGATGATGCCCATGGTGCGTTCGATCGGGTACATTCTCTGCAAATGCTGGCGCGTCCTCTTCGACGGCCTGTACATTGACACGGCGTCCATCGCGAAGCTGCAAGACCTCGTCGCGCGCCTTGGACCGAACGTGAGCCTCGTCTTTACGCCGACGCACAAGTCGCACTTGGACTACCTCATTGTGAGCTTTGTCTGCTTTGCGTATGGCCTCCCGCTGCCGCGCATTGCCGCCGGCAACAACCTCAACCTGCCGCTCGTCGGCCGGTACTTGCGTTCGAACGGCAGCTTCTTCATCCGCCGGTCGTTCCAAGGCGATACGCTCTACAAGAAGTGCTCACGTCGTACGTCCATCAACTCTTGGCCGACGGCGCGCCGTTGGAAGTGTTTGTCGAAGGCGGGCGGTCGCGCCACGGCCGCGTCCTGTCGCCCAAATTTGGCTTCTTCCACATGATTGCGTCCTTCTTGGAGATGCACCCGCAAAAGGCGGTGGTCATTGTACCGCTCTCGATCGATTACGACAAAGTCCTCGAAGTCCCCGACTACGTCGCGCAGCTCCTCGGCACCCCCAAGCAGAAAGAGTCCATCTGGAACCTCCTCCAATCGGTCGTCTCGCTTCTCTTTAATCGGTGCGGCTTTTGCTACGTCCGCCTCGGCGCGCCGATCACGATGCACGCCGAGTCGTCCATGGAGCAGCTCGGCGCGTCGGTCGTTTGCCGCATGCAAACCGCCGGAACGATCACCAGTACGTGCTTGGTGGCCACGATCTTGCTGGCGTCGCGCGATGCTCCGTTGACGCGCGCGCAGCTCGAGGCCCAAGTGTGCTGGCTGCAGACGACGCTTGTGACCCGGGGTGCGACGCTTGCGCCGTTCTCGAGTCTCGAGACGCTGATTGACCACGCGTTGCGGCTGCTTGATCTGCCATTGACGGCGCCGTTTCTGCCGACGCCTCTTGATGCGAGCTGCATGCTGCGCTTGGCGTACTACCGGAACCACCTGCTGCACCACTTTCTCCCCGAGATGTGCTTGGCGACGCTGATCACATCGTACGCGACCTTTACGCTGGCCGATGTGGCACGGGATCTCGCGCTGCCATGGGCGTTGTGCACGCGACTGTGCCCCGGGGCATCCTCGGTGCCCGCCCTCGACGCGTCGCACATGCAAGCGTTCATCGCGTCCGTGCCGATCCATGCCGTGGGTGACGGCGTCTACAACGTGGACGCCGCTGCGTATGCAAAAGACCCGCTCGTGCAACTGGCCACGTCGCTCTTGTGGCCGTTCATGGACGCGGTGGCGCTCGTGCTCCGCGTGCTCGAGTCGCACGTGGCGCTTCTGAACGACAAGCATCCCGGGAAGCGGCATCAGTTTTCCGAGCGCCACGTCATTTCGTGGATCCACAAGGAGACGCCGGTGGGCGCGATCGACCATGCCGAGGCCATGAGCATGGAGAACATCAAGGTCGCGCTCCACGCGCTCGTCGATAGCCACGTCGTGCTCAATGACGCGCGGGTGTTTGAACTGGCGCCGGCGTACGCGAGCGTCATGTCGCTCTCGACGGTGCGTCGGACGCTGCTCCGCAAGCCACGCCGGCAGCGGTGGCACGTCGCCGCCGCGAGTGGGCCGCGCGCGTTGCCGTGGGGACACCTCGCACTGCTGTTGCTGTAGACGTGTGAAAATTTACAATTGGAATAGATCAACATTTTATGCGTGCTATGTACTACTCTAGACTTCATCTTGGTGGACGTACGCCGTCGCCGCCGCCGCTACAAAAGAAGGGATTGCTTTCAGATCGCCGTGACGAAGGGCAGTGGATACCTCGCCGCTTCTTGCAGCGGTACACAAACAAGGCAATGAGCGCGAGACCGATCAAGCACCCGCCGCCGATGAAGAGTCCCAGTGCCCAGCTCGGCGACTTGCCTGCAGAGTATCCGTCAATAATGAGATCTGGAGGACAAGAAGTCACGCACCGGAGAAGTCGAGGATGTTGGCGCCGCCGCCGCAGTTGCCATTCGCGCAGTAGAACGTGACGGCTTGCTCACGCACGAGGTACGACGTGTAGTAGACCTTGAGGAACGTGTCGCCAATGATCCAGCGGTCGCCGGACGAGCCACCGGGCGGCGTCATTTGGAGCTGGATGAGAATTTGGGTCTCGGAAAACACCATCGAGTAGTCCCACGCGTTGAGGTAAAAGGTCGTGCCGTGGATCTTGAGCCCAATGCGCGGCAGTTGAACGTCTTTGGGGCAAACGTAGTAGGATGCTTGCCACATGCACTGCTGCGGCAGAAGGTGCGTCGAGGCAAACTACAGAAGGATGAGGCAACGCCATCATCTTGTATGCAATAATACCTGCACAAAGAGGAAGCGGGGCATCGAGAGAAAGGTCGTGCCCGAGTCGACGACCGCGATGCAGCCGTGGACGGTGTTCTTGCACGGCGCTGTGCTGTTGTCGTTGGTGCTATAGCTCTCGAGAAGGATGTTCCAGTGCGACGTTTGGTTAGGTGCAAGCGGGACCGTGACGCCGACCAAGCTCTGCTTGGCAATGAGCGCATCGTCGACGCCGTTAAGGATCAAGGACGACCCGGACGCGTCTGGCACGGACGTCAAGAACATGCTAAAGCTCTCGAGGTGGCTCATGAGGTACGACGCGTTGGACGTCGTGTTGAACGTCGACAGCACCGGGTACGCAAGGCCGAGGATGCCGTTCGTGGCGTTCGTGAGCACGTTGTTGGCCATGCCAATGCCGTAGACGCCGTCGGCGAGGGCGAGGCTGCCCAGCGCCACGGCGCCGCGCTTGGGAAGGAGGCACGCGTCGCCGCTGCCATAGTAGATGCTCACGCCGCCGGCGGGGCACGGCGAGACGCACGAAGCGCTCGAGACCGCCGTGCATGCGACCCAGAGATCCGCCGAGCCCGTGTCGACTTGGACGTTGTAGTCCTTGCCGTCGATGGTGACGCGAACAATGTACTGCGTCGCGAGGTGGTTCTGAATCGCGACGGTAGAGGTGGCGGTGCTGAGTGCCCGCGGAAGGCGGGTCATGGGCAGCGCGAGGCGCGGCAAGGCAGCAGCCATGGCGAGGCCAAGCAAGAGAACAAGCCGGGCGAGCATCGTGGTCGAGTACGGGTGTTGGACCGTGGGTGGCGTCCGGGGCGGAACGGAGTGTGTTCACAAAGTCGCAGCATGCTTGAACTTGGCCGGCTGGATGCCAAAAGGGTGGGATGGTGTTCGTCGGCTTGTGACGTCTTTCTACGTTTTTTCTGTTTAAACAGAATCAATCCAGCTACCATGGTTCAACGCTACGGTTCAACGCAGCGTCTTGCCACGTTTTTTAATAAACGCATTTAACCATGAGGGCATTGCAAGCAACACCGCCAGCTGGATACTGTCACTATTTGCAACAATACGGTCCTTTCTCGCGCGAAATAGTGTGTATTTTGAGCTCAGACACATTGCGACTACCTTGTGGCGGCGCCGTAGGCGTGGGATGCACCCGTCTCCTCGGACGACGAGTTGTCGTCGACGACCCACACCGATTGACACGGTCGCTTCGACGCGCCTAATGGCGTGTCTGTGAGATGCATGTCGACGAAAAGGAAATAGTGTTACCGGTGCGGCGCCGGTAGTAGTGACACCACGCGACCAGCCCGAGGAGGCCGAGTCCGACAAGGCACCCACCCGCAATGATCAGAATGAGCGCCCAGGTCGGCATGCCCGCTGCATAGTACCAGACGTAAATCCAGGTGCACACATATCGGTTGAGAGGGCACCTGAAAAGTCGAGGAGGTTGTCGCCACCGGCGCAGTTGCCACTTTTGCAGTAGAAGACGACCGCCTTCTCCGACACCTTGTATGTCGTGTAGTAGACCTTGAGAAAGGTGTCGCCAATGATCCAGCGGTCCACGAGGCGGCCGGATGGCGTCGCTTGGAGCTGCACAATGATCTCGGTCGGCGAGAAGACGAGCGAGTAGTCCCACGGATTGAGGTAAAACAGCGTCGCGCTGTCGCCGAACGCGAACGCGAGGCGTGGGAGCGCAATCGTGCTTGGGCACGTGTAGTAATCCCCTCGGAACACGCAGTTGTGGGGCAGAAGGTACGTGGCGACAAACTATTTCAGCCGTCAACCATCATCACTCGAGCACGTGGCAGTCGTCGTACGGGCTGGAAGACAGCTTTCGGCATCGCCAAGAACGACGTGCCCGAGTCAACAATCGCGAGGCAGCCGCCGTTCTTGCACGGTTTGAGATTCCACGGAACACTGCCGCCTTCCACGCTGAACTGCGAGACGTTGATGTTCCAGTAGTCTTGTTCGCCGGTCGCGAGCGGGATCGTGTACCCGACGAGGTTGTCTTTGGCGACCATGGCGTCGTCGACACCGTTCAGCACGAGCTTGGAGCCTGGCGCGTCGGCTTGAGGCGTCAAGTACATGCTAAAGCTGTCGAGATGGAAGACAGCGTACGACGACGTGTTGGCCAGCGACCGGTACGACGAGAGGCCGGGGAACGCCAGCCCCAAGATGCCTTGGCTCACGTTGGTGGGAAGGCTGCTCGTCATGGCAATGCCGTAGACGCCGTTCGAGACGGCGACGCTGCCGATCACGACGGACCCATTCTGTGGCACGACGCACGCGCTGCCGCTGCCGTACGTGATGGTGATGGCCGTCGACGGGCAAGGGCTCACGCACGCCGAAGACGAGATGTAGTCACAGGTGACCCAGAGGTCGGCCGAGCCAGTGTCGATCTGTACCGTGTACGACTTGCCCTCGATGGCGACGTTGACCAAGTACTGCGTGCTGCCGTGGTTGATCAGCTCGACGCTCGACGTCGCTAGGCGCCGGTGCATCGGCAGCTCTTGCCGATAGAATGACGTGGCGGCGCTAGCGGCTACAAGCGATGCGCAGCAGAAGGCGCGAAGTGCGTGCATCGAGGCAATGATGGGCACTCGGCAACGAGCGGGATGTCGGTCACAATCCTATTTCCGGATAATGCCACCGGATAAGAACCCTGCCTTGTGATTGGCGCACGCGGCAAGTATCCAGCGTCAACCCACGCCGCCACGAGGCGGCACGACTGAACTTGACCGACAACCTTGCATAACCGGCGTCGCGCGGACGAGGAAGGAGCGCGATAGCTTACATGCAAGCTACCGTGGAGCAACATGCGAGAGCTGTGCACTTGATCTTAGTGTTATGCCAAACTGCGAGGGACCGACAACGAGTTCGAGCGTGCAATAAAGACCTTCGGTTCCCACACCGTCGACTGCAGTAACGTTGTTGGAGGAGCGCGTTCTGCTTGGGTCTAGAAACTCGAAGCTTCTCATCATTGCCGTATTTAAAACTATTGAGGGGCGAGGTGTAAATGCCCATGTGCTGCCTCTTGGTCCAGCTCCTCATCCACGCCCACAGCCCACGATGATACCAACGATCTTCGTGCAAGGATCAATGGTAAAAACGCCTGCCAATGACAACACACTGCAGTACCGTACCGGTACGAGGCGGCGGTGCGGGCATGTCAGCCTGACACGTTGTGTGCTTCCCAGCGACCGCATGCTGGAAAAAGTGCCGAAGCGTCGGCGCATGTTCCAAGGAACAAACGCGCGTTCGTTCTCGAAACGATTCGAGCGCGTCCAGCGCATCACAGTTCTCAATCATCCAACATGACCAACGCCAAGGTGATGTGCGTCACAGTGGCGACACGTGCTAGCACCTGCTCGACGGCGATGGCCCCGTCCGACAAGAATCCCGCGCACGCGACATGCGGCGACGACCTCGCGGCAAAGACGACAACGGCCGAGCACAAGAATACAAGCATCACGGACGCCGCGGCGAGCGGACACTTGGCATCCCAGGTTCGACTCGGCACCCAGCTGGTGCAAGTGCCGGGGAGACACGACGAAGGCTACCAGTGGACGCTTGTCGCAGCGCAGCGCGGCGCTGGCGAGGCCCAACTCTTACTGGCAAAGCTCCTCGCGCTCGGCCACGGCTGCAGTCGAGACAAGCCCATGGCGCTTCGCTGGCTCAAACGAGCGCGTCTCCACAACGGCAACCAAATCTCGGACGATGACGTGGCATGCGCCAAGCACATGATTGCGATCGGCGAAAAGGTGTGCGCACGCGAACGGCTCTTCAAGTGGTCAACCAACACGCTCTCGATCTCGGGTCGCGTCCAGAGATTTCAGTCGCATGACGACGACGCGTCATCGCTGTGCTTTGGCGACGTTCTCGCGCAGATGGTCGCGCGGAGCAAGAATGGGTCGTCGGTGGCCCGCGACTTTGTCCAAGGCTACACGACACTCAAGGCTGGTGTTCACTTGCTCGAGGCCGGTGATATCACTCGCGGCATCGCGACCGTGCGGCAGGCCCATCGGTTTTGGAATCCGCTGGATGTGCCGCGTGACGTGGGCGTGGTCGTGCAGCAAGCGGCGCGTCGCCTCCTCGACGCTAGCCCCTCGGACGCCGATGCACTGTATGTCGAGGGAGTTTACGGCGTGAAGGCCACGCCGGCGATCTATTGGCTCCACTGCACGACGTTGCACCCAACATGCGCCGCCTTCCACCACGCACTCGGCGCTGTCTATGCGTCTGCGGGCCAGTACGAGAGTGCGCTACGATCGTTCACAAAGGCCATTGCGGTCGCCACCGACGCCACCTCCAACGAAACGCTGACGTGGTGCTACGAGCGCGCGGCGTGCCTTCGAAAGCTACTGGGGACAGGCCTCGCGTCGGTGGCGTCCGCTGTCGCTGCCTACGAAGGTTACGTGCGCGCTGCGCCGCGCGACCACCGCAAGGTGCCCGAGGCATGGTACGCACTCGGTCTTCTCTACGCGGCCGCGGGCCGCACAGAGGATGTGCGCCATGCGTTCGGGCAAGGCGTTGCCGCCGAGGCGTGCCGGCTGCACTGTCTGCCGCCACTCAACTTTTCGACCAAACAGCGCGTGGCCAAGTATCTTTTGCACGCCACGGACGTCCGTCGGCGGCCTTTGTCGGGTGGGGCGGTGCACGGAAACGCATCGCCGCCCATTGCACTGGACGTGCTTCGCCGCATGCACCGGCTTCCCCTGTAGTCGATGCCAGCCTTCTCGTCCATTTTTGCTTTTTTTCTACTCGTATACTACCATATAACGATATCGTTCGTACGTGAGTGTGCGCGTTGACGCACGATGCTTCTTGCACCCACAGACGCGCATGTGTCTCACTGATCAAGTCGTTTCCTCGCAGACAAGAAAGTACCCAGCGCGATCCTCGACGGTTGTCTGGATCAGGTGCGTGTGGACTGCACGTGTCCCTGCGCGCGCTCACATTGTGTCCACAAAAGTGCAGACGCCATGTCGCGCCCGTGCACAGATACCACATGGCTATGCGCCGCCGTCGTCTTGACGTACTGGCATCCCCATCATCCCTCACATGACGACGTCCATCCTCCTCTTCCTCGCCCGCAATGCCTGCATTGCACGCAGTCTCCTTCGGCCCATGGCCTCGCACCATAGCAAGGAAGAGGCCATGGCCGTACATAGCCTTTCCTTCGACGAGATGGTGCGCCAGAACGGGCGTCGCAGCCTGGACCACGCAGCTTCGTCGGTCCAAATTCAAATCCCGCGCGTTCGCGCTTTTTCCAGCGCCAAGTCGCGGTGGCGCTGCGCGCTGATTGGTCGAGACGTTGGTTTGGCCACCGCATGCAACGTCTTTTTTTGTCGGCTGTGCGAAATAAAATCGTATTTTTATGCACGTTGTCCGGTGTCTGTGTATTAAATAGCTACCTGTTTGTATGCATAATGCGAATTCGCGGGCGCGCGGGGCACGGACGACGCGCGTATTATTTTATGAGAATGGTGGGCAACGCGGTGCAATTAATTTCGCGAATTAAATGAGTGAAGTTTGTATGGGTAATATTATTCGGTTGTTTTTTAATTTGGACCACTACGCCATTCACCATGGAACAGCAGCAGCCAGGAGGAGGCTACCAGCCGCCGATGGAGCCATCGTCCTCCCATGCGTACATCCCCATGCATGAAGGGACGCCGACGTCGTCGACGACGTCCTTCAGCCACGCGGAGCCGACCTCGATAGAGCCGTCGCCCATCAGCCGGCCAAGCTACTCGTGGAACGAAGGCGCGGCCGAAGGCCACCACGCGTCGGCGCCGACGGGGCAGCCCCAGGACTACCCGCCGATGCAAGTGCCCACGCTGCCAATGGCGTCGCTGCAGGTGCCCAACCAGCTTCCCGGCATGCAGATGCCCATGGGGTACATGCCGTCCATGGCGAACGGTGGCGCGATGCCCAACCCGATGATGGGCATGCCGATGCGCAACCCGATGGCCGACCCGATGCACATGGGCGCCCAGTCCATGTTTCCGCAACAACAGATGCACCACCAAGCCGGCGGCGGCATGCACTACGCCAACATGGGCCACCCGACGCCGTACGGGCAGCTCCCGCAGATCCAACACCCGCACATGGCGATGAACAATGCGCCGCCGATGCGCGCACCGATGCCGTACGGCGCCTCGTACGAGTTTGAAGTCACGCTCCAGAAAGGCTCGTACGGTCTCTGCATGAACATGGGCGTCAAGCTCGGCAGCATCTCGGTGCTCGGCTTTCGCCAGCCCCAACCCGGCGTCATGGGGCCGGCCGAGATGTGCGGGATGATCCACGTCGGCGATGACCTCGTCGCGGTCGATGGCATCGTGCTCCAGACGGCCGACGACTTCAAGAAGGTCGTGCCTCTTCTCAAGTCGGAAGCCCCCGCGACGCTGCGCTTCCGGCGCCACAACCGCCCCGAAGGGGCAGGCTACTACAACGACGTGATTCCGAACGGGACAGGCACGTCGGGCAAGGTGTATGCGCCTGGTGAGGCGTACTTGGGCGTGCGCTACCACGGTCCGAACCGGTGGTCGGCCGAGGTCAAGTCGGCGCAGAACCACATCCAGAGCCTCGGCGAGTACCAGAGCGAGTACCTCGCGGCGCAGGCGTACAACACGTACATTTACCGGACGTACGGCCAGGGCGCGCTCAAGTTTATGCACCCCGCGTGCCGCAGCCAGGCGCAGATGGCGATGACGCCGGCGCAGATGCAGCAGATGCACGTCATGAAGCAGCAGCCGCCCGTGCGCAAGACGATCCTGCACGCCATGTTTACGGTCGAGCAGAAGGAGCAGCTGCGGTCGCAGATCATGGTCTTCAAGTTTAGCACCAGCGGCAACGGCATCCCGAACGAGCTCCTTAGCATTGCGCTCAAGGGCGCGATGCCGCTCGACTTTAACATCCAGCCCAAGGACCGGTCGCGCAAGAAGACGTTCAACGACGAGCAACCACCGCGCCAGAACAAAAGGCCGGTCGCCCGCGGCCAAAGCGCAGTCGCAAGAAGCACGACGACTCGGACGACGACGACGACGACGGCGGCGACGACGATGGCGACGGCAACTTTGAGCCCAAGAAGGTCATTCCGCCCATGGTACACAACCCTCGAAAGCATGTCGTTCTCGGATGCCCATGCCGCTTCTAGGACGTGCGTCGGTCGCGCCGCAATGCGGGCAAGGAGACCAAGCGCTACAGTGAGGTGGCCGAGAACGATGGCGAGGAAGAGGACGTCGAGGCCGAGAAGCGCAAGCGCGAAGAAGCCGCGCAGAAGGAAGAAGACGACAAGCACGCGATGGACAAGATTGTCGGCATGCGCTTTTGCGACGACCCTGCCAACGGCTTGGTGCAGACGATGGAGTTTTTGATCAAGTGGAAGAAGGCCTCGTACATGCACACGACGTGGATGACGACCGCCGACATGGAGGCCCACGGCAAGGGCGCGGTCTTGCGCATGCGCCGGTACCTCCAAAAGCACGCCCGCGAGGTCGAGCTCGCGCGCCTCAACCCGACCGACCGGCGCGAAGAAAACTCGACGTACTTTCCGTCAGCGTACCTCGAGATCGACCGGATTCTCGACATGATGCCGAACGTGTCGGAGCCCGTGCTGAACGCGATGGGCGAGACGGTGCTGCGTCACGGCAACAAGTTTCTCATCAAGTGGCGCGACCTCTCGTACGCCGACTGCACGTGGGAGTGGGCCGAGGACGTCACGGACGACCGCAAGATTGCGACCTTTCACCGCTACAACCACCCGCCGATGGTCGACAATGCGCCGCGGTCGTTCTTTGAAGACGTGCGCCCGCCGGTATGTGTGCTTTTTGTTTTATTTTTACGACTGGCTCATGGTGTGATGTAGCCGAGCGACTGGGCCAAGTACCAAGAGACGCCCAAGTACAACGACGCCAACACGCTTCGCTCGTACCAGCTCGAAGGGCTCAACTGGATGGTGTTTTGCTGGTACAACCGGCGCAACTGCATCCTCGCCGACGAGATGGGTCTCGGCAAGACGATCCAAGCCACCGTCATGCTCGAGCACCTCCGGCAGCACGAGCACATTCGCGGACCGTTCCTCGTCGTCGCGCCGCTCGCGACGCTCGGCAACTGGAAGCGCGAGATTGAGTCGTGGACGAGCATGAACTGCGTCGTATACCACGACTCGGAGGGCGGCTCGGAGACGCGTGCGTTCATTCGCCAGCACGAGTTTTACTACCGGCAGAACGACGCGTACCGGCGCCGGGGCATCTACAAGTTCAACGTCATGGTCACGAGCTACCAGACGCTCATGGCGGACGCCGAGTTCCTCCAGGACATCCACTGGCGCTACATTGTCATTGACGAAGCCCACAAGCTCAAGAACCGCGATGCGAAGCTGCTCGCGTCGCTGCGCCAGTTTACGTGGGACTCGTGCCTCCTCATGACGGGCACGCCGCTCCAGAACGGCGTCTTTGAGCTCTGGTGCCTCCTCAACTTTATCGAGCCCGAGAAGTTTCCGAGCCAGAAGCTCTTTTACGAGCTCTATGGCGAGCTCAACACGGCCGAGCAGGTCGCGTCGCTCCACGAGCAGCTGCGCCCGTACATGCTCCGCCGTGTGAAGGAGGACGTCGAGAAGAGCATTCCGCCGAAAGAAGAGACGATCATTGACGTCGAGCTCACGACGATGCAGAAGAAGTACTACCGCGCCATCTTTGAGCGCAACCGCGCGTATTTGAACCAAGGCTCGAACATTGCGGTCGCCAACTTGATGAACGTCGAGATGGAGCTGCGCAAGTGCTGCAACCACCCGTTCTTGATCCGCGGCGTCGAGCAGAAGGAGCTCGCGCACGTGACGACGCAGCACGAGCACACGCGATTGATGATCCAAGCCAGCGGCAAGCTCGTGCTCCTCGAGAAGATGCTCGCCAAGTTCCGCGCGGAGAAGAAGAAGGTGCTGGCTTTTCGCAGTTCAAGATCATGCTCGACATCCTCGAAGACTTTTTCAACACGCGCCAGTATACGTTTGAGCGCCTCGACGGCGCGCTCCTCGGCAACGCGCGCCAGGCCGCCATCGATCGCTTCAACGACGTCGAGTCGGACACGTTTGTGTTCCTTCTGAGCACGCGCGCGGGCGGCGTCGGTATCAACTTGATTGCTGCCTCGATCGTCGTGCTCTTTGACAGCGACTGGAACCCGCAGAACGACTTGCAGGCCGTCGCGCGCTGCCACCGCATTGGGCAGACGCAGGCCGTTCGCATTTACCGGTAGTCCCATTTTTGTGTGTGTTGCGGGAGGTTCTCATCGTTTTGTTTGCGTAGGCTCGTGACGAAGAAGACGTACGAGGCGCAGATGTTTGAGATTGCGTCCAAGAAGCTCGGGATGCACCACGCGGTGTTTGAGACGGGCGGCGTGCGCAAGGACTTTGACGGGAGCGACGACAGCAACATGATGTCCCTCATGAGCCTCGACAAGGAGAAGGTCGAGATGATGATCCGGTACGGCGCGTACGCGATCATGAACAACGACGAGGAAGATCCGGAGAACGTCAAGATCAACGAACTCGACATTGACCACCTCTTGAGCTCGTCGCGCACGATCCGGTACGACCCCGCGACCGGCAACACGTCCGAGGAGAATGGTCCGGCCGCGCTCTCGTTCTCGAAAGCGAGCTTCACGGCCGAGACGTCCGACTCGACGATCGACTTCAACGACGGCGACTTTTGGGAAAAGGTCCTCGGGCCCAAGCAAGTCCAAGTGCTCGCGTCGCAGGTCGAGAACGGGTCGCTCATGAACGCGGACGTGGAGACGATCAAGGCGTTTTTGACGACGCTCCGAGAGCTCTCGCGGCAGCTCGTGAAGGAGCGCCAGAAGGGCGGTCAAGTCGCAGACGCGGACCAGATCCTCTCGATCTTGATTGAGCTCAAGGTGCGTGGTCCGCTCTCGAAAGCGGTCAACGTGCGCTCGATCGCGGCCGATTGGCTCGAGGTCATTGAGCGTCCGAAGCGCCGGCGCAACCAAGAGGTCGAGAGCGCGCTCATGTACCATCCGTTTTTGGACGGTGACGACGACGACGACGCGCCGATCGAGGCCTCGAAGAAGGGCAAAAAGGGCAAAAAGTCGACCAAGTCGGCGCCGGTCAGTCGCCACCGCAAGTCGTCGCACACCAAGGAAGACAAGAGCGGCATTGTGGTGTCGATGCAAAAGCTAACGCGCCACGAGTACAAGGTCGTCAAGGTGCACAGCCGCATTCGTAGTGTCAACGACCGCATCCGCCTCGAAGACAGCGAGGACGACAGCGACGGCTCGAGCGAGTCTGGCGGTGACGAGCCCATGGACGAGGACGAGGACATGGACGAAGACATGGACGACGACATGGACGAGGACGCGGACGAAGAGGACGAAGACGACTACGACGACCGCAAGCCCAAGAAGCGGCGAATCAGTCGCAAGGGCCACCCGAACGCGGTCGCGACGGGACTTGCCGCCAAGCGCGGCCGCCCGCGAAAGAGCAAGTCCAAGGCGGACGACGAGTCGGACGTCACGACGACGACGACGACGACGCCAGTCGTGGTCGCGCCGGCCGAGCCCAAGGGCGAAGGCATGGAAGAGATGTGGTGTCGTGTGTGCTACAACGATCAGGGCTACGACGACGACCCGATCGTACAGTGTGAAAAGTGCCATTGCGCCGTCCACAAGGTAGTAGTATCTTTGTACCGCGTGTGGCGTCTCATGCTGTGTGCCTAGTTTTGTTATGGGATTGAGCGCGTCCCCGAGGGCGACCTGCCGTGGTACTGCGACCTCTGCCACGCCCACATGGACGCCACCGAGGTGCCCAAGGTTGACTCGACTCCCTTGCAGGGTGTGGTGCTCACTGTCGCCATGTGTGTGTAGTCGTGCATCATGTGCCCGCTGCAGCTGCCCGAGACTGCGTTCAAAGAGACGGTCGACGGGCAATGGGTCCACGTGGTCTGCGCGCTCTGGGCGCCGGGCGTTCAGTTTGAGGACACGGCCAACATGCGCGGTCTCCAGAACGTCCGCGAAACCATGGACGCGATGGACGACGAGCAAAAGGCCGCCACGTGCATCCTCTGCAACGAGCCCAAGGGCTGCATCAAGTGCTCGCGCAACGCGTGCAGCACGTACTTTCACCCGCTCTGCGGCCGCCAGACCCGCGGCGTCTACGACATGTACATGAACGACACGGGGAGCCTCCGGTCCTTTTGCGAAGAGCACCGGCCCAAGAACCGGCCCAAGGTCGTCCGAGGCGACGCTGCTAGCTAAGAGTTGTTGATCCCACACTATATACCCTTATCGAGTTGTATTTGCATCCTTTTTGCTGGTTTCTCAGAGGCCGAGGTCCCGGACCTTGTCCATTTGCGCATCAAACTGCGCGAGCCACGTGTGGTCGAGGAACTTGTTGTCGCGCTTGGGCTTGTCGGCAAAGACGCTCTCGATCGCCGAGACCAGCACGAGGTTGTGCACGGGTCGGACGAGCGTCAAAAAGTCGTCGAGAATCTCCTTGCGTACTTTGGGCATCGAGATGGACCCTACCCGCAATGGCATCCGAGAGCACTAGAAAGAGAGCGTACGTAAAATGTGGTGGAGCGCCGCCACGGGGATGCTGCCCGTCTCGGCCTTGTCGACCGCACGCGCTGCCGACAGAATAACGTCTTTGTACGGCAAGAGCTTCTTGACGTTGATGGCCCAGTTGTCGAGCAGCATTTGGTGGGACGCTTCGAGGGCCGAGTGGACCACGTGTGGGAACTCGCGCCGGAGCTGGTCGCGCCGCGCGTCCGTGCGCCGGTTCATGCGTACGAGGCTCTCAAACTCATCAATGTCCAGAACGCCGTTGCCGTTCTTGTCGAGGTGCGCCATGACCACGTGGAGCTGTAGGGCTAGGGTTTATAGCCACACAAATGCAATGTCGAATGTACCTCGGCGGGCGGCAGCTGAATGTCGAGCTGCTTCAACACGTCTTCGAGCTCGTCGCGCGAAATGCCGCCGCTGCTGTCAGCATCGCAGTACCGGAAGAGGTCGATGACGCGCAGGTGTTTTCGCCGCAAGTGGCGGTCGATGCGCTGGATGATCTTGTAAATGATTTTGGATTTGCCGCGGGACTCGTAGTCGTGAAAGGTGTGCTCGTGGGGGTCGCCGAGCGAGTGCAGGAGTGCCTTGTGCCGCGGCGGACTCTGTTTTTGGTTATTGGGGCGCGGCGACGGCCTGGCCACGGCCGCTTTCGGCAATGGTTGTGATGACGTGACGGCCGGCAGTCGCGGCACGCTGGTGCCCTTGGAGAGCTTGAGACGCTTGGCCCACTGCGCGTGGCCACCGGGCACTTGAAGTTTCGGGAGCGACGGCGGCGCAAGCGATAGAATCGCCGCTTCATCGAGTCGGACCGGAGGCTCCTTCTCGCTACTGCTCGTGACCTCGTTGTTGATGTCGTGGCTCGACGTTTCCGTGCTCATCAAGGTCAGGAGCTTGGCTCGCCATGCTGGCATCGGGGGCTCTTGGTGCTGGTTGGTGTCGTCGTCCACTGTGCTCGTAGTGGTTTCGGTCACTGTCGCCGTTGCGCGCAGCTCGGCCTCGAGGGCCTTGAAGAGGTTGTTGTCTGTCGGCAGTGTTTCTTTTCCAGCACTCGCCTCGGTTGGTATGTCCATCGCCTCGGTTGGTGTGTCGTTCGCCTCGTTTTTGGATGTCTCTTGGAGCGCCTCCAGCTCGTGGCTACGCGCGAGCACGCGCAGGAGCTCGTCCAGCTCTACGCACCAGATGACGACGACCTACGATGTGTCGTCGCACGCACCGAGCTCTTCTTCGTCGCCGTCGGCAGGGTACGAAAGGACGTACGTACTGCCAGCTTTGCTCTGGACCACGCCTTCGAACACACCGAAGCCGTCAAATTCCTTGAGAAAGCGAGTGCCAACCGCGGGCTCGAGCCGCTTGCGCGCAAGGAACCGGCGCACGGCGGCTTGGCCCTGCATGAGGCCACGCCTGAAGGTCACCGCCGTCGTGTACAGCCGCCGCTCCCCGGTCGTTGTGACGCGCTCGGTGGCGGTTGCAAGCGCAGCCCGCGGCAAGCGCGCGGCGACGACGATCTGGTGTAGAAATTCGTGCGTCCGGTCGACCTCGAGCCCCGCGAGCACCTGTACCGGTCGCTTTCTCGGATTATGCAACAATGGGATCCTTGTGTGTACCTGCACGGGGCTCACGAGGAAGAGCACCGAGACGTAGTCGCCTCTCGGCTTCGTGGCCTCGAGGGCAAACGTCACGAGTGCCAGGGCACGCGTGAGGAAGGCTGCCTACAGCTAGATCCTCATGATCCGCTTCGTGTTGCTGCTCGCGCACCTTGAGCTCGCGGGTCGTGACACGCGCGAGCGAGAGCTGCGTGGCGCTAAAGACCCCGATGTCTCCAAACGCAGTGACGCAGACCGTGTGCAGGAGCGGGAACGGCGGGCGCAAAAGTATCTTGGGCGTGATGGGCAGGCTTGGAAAGGCTGCGTGCAACGCTGCGTAGAGACCCTGGACTCTCGTGTCGCCCATCGCTGAAGCAAGCTTCTAGTTAGTACTCGTTCTATTCTTATCCTAGTGTAAACTACGTTGCAGGTCAATCGACATGGGATTCCCTTGTGTTAAAGTGCCTACTATCGCGCCTTGCGCCGGCGAGGAAGCCGACACGAGCAAGCAGCATGCAGTTGGTTCTCGACCATCCACCACGCAGTGCCAATTCGTGACTACTGGCTCCGCGAAAGCACGAGAGGTCGACACGAGGGATCGCTATACCAAGCCACGATGCGTAGAGTCGGTCGTTGCGCCGATCCCTGTGCAGTCGGCTCTCGAGACGACGAGACGCTGCAAACACCAGTCCAGCTGGGCAGCGGATTCGAATGGCATTAGATTCGCTGGCTATCCACGAGTAGTGTGTGGCAGACGATGCGCCCGCGACATGGCTTCGAAAGGAAGCAAAGCACTTGAACCTCAAGAAAGTCCGTCCAGACTGCAGCTGCAGACACCTACCACGTCCATCCATGAACGCAGACGAATCAAGATTGTTGATGATCGCTCATGGCCTTGGCTCTTTGGTGTCAAAGAACAGAGGCGAAGATACGATGCCACATCGGCCGCACGTGTCCCAAGCGAGCACGCACGCACCCACACGCCATACCCAAGGCACCTACGCACAATCCAAGGCAGACCAATGAGATGGCGGCCCGTCGCAGCCTCAAGCCAGCGTCCATCCTATGTCGTCTGTCACATTTTTTGTTTCGACGCTATGTACCGTGTTTTTGACGCTATTTACCAGCTTTTCGACGCTACTTCCCACGTTTGTTTCGCGCGTCTTGGTACATATTGTCGGAACGTCACAGCATACAAAAACCAAATGGATGCGAGTAGCCGAGACGCCTGGGACAGTCGACGACACCAATCAAACGTGGGAAGAGGATTGGTAATCGTTTTGAGCCTTGCGCTGGAGTCTCATTTTCCAATTTACCATCTTTACACCATGGCATCTATCAACGCGTCCTTCTCGGTGCTGACGAACGGCCCTCTCAGCGCCATGATCCTCTCGTACCAGTACGGCGTCACGAAGGAGATGTCGACCGTGTGCCTCACTGCGCGCCGCAAGCTCAAGCGCCGCCCGCTCGCGTCCCAGAAGCACTTGATTCTGTCCCAATCCGACATGTTCCGCGGCTACCTCCTCCTCAAGCTGCTCGAGAAGGACGACTTGGCGACAGCGAAAGAGCTTTTGCGCCAGCGCCCGACGGGGTACATTGCGCCGCCCGTCGAGTCGAGCTACATTTACGGTCTCAACAACGCGACGCGCCTCCGCGACCTCGATTTGGTCAAGTTCCTCCACGAGAACGAGCTCTCTAAGGCCACGAAAGACGCTATGGACACGGCCGCCGAGTTTGGCGACCTCGAGATCGTCCGCTACCTCCACGAAAACCGCAAGGAAGGCTGCAGCCTCGTGGCGTTCGTGTTGGCCGAGCGCCACGACCACAACGACGTGCTCGAGTTCCTCACCGAGCACCGTCCCCGGGATCGCAACGCGTGTCCGTCGGCAGACCCAAAGTTGCTCATGATCCCGGCAATGCTTAGCAACACGTGCAGCATTCAGTAGACTCGATGCGAGTAGGATAGGATATTATTTTATTTAAAAAGACACGTCGATTTCACCACAAATCGTCTCCCTGCCGTCTTTTGTGTCGAAACGATGCCGCGAATCGAACCATGGGACACGCGCTATGACGCGTCGTCTTTTCAACGCCACGACCCAAGCGCGCCTGGCGTTGATGCGATGCGCTCTTGGAATCATTGCCGCTCACCGGTGCGGGCTGTACGTCGGCATTACGCCGACCTGTCTCGAACGCCGTGTCTTCGGACGGTTCTCTCGCAGCTTGGTTCTGACGCACACAAGGATCCGGCTCGCGTTGTCCCACCAGTTGCGACGACCGGGCTTCTTGGCGCGCCGAAAAATGCGGACGCTGGTCTGTCGAAGTCCATGGCGCGCCACCGGATACGTGGGCGGTCTATAGTCCATTGTTCTCAGCTTTGAGCAACGTTATCCGCAAAATTAGTGGCCACCACGCCGCCTTGAAGTTGGTATTTCAACGTGGCAGATGGTCGCGCGGATCCAGCGTCCATGAAATCGACACCGGTGTGGGTAATTGCCTTAAAAAGTCTCATTCTTCTATGACAGAAGCGTCTGAAAACGCTGGGAAATACAAGCTCTGCACGCTAAATCCTTCCTTGAGCCACTGCATTCGACATCATAAAGTGCGTATTAGACGTTGTATTTGCCTTATCATTCTAATGTACACCAGTACTCTCTCGAACTCGGTCTCCGAGGTGCAAGCGAAGACAGCAGGTGACATTACGGTATTGTACTTATTTAAGCGAATGAAGCTGTGGACGAGCTTGAAGTTGGTGGGCATACATTTTTCCTGGCAATGACGTGGCGCAGCGTGCGAGTGCAACGGCGGACCAATATATGAACCTGGCCCAAAAGGAACGGCGGATCAATGGGGAAGCCCATGGGGTCTTTTCAGACCACCAATGTGCTTTAGTACAACGCTTTATCTTTCTAGCTTTGTACGACTGCGAGTCTCACGGTATACGAAACATCGGCGAGTGCATTGGTTGACGGCACTCGCAATCTCAACGCCCACTGCAGCAACGGGTTTCGAGAATAGTCTGTTAGTAGCACCCTCCAGTCCGTCCACAAGAGACTGCACCCAGCGTCGGTGATGGCGACGGCGATGGTTGTAGCTCTACGTGTCCAGGGACGGCGGTGTTTTGGCGCTCTCGGACGTTTGCAAGATCGGAACAGACCCACGCGGGACGCTTGATTCACAGGCGGCATGGAACAGTATCCCACCGCCGTCGAGCGTCGGGCACAGCTCGGCGTATTCGCTCGCGATTGTATAGTTGACAGGTACGACAGCTACTACTATGGTAGAGCGTGAAAAGGCGAAAGGCGCATCTGCTCCCAATAATGGGGCACGTACAACATATTGCGTCACCCGGGATGCAATGTTGGTCGTTGGAACAGTGCAGAAGACAAGAGGAACAAAATGACGGTAGCGAGCGCCTTTGAAGGACAGTCGAACCGAGGCGCGTGGCGCAGCAGTCTCTCACGTGATTTTTATCACCTTATTACTTTGTAGTAGAGGATGATGATGCCTCCAATTGACATTTTATTTATTTTTGCAGCAAGCGGGTCGACGAACGAGGAACACCAGCTTCTTCAAATGAGAACATCGACGCTGTTGACATGTTTTTAT
Organism: Saprolegnia parasitica CBS 223.65; assembly: GCF_000151545.1. Lineage (NCBI taxonomy): Eukaryota > Oomycota > Saprolegniomycetes > Saprolegniales > Saprolegniaceae > Saprolegnia > Saprolegnia parasitica. Next base: position 193,102 of record NW_012156399.1, on the reverse strand, counting down.
TATACGTGGTATACAAGCTAAAAAACTCTGACAGACTGCATGGTTTCGAGTGCATCGACGGTTCTAGAACCTCGGACGCGCGTCAACCTGCATCCTAATCATTGAATAATATTTTAATAGAGACGCAAAATTCTGCCGTGAGAGACCTCCCAATACTGAGAGACTCGAGTTGTGGCAACCCAACCACCGGCGATCTTTGTGACACATAACAAGCACGGCTGGTCACTTTGCAAAAAACAGCGTCGCCCACATGAGTGCGATCGTCGCTGTATTGACCAACCCGAGCCTCATGCAGGGGCTCACGGCCTACCAAGATGGTGTCGCTCGGCACCTCTCGCGCATCTGCCACCGCTACCACAAGCAACTCGCTCGCTGGGCTCGGTTCCAGCGGCACGATGGCCCGGCCGCTACGATCTTAGCGTCCCCGGCGCGCTTTCGCTGCTACGTGCTCTTCCAGCTCATCAAGCATGGTCAATTTGAAGAGGCACATGAGCTCATCGACGAGCTCGACGGAGAGGTCTTTGAGACGCCCGAGAATGGCCACGCGCCGTACTTGTTTGCGCTCGACAAGGCGGCGGGCTGTGGCGACCTGGCGCTGGTTCAATTTCTGAGCAAGCGCCGTCTCGGCCAGTGCACATCAACGGCCATGGATGACGCGGCCGCGAATGGGTACGTGGATGTGGTGCGCTATCTGGACGAGCACGAGACAGCAGGGTGCAGCTTTGTCGGCTTCTTGCTCGCAGAGCGCAATGGGCACGCCGACGTCGCCGAGTACCTCAAGTCGCATCGACCGCGCGACCAGCATCGACCGCCACACACCGACTCGAAGCTTTTGTACATGGTGCCCGTCGTGCTCGCGCCTGTGACCGTTGGCGTCAGTGTCGCTGTCGCGGCCTGCACGGTGCAGTAGCGAATGTTTGTTGCAGTATAGTATTTATTCCCCTTGTCCATTTGCATCAAGACATTTCTAGTTTTATCCAAAAAAGAGTTGCGCGATCACTGTTCAACTATTAGTTGAAGTGTCGATTACTCGAATGGTGCTTGTGCAAACAGGGGCGCGAAATCCTGCTGCGACTGCGTTTCATTGAATGGGATGGTTCAAGCCTGAGGATCTCGTTGGCGCCAACAACCCAGGCATACAACACGTGGTCGTCGTTTCCAACAGACCACACGGCTCCTAGTGCTTAGTACGTTGCAACTTGCAACGTACTTGCAACTTGCAAGTACTAAAATGTCATGGAGATGGCGAGGATGTGGCGTAATCGGAGCGTAGTGTAGGGGTAGGGCTGTTCACATCTTGACATCTTCGATACCGGTAGCCTTGACGTGGGATGCCCAGACGGCGACAAATCCTCCTCCTCAGAGTGGCACTGGTTGCGGACAGGGACTCTATGAGAGACGAGCAAGTGTCTTTCGACGGCCGCGTATCTGATACGCGTCAACCGAGCCAGCATCAGGCTCAGGCCCGCACGACTAGAAGAGCCTGTATCATCAGGCTCAGACTCCGATGCCGCGCGGGCTTCGGGACCACAATCTTGTTGCGCGCGTTTCTTAAGGGACAAAAGTGCAGATACGAATTGGCGCTGGTTTTACAAGACGAAACCGTGCTGTCGTTGCCACATAGAGAGACCGAGTCTTCATTTCGCGCCTTCTTCTTTTAGATTCGCTGATGAATCTTGCAGACATCGGAACTTCATTCGTGCGGGCAGGTTCGGGTTCGAATCCCGCTCCCAACGTTCGTTCAGACGAGTGAGACGTCGCTTGAATCAAGCGCTCGCTGGATGTACTCGCAGTATACGCGCACAGAAGACTATATCAGCCGTGCATCCGTTTCTCGCGCGCCAACAAATCGCTCTTTGCCGACGACGGCCTGCGCACCTCTGGCGCGACACCTGAAGATATCTACCTATCCAATGCGACGCTGTGTCTTTGCCAGCTCCATCGACCGTGCAGCGAGCAGGTGCCCGTAGACACGTGGCACACGGACAAGCACGCGTCCTCCTGCATATCGCCCGTGCCTCTTTTATCCGAGAAACAAAAGAAAAATTGTGCCGAACTAGCAATGTATAGAGTGCTAGTTCGGCGCTAATTTTTAACCACCGCCGCGGCAATGCGGCCGCGACACGTCGGGCGACATCGCTTCGACCGCTTCGAGCATGTTCTCGGTCTGCAGATCTAGTATCTGCATATATACGCAGCGCGTAATCTCACAGGCGGGTTTCGCACCGCGCGTTTCTACAAGCCGCAGGTGCTTTTGCCGCTCAACTTTTGTGATGGCCATTTTGGTCCAAATAGTATGAGTAGGGTGTTGTGCTTCGTGCGCGCACCTGCCTCCGACAACGTTGAAGGACTCGCTCGGTCCAAGCTTTCCCCGTTCGTATGGTCACGAGCCGGCCGTTTACAAATTCCCGGCTCGTCCCACGCGCCTTCGTAGCCACGTGATCCTTGGCCGGTACGCTCGTGGACGGTGCGCGCGCCAATCAGATTGCCGTCTCGTCCGACGTAAGCTCGAGCCACATCGTCGACTGTCCCATGGCCGCCACCAGATTCAAACTCGGTATCGACTACGGCGTGTGTAGCCTGCGACAGCGCGAACGCGGCCTTTGATTGGCTACGTACTTTTGACGCGCCAGCTAGACACGATGCAATCCCCACTCGTCGGGCGAACGGTAGCATCTTGTGCTCAGACAGCGGAGCTCTGTCACATTTTCAAGGCGGCCGCTTCAGGATCACACACTTTTCCTTTTCCACTTCCTTGACCATGGCGGAGGTTGCTTTTGCGGTGCTCACGAACGGCCCGCTCCTCGACTCGATCCTCTCGTACCAGCACGGCCTCAGCCAAGGCGTCTCCAAGATCGTCATGGGCTACCGCAAGAAGACCAAGCACGCGCTCGTGTGCAAGAAGCAAAAGCAGGCGCTGCTCGCGTCCCCCGACATGTTCCGCGCCTACGTGCTCCTCAAGCTCATCGAGAAGAAGGACGTGCGCGGCGCGAAAGCGCTCATGGCCGAGCGCCCGACGGGCTACACGTGCCCGACCTTCGAAGGCGGGTACCTCTACGGCATCAACACCGCCGCGCAGCTCCGTGACGCTGCGCTCGTCACGTTTCTCCACAAGCAAAACGTGGGCAAGTGCACGAAGCACGCGCTCGACACGGCCGCGTCCAACGGCGACTTTGAAATCGCCGAGTTTCTCGTCATGAACCGCGACGAAGGCTGCTCGCTCGCGGGCTTTATGCTTGCCGAGAAGCACGGCCACACAAAGGTGCTCGAGTTCCTCCGCGAGCACCGCCCGCGGGACCAAAACAAGTGCCCCCCGGTCGACCCCAAGTTTTCGCTCCTCCCTACGTGGTTCGTCAACCTCTGAGCGGCTCCGTTTCGGAAGAGCCCTGTCGTGACCCTTTGTGTTATTTAATCTCACCAACACTTATCTATTCCACCAATTCCTTTGCTCTCTTCTCTCGCGTCGTCCATCTTGGTCGAGTGCCAGCGGCGGCGTATCATGCAGAGCAGACCATCTGGATGCCCCGTCGTCGTGGGACCGGTGCTGGCATCGACGACGCCCAAAGCCGACCGAGCTGCCACGGCCCCACTCAAGGCCAAGGATAGCATTGCGCAACCAGCTACGGTCGATGTGCGCTGTCGACTTGGTGGTCGCGCAAACGAGCGGCAGCTTCAAGGGTGCATCAGGGTGCGCGCGGGTGCTGTATGCCGAAGCGGCGTCTCATTCCGACCCGATACGATGTGGCATTCAAGGTAATGACACTGCCGCTCCACTGTCGCAGCGCTTGCTCTCTGCACGTGCCCTTCTTGTGGACCGGCGCGCTCCGCCACCTTGCCGAGGTCGCGGCGTGTAGCCACCTGATTTTTTGCTCACGGTGGAGGCTCATGTCGCCAGGTAGTATACGGCGTCCCGACGCTCACATTATTCCACGCTAGTAGAGGACGTGCCTAACGTACATGCACATAAGTACTGAGGTGCTACCAACTTGGTAGTACATGGATACCTGCCGTGCAAAGCGGGTACACGTAAAAGGACTCTGCAAGCTCACAGTGCGACGCCGCGACTCTTCGTATGATTCGCTTCGATGTTCGGTCGACTCGAAGTTCGAAGACGACGTGATCTTTATGCTCGGCGAGCCGAGTCTGCTGGACGCGTCGACGTCGTGTGCGCGCATGGATAGGCGAGCGCTGGCGCAGCGGCTCGCGGATCTGCAAGGCGACGTGTCCAAGCTGGCCTCGCGGCTGGCCGCGCCGGCGACCGTGCGTCCATCACCACCTCGCTGCCGCTTACAAATGCTGGTGCGAATAGGGTGGGCCGCCAGTGGCCGCTGTACGTGACGTGGCACCTGCAGTGATGGCGCCGCTGGGGCCAAGCGCAGTACGACGCGCCCATGGCCCATCGACGATTCCTGGCGGGCGCATGGGCAATCTCATTCGTCTCCAGCGCGAGCTTCATGACCTCCGGAACGAGAACGACCAGCTGCGCTTCGAAATGGCCCAGGTGCATCGCGTCCTCTCGCGTTGCGTTGGCTCATGGCAAGCAGATGAAGCGGTCAGTGGCTGCAGCGCACGCCAAGCTGCGCAGCTACGATGCACTCCACGGCGCGTACGCCGATCTCCAAGCGCAGTGTGCGACGTTACAGCAGTCGCTCGAGCTCTCCGAGTCGATCCGCGCCCGCCAAAAGACACTGCTACAGAGAAGCTACCACGATACTTCGGACCTACAGAGTACTAGCCACCACGAGGCCTCAGTTCTTAGAGTGCAAGCACCGCCCAGGGCACCGCCGCAGAGCAACCCCACGATTCAGCGCGCGTTCGACCCAACAGAGACTTGGCACGCTAGCCACGTGATGCCTTCCACCCAAGCCTTGGACGCCACGACGTCATCTACCAAGTCGAAGCGCAAGCTACCTGTCACCAAGACCAAGCGATGTACGACCACCAAGAAAACGCTGTTGGTCCCTCCGCAGAGCTCCCCCGAACCGCCGCCTCTGCGCAAGCGCAAACCGAAACCAGTCGCTTCGACAGCACCACCCGTGAAGGCACCCGTCAAGGTTGGTGGCACGACATCGCGCCGAAAAACCGCTCTCGAGTCGAGCTTCCTCGCGCCGACGCGTGCGAGCCAGGCCAGGACCCAAGACACGCTTCAACGCACCAGAAAATCGACGACCCATCACCCGATACATCGATAGGTGGTTGGTTGATAAATCGATAATTGGCAGCTCGTCCCAGCGGTTTACGCGGTTTGCGCCGAGCAAATGCGCAGCACTTCGGCCTCCATCGAGCGTGGCAAGCTTCCGTCATGCAGCATCGCGTGGGCAATTGCTTTCGCTAAAAACTGCGCGTCGGCTTGAGCACGGCCGAGCTGATTGCGCAAATTGGAGATCTCCGCCGCCCGCTGCGCACTGCCACTATCCTCTTTCGGCAGCGTCTCGCTCCGAGCGCGGGCCCGATAGCTCTGCAGTGCGGCCTTGTACTGGCGCAGCTTGGCGCTCTTGGCCTCCACGTCGTGACGAAGGTCGACCACCGCATCCTCCCGCGCAATCAGCGCCGCTTCCAACGCCGAGATCGTCTCCTCAAGTTGAGCCTGCTTGGCTGCGATGCGCTATGCGAGAGGCGTCGCTTCGTCCTCGACGTTTTGAAGATGTCGTACCTCGTGCAGCTGCGACTCGGCGGCGCGGTGGCGGCGCTCGGCGGTCGTGATGCGGTGCTCGAGCGACGCGACGTCGTCATCGCGCAATGCTTTGGCGGCCTGTAGCGCCGTGTGGTCGGCTTGCAGCGTCGAAAACCGGCGGGCCAAGTCTGTGTAGTAGAGTCTCCAGTTGCGGTGCTGCTTGAACACCTTTGTGAGCGTCGCGCGCGTGTCGCCTTTTGCTTTGTTGTGTTTCAGCACGTCGCTCAAGATGCACTCGACTAATTGAATAGTACTCGTCCAGCATGTCCGTCTCGAGTGTGTAGGGTCGTACTGGCAAAGGCCGCGGCGTGGCAAAGCACATACATATCTGTCGCGGGCGCAGACGCATCGCACGCCATTTGCACGACACCCAGAGCCGGTCCTAAGTGCATGACCAAGATATTGTTGACGGCAGCGTACTCGGAAACTGAAAAAGTGCATCGCTCGGTACCTTTCTGGGATCGAATTGGGACGCAGACAAGACAGAGAGGCTCGCGCGGTGCAGTTGCTCGACGCAGCAGTGGAGCAAGCACGTACTACAGTCCTCTCTGGCACCACGGCGCAGCAAAAGCTATGGTGTACTGTACCTCGTCGACCATGGGGTGGAAGGCCCCATCAGTGGCCACGTCGGTCGACCGAAAACAGCGCCGGACGTCCAGACGCGTCCGGCGATACCCATGTGACTTGGCACGGCGACGACCGCGTCGTTGGCCTTGGACCACAGTTCGTCGTTGGCAGGGTTGGCGAGCCACAAGCAGCCTACACCGCGATCTTATGTCGACGACAAAATAGCACGGACGGTACCGGCTGCGTGAGGAAGGACGCCAGCCACTACGCCATCGAGCAGCGCTTCGATCGACTTGGCGCGAAAGAGAGCGTGCCAAAGTGTCCGAAGCGGCCCCACGAGCGCTTCCATGGCTTGGACGTGCGCCGCTTTCGCCGACGCGAGTGCCGCCTGCAGCTCGACCCCAAACGCCGATTCGCGAAGTTGGCTCGCGCGGGTCGTCTGCGCCTGCCACGCGACTTTCGATGTTGTCTGCTGCCACTGCTGGAAGCTGGCCATTTGTCGACGGTGCCAGCTCCAGCGCATTCGCGACACGACGAGCGAGATGGCCCACTTCCGCTTCCACGCGACCACGTCCCGCTACAGAGGAGATGCCATTGGGTTGCGTCGCAGAGACAACGAACGCGTACATTGGCGGCCACCGAGGCGGAAGCACCCGCGTCCATCGAGAGACGGCGTTCGCGGTCCAACGCCGTAGCGTGCGTCTCGGCCAAGCGACGGACGACGACGACGAGCAGCCAATGACGCCACGCAAGGCGCTTCAAACCAAGCCCGCGTCGCCCCAGACATGCCATGACGCGCACAAGGACGAGCTACATGACGACGTCATCGTCGACACGACGGAAACGGACTCAGTGTACCTTTGTTGCGGTCTGTGCGTGCCACTGGGCGACTGCACGCGCGAGATGCCGCGTTTGAAACTTGCGTGCAAGTCGGCTGCATCTCTGACGCCACTTGGTGTAGACGCGCCAATGCTGTAGCACGATCGATCCGATCCGATCGGCTTGTCGGCGCTGGAAGCACGCCACCGTAGCGGCAGTGGCTTGCACGTCGCAGCGGACAACGTGCGACCACGCGCGAAAACAGCGTCGGAGGTGCTGGGCGTGCCTGGTCTTGGCGACATAGGCTGCCAAGCACGCAGAACGCCCGTGCAATGCAGCGTGAAGCGACTTGCAAGTGGCTTCGTGTGTCGCGGCCAGGTCGGCGGTCGCGGCAGTCGAGGATGTCTGCACGCACGCGAGCTCCGCTTGGAGTGTCGCGACCGTCGCGCCCCACGTTGCTTGCAGCTGCGCCACGTCGCGCGCGGCCATCCCGCGGAGCCAAAGCACCCAGGCCGACCGATAGTGCCGATGCTCAACGCGACGCACGAGGTAGCGTACGTAGCCGTGCTTGTATGCGGCGCGGCGCCAGCGCTGAAAGGTACGCCGCAGGTGCAAGCCATCCGCAGCAGCGTACAGGCGCTGTCGCATGCGGCGGTCGAGCATGTGCTGGGCCCATGCCACGAAGCAGCGCCGCTGGTGCTGTTGCGTCTGCCGCATCTGCAGCGCCGCGCGCCGCGTCTCGAACGTCGCGAGGGCAATTCGGGTCTGGTGCCACCGACGAAAGAAGCCGCCAACGTGGGCTGTCTCATAGCGACGCAGCACCGACAAGAGAGCATCTCTGGCCCGCCCATGGAGGGCGCGAGCAGCGATCCATCCGCGCCACGCCTGCTGCAGCCTGCGGGCGGTTAAGAAAGCATCGGCACGAGCGCAGGACTCGATGTCCCGTTGGACTTCGGCGAGGCGCCGCCGCCACCTTCGAAGCGCGGCTTGCTGGCGACAGCGCAGCGTTTCAGCCGTCAGCTGTGTGCGGTCCGCCTGGCGCTGCGCTGCCCAATGACGCCAAGCGCGCCACATTCGTGCGAGATGCCGCTGATGGGCACGGCGACGGCTGAGCTGCACGCGCACGTGTCGTGCTTGCTGCGTGGCATGCTGTGTACGCCACGCCACGAACGCCGTCCGCGTCGCGATGCGCATCGACCGCGCCACCGAGGCGGCAAGCAGCCGTGCTTGCAAATGAAAGCACGGTTTTGAGCCGACTGCGCCAAGGTGTCGAGTGCGTGCTGAAGATGCTGTGCGTGAAGCATCGCCGCGGTCCGGTCGTGCTGCAGGCCGAGAACCCACTGCTGGCGCCAACGACGGTAGGCCGCTCGGCACCAGTGGGCGTGGACGACATGTGTGAGTCGGTTGCAACTCTGTCGACGCGCGCATCGCACGAGGCTGTGGTCACGCCACGCATTGAACGTCCAGCCGACGCTCAAATGACGAAGGCGCGTTGCACAGCGGAGGAGCAAGAGCCGGTCGTGCTTGAGCTTGGTCGCGTGGTCGACCCACGAAGCAAACCAGTGCCGTTGCAAGGCTGCAGTATACGCTTTCTGGAGCGTGGCAGCGCCGAGCGCGAGCTGCGTCGCGTAGCGTTCCGCGCCAAGGCGCTCGGCCGTCGCGCTCCACTCAGCAAGGCCCTTGCGCAGTCTACAGATGCGTCGCGTCATTGCCGAGCTATAGACACACAGACGACGACGCACCGATAGGCGACGACGATCTGCAGCGCGCGATCCAAGACTCGTCGAGTGCACTGCCGCTCGGCCACCCACGTGTGCCAGACCGAGAAGAGATGGCTGAGCGAAGTATGCTGGAAGGCGCTACCAAGCGTGCGCATCAAGTGGCCGAGGTACTTGGCGCTTAGCACCCTCGAGACCCATGCTTTGTACGTTGACCGAAGCAGTGACGCAGCGTGGAGCGACTGCCAGCGGCCGAGGATGGCTGCTTGCTGCACACGGCGGACGCGAAATTCCTTCCAGGAACCAAAGGTGCGCTGGAGGACGTTGGTGTGGCATAGACGCAGTAGGTAGCGCAGTCGATCGGCGCTCGCGCGGCGCTGCTTCACAAAGCTCTTCCAGCGGTTGAACAAAAACACAATCGACTTTTGCAGCCAGATTTGAAGCGCCTTGCGGGCGACGGTCGCGACCAACTGGTCTCGGACGGTCTCGAGCTGCTCGATTGTGCTCGTGTGCGCCCGCGTTGCCAGTGCATGCATCGCTTGCCACTGCGTCGTCTCATCCGTCGCTCGCCACAGCCGCATCGCGTAGTCTTCCTACAAGAACCCATGGGCTTGACAGAGGACACGCGCACAGCGCCGTACCAGACACATGATCATTTGCCCGTGGTCGTGCATCGCGCATGCAAGGTGGTGCTGCGCCGCCTCTTCGCGCGCCATGAGACAGTTCTCGAGCGTCGACATGCGCTGTGCCAACGTAGCAGCCGTACTCGCCGAGGCCGCGCCGTCTGCAGCGATACATGCCATCTCGGTCTCCAGTGTTGCGATGGCGGCGTGGGCAGCCACCACGTCAGCCTCGGTGACCGCGAGGGTCGCGCGAAGCGAAGCCATTGCCTCGTCGCGCTGTGCGACGTCGGCTAGATGCTGCTCGTGGAGTTGGTATTGGGCATGGACATGACGCCAACGCGTCCAGCCCGCATACAACGGTCGTCGGACACGGTACGCAGCGACGAGACGCCGCAGCTCGTCGCGCCGACGCTCTTTTTGGCCAACGTACTGCCGCCACGCACTCCACATGCGCTGCGCGAGGCGCCGGGCCGACCGCTGCGCCTGCTGTTCTGTAAACCCACCGACGCATTGCCGGTGGGCTGTGAGCGCAGCCCAGCGGTGGTACGTGTTGTATTGGCGCACATGGGCCTCTTGCGCCAGCACTTGCAAGAGCAGAGCGCGCACTCGGTCGCCCCGCTTCTCGCACGCTGCTCGATGCATCTTCCAGCGGTGGACGGCCAATTGGACGAGTCGGACGCACTTGCGCTGCACGAGACGCACGAGGTAGGTTCGATGCATGCAGCGCTGCGCCACGTGCGCGCACCAGTGCAACCAGGACGAACGAAGGTACACGGCCGTCGCTCGGCGATGCACAAGTGTTGCGACACGCTGTCGGCGGTGCTTTGCGTGCATCGCTTTCATCTTCCACGCGCCAAAGCAGAGACGCGTATGGCGCAAGTGTCGGCGCATCGCAAAGTGCCAGTAGAGTGGCTCGCAGTAGCGTCGGAGCCGCGCACGCGCGTGCCACATGTGGAGCGCGTAGTGCGCCTGGTGCCGCTGCCATTGCGTCTTGCGGGTGCGAAGGCTTGTGCGCTGCTGTGTGCGACATCTCCATGCAAGCAACACGTCCTGGAGTCGCCGAACGTGCAGTGCCTGCCAGCGCTGGTTGGCGAGCCGCTGTGTCAGCACTTGGTGTCGTGCAGCCTCAACGTGGCGCTCATGGTCCGTGGCCACGGCCTGCGCATCGAGCGCTTCTTCAGATGATGCGATGCGGGTGGTTGCGGCCTCAAGCTCTGCCTGGGCGCGCTCGTGCTGGGCCTTGGCGTCTCTTAGTGCTGCCTCGAGCTCCGCGACACTGGCGTCTTTGGCGGCTAAGGCGTCCTCGTGCTGCGTGCGGCGCCAGCTTTGGAGGGCGCACCATACAGAGCGCCGGGTGCAGCGGTTCAGTACGCGCCGAAGCACACAGAGGCGGTGGTGCGATGCGCGCCAGCACTGGAACGAGCTTTCTAGCGTGCACCGGTTGAGTGTGCGCCACCGGGCGATCATGTCGACGCGCGCCTAATCGAGCGGCATGAGACCGACGGTACGCGAGTTTCAATTGGGTTGCCTGACGAAGCCGCGCCACGTGCTGACGCCACGCGGCCAAGCTGCGTTGTACGCAACGGCGGGCCTGTTGGCGCCGACGACAGGCTACATAATGGGCTTCCCGCGTCGCGCGCTCGGCCTCGGCGAGTGCCTCGGTCGTCGCATCTCGGGCTTGAATATCGTCGCGCAGCTGGGTCTGCCAGTGCCGTCGAAGCCATTGACACCAGGCAGCATGGATCCACGACCGGTGCTGTTTATCGACGAGCGACCGCAGCAGATGCCGGCGGTGGTGCTCGACGAAGGCCACGTGCTCGGCGAGCCGGTCCCGAAGCGCATGGTTGTCCTCGGCCAGCGTCTTTTGCTGCGCGTGCGCCGTGCGGAGGCGCTGGACCATCGCTTCGTTCTCTTCGAGCCGCGCGTCCAAAGTCTTTTGCAGCGACGTCATGCAGAGCGCGATGCGCTTGGGCTCGTTCGGGTCAAACACCGTGCGCTCCTTCCACTTGGCAATCTGCTCGGCATGCTCCTTGCATATCGTCGAGAGCTTGGTCTCGAGACGGCGAGATGTGTCTTCTTGCGCCTGGAAGCGCTCTCGCCACTCGTCGCGCTCGCGCAGCACACGGGAGAGGTCGACGCTAGCCGTCGCATCCGACGTCCGCGCTGCCTTGCTCGTCTCGCGCCATTGGAGCACCTCGGCCTCGAGCTCAGCGTTGCGTAGCTCGAGGTCGCGAAGGCGGTCGTAGAGCGACGTGACGCATTCGGCGTTCCGCCACGCCGGTTCCATCGCGATCTTGGACAACCCTGCGGCCACCGTGTTAACTATACTGCTCGATATGATTTAGAAGTTGCTATTTAAAAAGGCCATGCAGACGCGTGGTGTACACACTACTGCGCGCCTGTCTGGTTGTCGTCATCGAGGCTTCGTGCCACTGACGCCATCGCTGACGGTCCCACGGGCGGCTCCACATGATGGGCGGCCAAAATACCGTGCCAACCGCGCGACGGAATCTCAGATGTGCCCCAATTCTTGTGGTGTGCGGCTCCACGTTGTCGCCGCAAGTATCACCTTCGACCAACTCGTGGGACCCGATTGCGCATCGGCGAGATCGCTGGCAACGTGATGTCGCCGCCTCGTGTTGCCGTGTGGGCAGTGTATTCGGCACTGTTCCGGCTTCCAGTGTTTTTAAAATTGCATCAACAAGTGCCAAACGCTGGATCGGTCGCGCGTTTGTCACATATCGCGCACGCCTTGCAGTTGACGCGCGAGGTGGACACATAGCTTCCCGTGGTATACATATAGCGAGGTACCCGCTCCAGTCTGAGAAGAGAGCAACTGCTCTGCTCGCCCGAGACGCCTGCAACTAGCGATCGGCAGGACCTTGGTCCTCCTACGTTCTAGTCGTATGCGGCGTCGTGAGCTGGCGTCGAGGAGGATCGGATATCAAGTCCCACAGTGGATTTGCCACACGGGGTTTTTAGAGTCGCGACAGCTGATTTTGGCCAATCACGAGGCACATGGTGGCATCTCAGCGAATCAAATGCGCCGCATCCCGAACTGCAACCCACACTTCAAGGTTTCAGCCAATCACATCCAGGGAGATCCAAAACCTCTCTCTTTTAATATTGCACCTGCACCTCGGCCTGTGGTTGTTTCATCATTCTCGAATCTGCCGCCGACAAGTCATGTTCGTCGCCCGCCACCTCCATGCGTCGCTCCGCGCGAGCCACGCCACGAAGGCCTTCTCTGCCCTCGCCGGCCTTGACGTACGTCCATGCGCCATGAGGACTCCAGATGACTCAGCGAACATGCAATCTCTCTAGTCGTCCAAGACGATCATCCACAAGACCATGCACCCCAAGGTACTTGGTCATCGCCAAGGATTATGGCAGAATGCTCACGAGCGCATATTTGCGTAGGCCAAGGTGCCCAAGGAGACGCTGACGTTCGGCACGACCTTCACGGATCACATGCTCGAGATCGATTGGGACCAGACGACGGGCTGGGGCAAGCCGTTGATCCGGTATGTCGTCGCTTCGTGTGGCAATAACAGACGCCTCATGCATTGCTCGTAGCCCGTACGGCCCGCTCAGCGTGGACCCGGCGAGCAGCTCGTTGCACTACGCGCTGCAGGTATAGACTTGCGCTTGACGTTGACGCGGTTTGTCCACTCACAACGATGATGCAATTAGTGCTTTGAGGGCATGAAGGCGTACATCAACGACGATGGCAAGATCCGTCTCTTCCGCCCCGACATGAACATGGCGCGCATGAACAACTCGATGGAGCGTCTCTTCCTGCCCGTACGATATGATCATCGAAACTTCCATGGATGGCTCCTCACGCAGCTTTTATGCAGACGTTCGACTCGGAAGAGCTCATCAAGTGCATTGAGCAGCTCGTTTTGCTCGACAAGGACTGGATTCCCAAGGGCGACGGCTACTCGCTGTACCTGCGCCCGACGGGCATTAGCACCCACGTATGCGCAATGCGCCAACTCATATGGTCCCTCTCACCTATGCTCTTGCTAGCCCCACATCGGCGTCGGCGCGTCGACCAAGGCCAAGGTGTTTGTCATTCTGTCGCCGGTCGGGCCGTACTACCCCGAGGGCTTCAACCCGGTCAAGCTCTTTGCCGACGACACGTACGTCCGCGCGTGGCCCGGCGGTACCGGCAACACCAAGGTTGGCGGGTACGACGATTATTTTTTCTTGATTGCGCAATCTCATTATGTGGGTAGCAACTATGGCGCGACGATCATGCCGCAGATGGAGGCCAACAAGAAGGGCTACTCGCAGATCCTGTGGCTCTTTGGCGAGGAGCACTTTGTGACTGAAGTCGGCACGATGAACCTCTTTGTCTACTGGATCAACGAAGACGGCGAGAAGGAGCTCGTGACGGCGCCGCTGCACCGCGGCGACATCCTCCCGGGTGTCACGCGCGACTCGATTCTCGAGCTCACGCGCGGCTGGGGCGAGTTCAAGGTCTCGGAGCACACGATCACGATGCCGTCGATCGTCAAGGCGCAGAAGGAAGGCCGCCTCCTCGAGATCTTTGGCTCGGGCACGGCCGCGGTCATCTCGCCGGTGAAGCTCATCAACTACAACGGCGTCGACTTGGACGTGCCGCTCGACGCCGAAGATGGCAAGAGCGGCCAGCTCACCAAGCGCATCTGGAAGGAGATGACCGACATCCAGTATGGTCGCAAGCCGCACCCGTGGTCTGTCGTCATCAACTAAGTTGTTTCGTTTCGTACTAAAATATTGCCCCCGCAAATATACTCGACCTTGTTCCTCGTCGAGTACTACGACCTACTATAGCTAGACGGAGGGAGCTCGATCGACATGCACCATCGAGGATCAAGAATCTGTCCCACGTGGTGAAAGGACAGGCGTGGTGCTATAAACATTCCATGAGAAGTTGCACACAACTTGAAACAGTCCGCATGACCAATACCAAGAGCACGGGGTCCAAGAAGCCCAAGTCGACCAAGTCGATCGTGCGCCGGCTGCGGGATGAGCTTTCGGGGAAGCTCCGGCACGAGCAGATATGGAGCGTCAACCAAGCCCATGCCGCGCCGCGCAATGCGCTGTACCAAGTGCAGCTCGCCGAGAGCCTGCATCGCCACTTGCAGCCGAGCCTCCTTCGCCTCGACGACGCCGCCCACGTCGACAAGGCCACCATCTTTGAAAGCGCCAAGGTACATAACGGCAGTGATAGAAGACTTTCTGAGACCGAATGGGCTAGGTAGACGCGGCGCTGCGGCTCTCACGTCAGCTCTACATGCTCGAATTTAGCTTTCGAAAGCTGTCGCTGCGCTGGCGCCGCATCAAGCTCGCGTCGGGGCTGCGGCTGTGGCAGGTACGGCCTCACTGGAGTGCTCTGCGCCTCCACCAACGACGATTGTAATAGCACCACGTGGCGTTGCACAAGGCCCACGACGTGCACGTCAAGGTGCTAACCTTTCACGCGATTCGGATTCAACGCGCGTACCGGCGCCGGTTTGCTTATGTCCGCGACCTGGCCGCGAAAAAGTCGTTGGCGGACCAGCTCCACGCGCTTCTGCAAGAACACGCGGCCGCCCACGCCCAACGCGTGCGAGAGGAGCTCATGGCGACGCAACTCCAGGTAGGACCTTCTCTTGGTCGAGTACAAAACATGACGTTGGCGTAGCGAGTCTGGCGAGGGACACTGACGCGGCTGCGGGTCGCCGACGTCTTGGCCGCGCAGCTGCGACGGACGCTATGTACTCTCTCGGTGCATCAGCTCTTTGGGCATCTCAAGCCCGTGCAGGTGGCCGCGGGTCATCTCTTCTTGACGTTGAATGCCGAAGCCGCGACCATTGAAGCTGCCCACGATGTACTGATGTGCCCTCCCGCCGG
The DNA here is from genome assembly GCF_000151545.1 of Saprolegnia parasitica CBS 223.65. Taxonomy (NCBI): domain Eukaryota; phylum Oomycota; class Saprolegniomycetes; order Saprolegniales; family Saprolegniaceae; genus Saprolegnia; species Saprolegnia parasitica. The sequence goes on along the minus strand of NW_012156399.1, from coordinate 177,818 downwards.
TAGCCGCCGCCTCGACTCGTACGTTGCTCTTATGCAAATTGATGTAGCGAGTCAGAGCCTGCTTTTGTGGACCCACACGATTCGAGACATTGCGGCCATCGCAGAAGTCCGTGCGTCGCGCCATCGTTTTCTTCGCGCCAAGGTCCGGACTACCTATTGGCAGCTGCAAGAGGCGCTCGTGGCGGACATGGCCCTCCAGGAGTGGCGCCACATGCAGCGCAACGCGCGACGCGAAGCCCGACGCCACGCGCGAACCGAACACTTGGAGCGGCAGCGAGATGCGACCCGCGCCACCCGTGCACTCCTTCTGCGCCAAGCGCTACAAGCGCAGCTCGAGGCTCGCGAGGCGGCCGACATGACGCGAGAAGACGAGCTTATGCATGCCGTAATGGCTGTGTGGCGGGCGTGGGACCAAAAGCTCGCGTCGGACCGCCTCAAGCACGCCCGTATGTGCTTGAAGCTACAGCTCCAGTCGCGCGCGGCGGCTGTGACGGCTACCCGCCGCGAACTCGATGCCATGTTGATCGAGGACGACCACGGGCGATGCGCGCGTCTCAACCGTCATGGCGCGTCCGTTGCGATGCATTGGCAATCGTGGCAGATCCACATCACAATCCAACCAATGCGCGGCGTCGTCGTGCACCATTTGGCCGCCGTCACCGTCATCTATCGCGCACGTCGACTGCCAGCGTTGACCGAGTACGTCTACAGCACCTCCAATGCCCTGGACCTCAAGCAAGGATTGCTCCGACCTTCGCGGTACCAGCTGCCGACCGTCCTCATGCCTTCGGATGTGAGCTGGCGTGGCGCAGTCAATCGGTGCCTCTACCGAGTTTGCTGGCATCGGCACGAGAAGGCATCCCTCTTGGTCCATGCCACGCGCATGAATGCGAACATAGTCGTTGTCGCCGCCGCCACCATCGCGCTGCCAAGCGTCCTGGCGCTCTTGACGCTGGACCAAATGGTGTGGCTACGCCCACGCCACCACATCAAGCTCTTTCGCCACCTCGCTACGTGCACGGCGATCGATGCGACGTCCCACGAGCTTGTGGTCACGCCGCCGCTGCACGTGACGCAGCAAGGTGGCGTCGTGCACTCGGCCGTACCCGTTCTGAACGCTCTTCTTCACTGCAGCTGGACGACGTTCCAGCACCACCTCGACCGCATCGAGGGACTGTGTCGACGCAACTTGAATGCTATCTAAACTATCCCGCAGTGTACTAGTCGTCGGTTAGTCGTTTCGCGGCCGTCGTATAGTCAATTGCCGTCGACTCGTAGTCGTTGGGCCTAGTCGTTGTTTAGTCGAGCGGGAAGTTTGAAATTCCCTCTAAACGTACGCACCACCGTACTGGCGTTTCCGGTAAAGAATGTACGGCAAAATAGAGTTCATTACCATTAGAAGTTTGTATGCAATAAAATAAAAAGAAGGCGTGGCAACGGGTGGCGTCAGTACGACCGTGTATTGTACGATTTTTCCGTGTACGGAATCATGGAGCACGATAGCCGGTCGGGGCCGCGGTCGGACCCGGTCTGGGAGCACTTCACGCGGGGCGAGCGCCATGGCATCAGCCGCGTGCGCGCGGCCAAGTGCAACTACTGCACGCGCTCTTGGAAGTACGCCGACCTGGCGCAGATGAAGTCGCACATTGCGACCGACTGCCCGGGCGACATGCCGGTCAAGATCCGCAGCCTCGGCCTCGTCGCCGAGCAGATTGGCCCTCCGATCAAGCGCCGCAAGCGTGACAAGGACGGCGACGGCTGCGCAGACGGCGGAATGCTCTCGTCGCCGATGACGGGCTCGATGCTACTGCTGCGCGACGCAGCGTCCAAGAACCTCCTCAAGCACAAGATGCCGCTCGCCGTCTCGGGCCAGTCGGAGAAGGTCCTCATGGTGAAGGCCTTTGTGTGCAACGAGCTGCCGCCGGCCACGATCGAAAACAAGCACTTTCGCGAGTGGCTGCGGGGCATCTCACCTGCATACAAGCCGTCGACGAGCGACGACGTGCGCAACATGATTGTGCAGCAGTACGCGACCGAGGCAAGCAAGCTCAAGGAGCTCGTGCACCATGGCTTCAACCGCATCACGCTCACGCCGTCGTCGTTTTGGACGTCGGCAACCAGCGCGTGCTTCGCGTTGTCTTCTCCAACCAGAGCCGCGTCGAAGTCATCTGGAACATGGTCGCGTACCCGTGCGAGCAGAGCGATGCGTCGCTACCTACGTCGCTGCTCATGTCGGCGATCAACGAGATCTCACCCGAGCGCTTCATTGGCCTGTGCACGGACAACGACCACGACCTCGTGACCGCCGCGCACGACATTGCGAAAAGCTACCCGTGGATCGTGCCACTGCGCTGCATGGCGCAGATCACGAGCAACCTCGTGCACGAGTGGCTCAAGATCCCGGACCTCACCAACGTCTTCCAGGTCGCGGGCCCGCTGCTGGCGTATTTCGAGTCGTCGCACGAAGCCATGCACCTCTTAAACGAAAGCGCGCTGCAGATGAACGTGCCGCGCTGCCGCCTCGTGCCGCTCAGCGCCGAGAGCTGGAGCGACTGCATCTTGTCGCTGGCGTCACTGCACGTCAACGAAACCGGCATCAAAACACGCTCATCAAAGCCTTCCGCGCCGGCACCTCGTACGCGCCGTCGCCGACCTTGGTCGCCTTTGTCAACCACGCCGACTTTTGGAGCAACCTCGCGAGCCTCGTCCAGGTGCTGCGCCCGATCAAGACGCTCATGGACCTCTTTGAGACGCACGACGTGACGCTTGCCGATGTCTATGCAGGCTACGCCAGCATCAACGCAGTGCTCCTCAGCCTCTGCACCAACGCGACGACGATGAACCAGCGCAAGCTCTCGACCAAAGTGTTTGGCCAAATGACGCCGTTCCTCAACAATGCGTGGTCCGAGATCAACCAGATTGGCGACGGCCTTGGACTCCTCGCGTACTTTTGCCACCCGCGGTACCACAAGCGCGGGCTTCAGCGGCACCAGTTTCAGACGATCCTGCGCACGGCCTTGACGCTCTGGGGCCGTCGCCGCAAGTCGGAGCACCAAGCGCGCATGCTCGGCCAAGGCCTCCACGAACTCTGGACGGGCGAAGGCGTCTACAACGTGCGGACGTTCCTGACGTCTGGCGTCGAACCGCGCAGCTGGCTCTCGGTGCTTCCGAACGGCGAGCTCGTCGAACTCGGCGTTCTGCTCCTCGAGATGCAGCCGGTCTCGACCGACCACAGCAAGTACGACGCGTGGGACGCGCTTATCGCGCTCGAAGCGCCGCGCACGAAGCTCGCGACCGACTATGCGACCACGTGCACACGACTCAAGTCGATCTACGAGGCCCGCGAGGCGCTCACCAACCCGATGGCCGGCCACGACGGCAGCAGCGCGGCCTCGGTGCTCGCGCAAGCCGACAACATCCTCGCGCAGTGCGAAGCAGCCGCGGCGGCGTTCGAAGAAGACCCGACGTACCATTTGGACGAAGCCGCGCTCGAGGCGCACCTCAACACGCTCGGGAAGGACTGGGGCATGAACATTCCCACGGACGAGTACGACCCGAATGCTGACTTGAGTCTCCTCGCCGGCATGACGTTTGATCTGAGCAACCACGACTTGGTCAACGTGTGGAAGGTGCCCACGGGCCCGAGCGACCCGGCGCTCATGCCGACCATTGTATCCACCGGCAACGACTGCGGCTTCAACGTCGACGAGATCGTCGGCGCCTATGTCTAGCTCATTTTAAATACGAGTCGTCATTAAGCCTGATATGGACTCGGAATTCAGCATCGTGCACAGTTCTTCGTTGAGGCCCTTGACGGATCTTCCGACGTCGTCTGCACGTGGTTGTAGCGTACGTCGGTCGCACCACGGAACAGCCTACCAACACTCTGCCAAACTCGTTCTTTCAGCGACTTTCACCACCGACCAGTTCCCAATAGACTGCCTCGGACGCCAGCCTCGGTCTCGTGGCCCATGACGACCAAGCGAGCGCGCGGTACGCTGACGCCGGCGTTGGCCCTCGACCACGTCCGTCTCTCGATCGTCCAGAGCTTGCGCTCCTGGCAGGACGTCGTCGCTTTTCTCGGTGCCTTGCCAGCGTCCTCGCTCGATCGGCCCCTGACGGCGCTCCGGGATCTTCCCTTGACGTGGCGCAACTTCATCGAGCAGTGGCCAATGCCCTGCCTCGACTACATGAGCCCAGAGGCAATGCACCTCGCCCTCGCTGCGCTCCCAGCGATCCCGTCCATCGAAATATATTGCGTCACGACGCTTGAAGAGACGCCGTCTGGTCATCACGACGACCTCGGCGCGCTTGCGGCGGCTTGGTCGACCAAGATCGAGTGCGTCGACAAACCAGTCGATACCGACAGCGTTGACTTCTGTCGACGCGTCTTGCCGCACTGCTCGCGCCTCAAGCTGTTGAGTTTCGAAGCGTCAGTGTGTGCCGACGTGCTGCCGCTGCTGCCGTCGAGCGTGTGCAAAATCCACATCTTCAACAACAACAGCAACTTCGGCGATGGTGGCGTCGTCTGGAGAATCGCGGCGCCCTTGCAACAGTGGCTTTCCACTGGACACGACAAGCGAGTCGTCATCCACGGCCCGCTGCCCCCCGACGATGCCGCCGCCGTCGCCGACGTCGTTGTGACCGCAACGTCGTTGGTTGAGCTCAACCTTTACCAGGCGCCTGAGCTCGCGCATGCACTCGAGGGCAAGGCGCTGTCGCGCAAGACACGGTTCACCAGCTATATACCGGTCCAAAATGCAACTCGTGGCGCGCCTTGACCTCGCCAAGCTTACTCGTCTTGAAGGTTCTCATCCGCCGAATTTTCCTCTGCCTACAAACTATGTCACCCGTTAGCTCACAAACATGCCACCCGCAGCTCTACCCGCAAAAGTCCATAAACACGATCGTTCTTTACCCCGTTCCTGTCGCGTCAACAAGCAGCACTTTTAAACGGAAGCGCGCTCCAGAGGACCTTGCCACCTCGTGCCGCTCAGCGCCGAGAGCTGGAGCGTCTTGTCGCTGCCGTCGCTGTCATTGGTCGCCTTTGTCAACCACGCCGACTTTTGGAGCAACCTCGCGAGCCTCGTCCAGGTGCTGCGCCCGATCAAGACGCTCATGGACCTCTTTGAGACGCACGACGTGACGCTTGCCGATGTCTACGCAGGCTAAGCCAGCATCAACGCGGTGCTCCTCAGCCTCTGCACCAACGCGACGACGATGAACCAACGCAAGATCTCGACCGAAGTGTTTGGCCAAATGACGCCGTTTCTCAATCATGCGTGGCCCGAAATCCATCCGATTGGCGACGGCCAGCGCGGCTATTACGAGCTTTAGGATTGAAAAAGACGCGCTGGGTGTTGTCGTAGACGGTCGCGGCCAGCTCATGGATGTCCTCGCCGCGGACACCACTGACGACCTCGAGCACTTGCCTGCACAGCGATTGGATGTGAAATTGACATCCGAGGACATGGAACGAGGACGTACAGCATGGTGCACGGTTCGTTGCGGCCCTTGACGCACTCGCCGAGGACGAATTTCTCCATCTTCTTGGTCGGAAACGTTGTCTGCACGTGGCTGTAGCCGGCGTGGGTCGGTCGAATGTCGCACCACGGAGCATCTATATACAAACCTTGGTGTCCTGCATGTGAAGACAGGAAGAAGCACGTACCCGTCTCGAGCATGAGCTGGTCGGACGGGATCATCTTGACAACCTCGAGGTTCTCGGCCGTCTTGAGCGAGCAGCCGTTGATACCAATGTAGAGACCAAGGTCCAGAAGCGCCTGCGCCTCCTCTTTCGAGCCCGTGAACGAGTGCACGACGCCGTCCGTGAAGTCATCGCGATGGCGGCGAATCATGTCTACGCCATGGTAGTTTTGCCGTCGATACTAGGTAAGAGAATCGCAGCAATATCGTACCCGTAAAGTCCGAGCCCGTGTTGCGGTTGTGGAGAAAGAGCGGCAGCTTGGTCGCGCGCGCGAGGTCGAATTGCCGCGTAAAGTACGTCTGCTGGACGTCCTTGGGGCAGAATTCGAGCCGGTCATAGTCGAGGCCAAACTCGCCGACGGCAACGACCTTCTTGTCGCTCATGCCGTCGCGGCAGACCTGCGTGAGCTCGGCCATGTAGGCGTCCGGGTCTGCGAGGAACTCGCTGCAGCGCGTCGGGTGCACCTGAAGAGAACTCATTGTCAGAGGCGAGAGGTAGCCACAGCACGTACGCCAACGGTGCAATGGAGCTTCTCGTGCGTGCGCGCGAGGCGCAGCGCTTCCTTGCTCTCGGAGAGCGACCCGCCCGTGACGATGATCTTCTCGACGTGGTTGGCGAAGGCGCGGTCGAGGACTTGGCGCAGGTCGCTCTAGAAACGAGCACCATGAGCGACGCCTCCTTGAGAGCACATGGAAGGAACCTCATGCTTCTGCTTCCCGCGGTAGTTGCCCACGAACATGGGGTCCGTGAGGTTGGCGCCGATGTCGATCAGGCGCAGCGACGTCATGAGCTTGCGTCCCGCGATGGTGACTGAAAAATGCGAGTTTCAGCCAATCCTATCACAGGATGATGATTGAACCAATCAGCGTGCAGATCGCAACAGGACGCAGCTCAAGACAGGAGCTCAAGATCGGAGCCCAAGACTGGAGCTCAAGACTGGAGGTTTGGTTAGAGCTGAGCATGCACAACAGTACAATTGTACGAAGATGGATGTTGAAGATGAGGAAGGCTACGGTAAAAGCGAGATGGCCAATTGCTTTTACGCAACAGCGAGCCGCTTTTCACGTCATTTCAATTGCTGCACACACGATGACCGCGCGCGCAACCTTGCTCAAGACCATGCTCCGGCGCTCCTTCAAGCGCGCCGTGTCGACGTCATCGGTTCGCTTGATGGTGGATGCAGCGACGCAGACAGAGTCGCAAGAGTCTGCACCAGCGACAGTGGCTACACTGAGCGTCACGGACGGCACGGTGGACCCCTTCTTTGAGCATTTTGATGAGCACTTTCCTCTCGACGATGCGCGTCCCAGCCTCCTTGACGAAGACGACACGTTTGCGAGCTTGTTCGAGGTCTAGCTCGTTCACTATACAATATATCGCACAAATACGGTGACTGCCCAAGTCGGACTTCAATCTCGCCAAGGGTGGCTAGGTACTACCGGTAGTATGGAAGCTCCAGCCCGAGTTCGAACGCAAGTGTGAATACCGCCGATGCCAGCAGCGTTGTCTCGCTGTAGATATACGAATTGCTTGTGAGTAGATCGCCGTCATACCCATAAGAAAGCTGCTATGTTCACCTCGCGCCGCACGAGGACGAACGGTCTGGTAACTCCTTAAAGAGAAGACTGCATGAGCTGTCCAGTTGCCAAAAAGTCTACAAAATCATTCGAGGTGTTAATTTATTAGAGTCGTGCGTGACATATAAATACACGAATTGGCGCTAAAAATAAGAGGGGCGTTGTAAAACCGGCATCACCCTTTTTTCCGCGCCATGGGGGCCGGGGCATCGATTCAAGGACTCAGCGCCGCCGACGTGGCCGCCGAAGTCAAGCGGCTCGGTGAGGCCTACCACGAGTACGCGCCGCTCTTCACGCGCAACGGCATCGACGGTGCGATCCTCCAACGTCTCTCGGACACGGACCTCGACAACCTCCTCGTGGACCTCGGTGTCTCGAGTGCGCTGCACCGCAAGATATTGCTCTTGCATTTGTCCAAAATCAAGACGGTCCCGACTACGTCACCCTCGTCGCTTGATACGAACGACGGACGCATCTTGGTACACCGGAGTACACCGTCGCTTGCTCCAGCTCAAGTACTCTCGCAGCTCTTTGCGTACCAGGGCATCCACCTCATTGATCCTGACGACCTCGTGTCGGTCGTTACCAAGATTGTACCTCTCGTCAAGCCCGTGTCGGCCCATGACGAGTACGACTGTTTCATCAGCTACCGCGTCGCAAGTGAAAAGGAGGTGGCCGAGAAGCTCTACTTGCACCTGAAAACCAAAGGCTACGAGCCGTTCTTGGACCGCATGTCGCTGAAGAACGCCGAGCCGTGGAAGGACGGGTTCTTGCGCGGCCTCGGCCACTCGCACCTCTTTTTAGCGCTCGTCTCAGAGGCGGGCCTCGAGAAAGCACGGGATCGGACGCAAAACCACCACGAAGACAACCTCTTGCTCGAGTACGAAGTAGCTCTCGAGATCGCGACGGCCGGGCGATTGAACGTCCTGCCCATCTACGTCGCGGCGAGCAACAATGGCAACTTTGTCAAGTTTCAGGGCTTCAACCCGGACCTCTATGCGCCAACTTTGGACCCGGAAGACGCCACCAGCCGTCGCACCAGTGTGCCTGTTGCGGCATTGCCTGGTCTCAGTGACGCGATCAAGCGACGCCAGAGTGAGATGCCAGCGTCACGGCCGCTTCAACCGATCCCAGGCGAAGACGCTGGGGGCGTGGATGCGAGCGTGAATCGCAAGGTGAGTCTCTCAGAAACGATGACGACCAACTTGGAAGATCTCGTTGCAACACTGTACACGGACGTCTACGACGACGTCTTTGAGGCCCTCGAGAAGATCTTTGGCATCGTCCAGCGCTCAAAGTATGCCATCAAGTTTGCCCAGGCCAACGGATGGGTTGCCCTTATCCACGTGCTCTGTCATGCGACAATGGACGGGTTACAAAAAGACTATGCGGCGGGCGCGCTCTCGTTCATTGCGCCAGCGCTTGTTCTACAACCTGACGGCGGCTCGGACGAGGTCTGGGCCGCGATCGAGGGGTCCCTCGAGGCCCACCACGCCGAGCTCATCGAAAAAGTGCTCGGCCATGGCTCTGCGATGCAAAAGCAGTACATTGTCGTGACCCTCATGCACCTTTGTGAGCGCGACCACCTCCGCGACGTACTCCGCATGTCGGAGGAGCTGCAACTGGTACTCGAAGAACTCAAGCCCAAAGGCTCCCAAGTCCAGGCGCACGCTTGCTCGATCGTACTTATGCGCTGCTTTCCGCCCACCGAGACATCGTCGAGCGGCGAAGCGGTAGCTGCTGATGCTATCATCGAGGAGGCGCCCGTCGAGACCGAGCCGATCCCGACAGTGTAATTGGTGTAATTGTAATGTGTCAAAAGATCGTTTTTCAACCAATCGCAATGCGTATGTATTTTAGCCAATGAGAGCATTTACACATTTTCGCGCGCAGACGATGGACCGACGGGCGTGGGCGACGGCTCGGACGCGCTTCGCCGCCAAGCATACCCTCCTCGGAGGCGGTCCCGGGCCCTCGGACGAGTCTACGAGCATGCGACTACCTACCCTCGAGGAAGAGGAGACTCCTCCGCAGGCAACGGTCCCAAGCAAGCCGACGGGACATGAGCCTCCGGCAAGGTCAGCCTTCAACGTCCCTCGAAGCCTCGGGTCGACCAAGGACTCGTCGACGACGCGGTGGAAGCGCGCAGGAGGCCTCGTCGGAGCGCGTCAGGACCGCAACGTTCGCGCCAAGACAGACGTCCGGACGCCCCGCGCCTGGGCCGGGTACACGGACGCGGCCCTGCTGCACGTGCTCCAGCATACGTTTGGGAGCGACGCCTTCCGACCAGGCCAAATAGAGACCATCCATGTACAACACTCGATTGGATGAAGATGAAGTGACGGTGCTGGAAGCGTAGGAGGCAGGTCGAGGCCGCGACGTCTTTGTCCTCATGCCAACGGGGGCCGGAAAGAGCCTCTGCTACCAGCTGCCCGCGTGCATGGACGCCGGGGTGACCGTGGTCGTCTCGCCCCTCCTCTCGCTCATTGAAGACCAGATCCACCATCTTGAGAAGCTTGGTATCCACGCCAAGATGCTCACAAGCGCCGTGTCGGCCTCGATCAAAGGCGCAACACTCGACGAGATTGCGTCGACCTCGTGCACGCTCAAGCTTCTCTACGTCACGCCCGAGGCGATTGCGAGCTCGACCAACCTCAAGCGCGCGCTTCGGCGCAGCGCGGACGCGGGCATGCTCGCACGATTCGTGATTGACGAGGCCCACTGCATCAACCAGTGGGGCCACGACTTTCGAAAAGATTACCTCGCACTCGGGCAGCTGCGTGCCACCTACCCAAGCGTATGAGCTCTTTTTGCACTGCATTCTGGAGCAAATCGGTGTCTAGATTCCTATTATGGCGTTAACGGCGACTGCGAGCGCCAAGACGGAAACACAAATCATGGACTCGCTCCACTTGAAGGCACCATGGATCCAGCGAAGTAGCTACAACCGGTACATTGCGGCTCTTGTGTTTGGTTTTTGAAATCTCAACACAAATCGGTGTAGCACCAACTTGTCGTATGCCTTTGTCGTCAAGTCGGAGGAGTTTCTTCAAGAGCTGCGAACGTTTGTGGCGACACATGCGGATGAAAGTGGCATCATTTACTGGTACATCGTCACAATCGGAAGGTGTAGCCATTGACGGATGCTGTAGCTTGACGCAAAAGGATTGCGAGGAGTTGGCCACCGAGCTGGGCGCGATAGGGTCCATTTCGTTCTACCACGCGGCGCTCTCGACGAGCGAGAAGACGTACCGCCACCGTGCATGGAGTCGCGGCGACATCAAGCTCATGATTGCAACCGTGGCTTTCGGCATGGGCATCAACAAACCAGACGTGCGCTACGTGATTCACCATAGTCTTCCCCAGTCCATCACACACTACTACCAAGTGAGTAATCATCCGCTGCTCCACGCACTCAAGTATGGTATGTGAGCAGGAGTCGGGGCGCGCTGGCCGGACGGGCTACCGGCAGAGTGCATTGTCTACTACGCTTACGAAGACTTTGTACCATATCGTATTGCTCGTATTCCGCCATGCTGACTCAATTCTAGACACGACGAAAGCAGCTGCTTCGCGACGGTACTGGCCAGAGCCGTCAAATCCACACCATCAACGTGCGCGAGATGATGGAGCTATGCGAAAACAAGGTACCCCTCTATGCCACACCCTCTGTCTTGAGATACACGCATGGACTAGACAACATGCCGTCGGACGATGCTGCTAAAGCACTTTGGGGAGACGTTCGACGAAGACAATTGCCTCGGCACGTGCGACAACTGCCTCGAGAAGATCGATCCATCCCCAAATGCGGCAGTGGTCGTCGATGTTTCGGATGTGTCGAGAGCGCTCTGGGCCATGTGTACACTATCTCGTCCTTGGTGTGTGCGCTCATTCGCCGTTCGTTCGATAGTACAATACTGCACGCAAAAGAATATTGCCTTGACGCTTGCAGACATGGTCAACCTGGCCATGGGACGGCAACTGCCCAAGAAGAAGCGGGGTGGAGCGAACAACATCCCTGGCGGTGGCTGCGCCAAAGAGCATGGACACTCGCGTGGGCAGGTCCAGGAAATTCTGCACTACCACATTTACCGCCAACTGCTCGTGCAGACGGTACCATACATGCTTCGATAGCAAAATGGTCGAAGCGAGCTGATTTGAGTAGGGAAAAGCCAACCACCAAGGCTTTACGTCGTTTTACATGCGTCTCGGCTCCAAGTGGACCGAAGTTCGCGATGGCGACCGTATCACGATGGTCATGACGGCAGGTACATCCCTTGCCACCACCATCATCTCGGAGCTCGAGTCTCTCTCCGATGCATCATGAAACTCACCACTCCATCTGCAAGTGTGACGATCAACACTATTCACGGGCTTGCATTATTTGATTACCCCCACCAGGATCGCACTCTGGCTTAATGGTGATAGAGAAAATCCATTTCGGCGTCCGTCTTGGCGTGCAAATGGTGTGCCTTCATCTTCTTCTCGTGGTGCTGCGCAAAGGTCGGCTTGCCATCCTTGATAAACTCGTCGAGCATCGCCAGCGAGTTGGCCGGCTGGTTCATCGGCACCATGTGGCCGGCGTTGAACACTTGAAGGAACGTGAGGCCTTGGACGCTGCGGACCTTCCCGGCTTTCTGGCCGTCGACGACCCAGTCGACGTCTTCTTGGCCAGCAAACTGCGTCTTGTACTTCCAGTCAAGCGCGACCGTCCATGCCTTGCAGCCCATCCAGTTTACGATAAAGTCCGCGTCGCCGGCGTAGACGAGCACGTCAATGTGGTCTTCGACCATCGGCGTCACGAGCTGGTCAAAGTTGCGCATCCAGTCGTACGAAAAGCCAGCGTGGACCTCCATGTTGCACGACGCCCACTTGGCGCTCTTCTCGCTCACGTGCAGTGCTTGACGCGTCGACGGAAGGTTCAGAAATTTCTCGATCGCGCCAAAGTCGTAGCACATGGGGAAGTGCGCGCACTTTTCGCGAATGTCGTAGACGTTCAAGCCCGAGAGTTGGTACGGCGAGACGAGCGCGGCGTTGCAAAAGACCTGCGCGACCAAGCACGCGACCTTGGTCTTCTGGCAGAGCTCGATGAGCTGCGTGCACTTGGGCACAGCCGCCTTCATCGTCTTGTACACGGCCTCGGGCACGGCCTTGACGCCGTACGTGTTGTGGTAGGCCATTTCCGGGTAGTACTGGTACTGGACTTCGGGCGACGTGAGGCCGTTCCCGATGCCAATGCCCTTGAGGTTGATCTTGGGCGACGAGCCTTCCTTGTTGCCGCTGTAGATGCGATGGGCGACCGCGGGGACGTAGTGGCCTGCGTAGCTTTCGCCAAAGACGTAGAACGCGTTCGAAGCGTACTCAGGGTGCGCGGCAAAGAAGGCTTGGAGAAAGTGATACATGTCGTTGCCGACCATAGTCTCGTCCGTGTCGTACTCGCTCTTGTCGCCGTAGCTAAAGCCAACGCCCGCGGGCTGGTCGATCCACATGATGTTGGCCTTGGCGTTCCACGAGTACGGGTTGCGCTTGAGCGAGAGGTCGTCGTTGACCGAGCAAGGTCCGTTCTCGCCGAGGAGCGCGAGCATCGAGCTGCAGCCAGGGCCGCCCGTGAGCCAGATGATGACCGGGTCGTCCTTGGGCGCATCGCGCGACTCGAAGAACCAGTAAAAGTAGTTCTTGCTCTTGGAGCCGTCAATCTTGAAGTAGCCGCTGAGCTGCTTGGTCGAGTCGCAAAAGCTGTCGGCGACCGGAGCGTCTTGGAGGCTGCCGTGGAACGTGAGGTTCGCCTCGCCCATCTGCAAGCTCCACGAGCTGTCGCCGCGCACGGCCGACGCCGCGAGGGCCGCCATGCTCCAGAGCCACTTCATTCTTCTGCTGCCAATTGGGTTCTGGCGAAGCCCAAGGATTATTTGCCCGTCGCGATCTTCCAGCACGTGCTCGGATTGGCTAAAATGAGGACATTCTTATGCATGTGATTGGTTTGCCTGTGGTGAAGGGGCTCGGATTGGACGTAGGGCGTGCACCCACAATCACTCTGGCGAGAACACGGACCAGCTCTCGTTCCCGCCACATACAAACACCAAGTGAAAGCAAGCGCACCTGCGTTGCAAGGAACAGACGGCGGTGCATCGTCGAAGTGAAATAGACCGTCATAATCAGCATTTGACGGAAATTTACGGGAATTTAAAGACCTCTTAGAGTGGATGGCAGAGTTTTTGGAATGCACAGGATTATGCGGAGGTATGCCGGATACGGTGCCAGGTAGCAGCATGGAGCCGCTGCGCAAAGACCTCGAGTTCCCTGACGGCCGCGCAGCCCTGCAGTACGTACAGGACTATGCGCTCGCGCAGAAGAAGAGCGTCAAGGTCGCACGCAGTGGTGGCGGCCACAAGCTCGTGCTTTGCACCAGCGACGGCTGCTCGTTTCGAGTCCAGCTCTACCAGCGCAAGCCGTCGCCCAATGTTTGGTACGTCTCGACGTTCACGAGCACGCATCTCGACAGCTGCACGTCTGTGCCAATGCCCACGCAACGCCAGCTGGAGGCGCTGCCCACGCTACAGGAGGCCATCGATGCCGACCCAACGATCGCCGTCCGGTCCCTGCAGACCCTCCTCCACGCCACGGATGTGGTCGCCCACGTCAGCGAGAAGAAGCTGTCGCGGGCCGTCGCCAAAATGCAGGAAGTGCAGATTCAAGCGGCGAGAGACATGTATGTGCGGTCGGTCGAATGCCTCACCAAGCTCGACCCTGGTTTTCTTGGCCTTCCAGCCGGCCCGAAGAAGCGCGGTCGAAAGCGAAAGCTACCGGCAGCAGCCACGTCCGAGACGGCGACCAGCACCAATTGTCCTGAAATAACGGCCGTCGATCTTTGAGTTTTGCACCGCCATGGTCAACGATCGTCCCCAACACACCTCTGCCCAGGACATGGATCTCGCGCTTGGCGGCAAGAAGGCTGCATTCATAGGCCTCAGGTCCAAACGTCATTGAATGAGGCAAATTTGTGGAGCCAAGATGCGTCCTGCATAATCAAAGCGCAGTGTACTACAGTACCAATGTCAGTTCACTATCCAACCGTTCATGGACGGGCGACAGAGCTCTGCCAGCATGCTATCGTTAAAGCCACTCGCAGATGAAGAGCATAATGACGCCTCCGCAGCTCCTGGACCCCGAACTCTGCGTCCCCACGCTCCGTTGTACAATTGTATCAGATCTTGGTGGGCGCCAAAATCTCATCTGGAAGCCTACCCGTATCCGGTCAAACCGGATAAAGCTAAGGCCGCGGCAGGACCGAGGAGAAGCAGCATGACGGGCATGACACGGTCAGCAACGGATGCATGGCGTGGCGCTCATGGCATGTAGGGTCTACCTCGTCTCGGACAGCAACATCCCGGTCCGGTACCAGAACCTGCTCAAGAAGATGGACGAGATGGGCGCGCGCAAGGTCGACCGCCACGTCGTGCACTCGCAGATGCTGTCGCGCAAGCTGCTCGTCGACGGATATGCCAACCAGCGCATGTACCTCCTCCGCACGTCCCAGAACGACGACCTCATCTACGCCGTCCTTGGCAATGAGAAAACGGAGCTCTCGATGAAGGTCGACTCGAGCGAGAACGGCCTCGACGGCCCGCTCGACGAGTGCTGCCTCCTCGAGTGCGGCCTTGAAGGCTCCAACATCCTCCAGCAAGTCGAGATCTACGTGCCCAAGTCGTACGGCAAGTTTGAGGTAGACAGAGTCGCTGGCATATTGGCAGCTCATGCGCCTTTTGTAGGGGATGCAATTTGCCTTTGGCGACTTTACCATTGGCATTTGCACGTTTGTCTGCCGCGGCAGCACGCCGACGGGGCTCGTCGTCGAGATCCAGTACACGCCGTGCTCGGTACTCGCTGAGGCAAGCCAGGACAAGCTCCTCGACGAGCTCCTCCTCACGATCGCGACCGGCACCGAGACGACGCCGACGGCCAACCCGGCCGACTCGATCAAGAAGCCGATCGTCAACTTGCTCGGCTTGTTCGACAAGGTCGGCCTGCCGCCCCAATACTCTCTCAAGCACACGGCGATCCAGTACGTGGCCGCCTTCAACATTTTACGGAAATAGTGTACGATCAATGCCATCGCGCTACAAGGCCACGTGGAGCTCCCGTCGGAGATGCAGCACGCTAATTCGGTGCTGGGCCTCAAACAGAGTTGCGTGGCGCTGCACCTGCGCAAACCACGCAGTCGTCGCCGAGCCGCGGACGCGGAGGAGCACCGTCGCACATTTCTTGAGGTTGCCGACGCCAAAGTAGCTCTGTGCGAGCGCATGCAGGTGGTCGTGCGATGGTCGGTCGACGCCCCGTAAGCTGCATTCGAGGAGGTCGACGGCCCAAGGAAAGTCGCGTCGCGCCGCGCACGTGAGCGCGAGATCCGTAAAGAGTCCTGGCGTTGCCACGAGCATCTCGGGCGTGAGCTCGTGTCGCGTAATGTCGTCGGCCGAGTAGAGCGCGTGGAGCAGCTCGTCGTAGTACGGGTTGTGGCACAGGGGTTTGGCCACGTCATGGCAGCGCGTCAGCAGCAATAAGAGCTCCATAGAGCTGTACTGCGGGTGGGACTCTTGGCGCTGGTCCTCTAGAAGGCCAAGCGCCGCGTCCACGTCACCAACGTGGTAGTAGGACTGCACTTGGAAGCGCCAAATGGCGATGGGGCGCGCGTGGCGGCGTCGCCGGGGAGCACCGGCCGTCGTGTGCTCGAGTGTTCGGGCGTACTGATCACAGGCTTTGAGCGTTTGGCAGTAGAGTCCGAGTTCAAAGAGGACTTCAATGTACGCGAGCCACATCTACAGACGCTTGGGTCGTGGCTTGCCTACGTACATCAATCGTACCTCCGAGGCTGACGGCGTGAGCGCGAGCGCAGTCTCGTAGGCGTGGGCTGCTTGTTGCAAAAGCGGAATCTCGACGTGTCCACCGCGTCGCCAGAGATCCACGAACCGAGCAGCGAGCGCCGGCCAAAAGTCACGTGGGTTTTCGGGCACGTGACCAAAGCTACATCGCCAGGTTGCATGGGTCAAATGCCTTTGCAGCGATCGTATGATAGTACGCAATGGCTTTCGAGACGAAGAGAAGACTGCAGCGGGCTAGCAGTAGCTGCTCGTCGGCGTACACGGGCTGCGACGCCAACTCGGCGTAGGCTCTCGAGAGTTGTAACAGTGCGATAGCAGACGGCCGTCCATTGTACTCGGCCTCGAGCACCATGATACGGCAGTAGTTAGCCTTGCTCCGACTCACCTTCCATGCACTCTACACATTACTGCTGCATCTTGAAGCAAGGCGGCGAGAACTCACGTGTTGCTGCCGCGCCTGACGGTTGCGGTACATGGCTTGAATGTAGCGCACTGCGCGGTCGCGTTTCATAGAGTCCAGCTGACGCTGCTTGCGCGACGCCTCGGCGACGAGGACGTGGCTCTTCTTCCCGAGGCGCAAGAGTGCCTTGGAGAAGAAGCGCTGCAGGACGCGCGCGGCGCGTGTCTGGATCTGGAACGTGGCTTTGGCCGCAATTTCTGCCTGGATGCGCCGCAGCACTTCGCGCGGAGACTGCCTCTGGAGCTTGTGCTGGGCCAGCTGGCTCGGCAGTGTCTCAATGGTGCCAAAGGCCTGGGCCTGGACCTTGGCACGCACGCGTTGGCGCCAGCACCACGTGGCAATACGCGCCGCTGCAATGCGCTGCCGCGTCTGCTCCTTGCCATCCGAGCGAACGCACGCAATATCCACGCGAACCGGCGCCGCCCAATCGCCGCGCTCGAGCTGGTACGACGACTGCCAGTCACAGGCGCGGGCCCGACCGCGTCGACTGACGATCGAGGTCGTCGAGGCCACGCGAATCACCGACCGCGTCGTCGGCGACTGCTTGCACGAAGTGAGTCGTCTCTTGCTGGCGCCCAAGTAGACATTGCACTCGTTCTGGCGCTGGCGCTCGTCCTCGATCGCCCGTCGGAGCCGCTGGACGCGCTGCGACGACGCCATACTATCGGCCACTCAGATCCTATTTTTAGCCGTGTGATTTTCACATTGCACGTCAGGAAGACATGTGATTGGCCCAAAAAGACCAATCACAACACGCAATCGAGGATCGGAGATCGTTTTGACTGCGGCGCCCAATTGCGCTGTCACCCTGAGCAACCAAGTGCTCTTGGAGCGAGGAACATCGGTGGATATTAAATGACACCTTTGTGTACCCGAGTCGTTGTATAAAGAGCCGTGGCAGAATTGAAAGACGGCAAGGCAGGCTGCCTCAGCTGCGTCCTGTTGGATCTCGATCCAGTGATCCGGATCGACGATGACATCTTGTGGCAACTTGCCTAGCGTGATACGACAGGCTGTGGAGCTACGAGAATGGCCCTCTCTGTGGGGGACACCTTTCGTCTCGACTGTCGGTACCTCTGCGATTGGCGTATTTATCACCGATCGGCGTTTTTCACGTGTGGGTTTCGTTTTTCACGCATGGGGCCATATTTTCAAACGCATGGCCGAAGCTGGCGACCGTCGCGCGGTCCTGCGGCAGCAGCTACTCGACGCCGACGTGCGCATGCGCTACGACTACGCGTGGCGCTCAAGCGAGTTTGGCAACAAAGTCGACCGCCTCACGGGCGCCTGCCTGCGCTTTCTCTACCTCGCAGGCACGTCGTGCGCGGCGCCGGTGGCCGTGCGCTGGCTCGACGCGGCTTCGACGCCGTACCCGA
Source organism: Saprolegnia parasitica CBS 223.65 (assembly GCF_000151545.1). Lineage (NCBI taxonomy): Eukaryota > Oomycota > Saprolegniomycetes > Saprolegniales > Saprolegniaceae > Saprolegnia > Saprolegnia parasitica. The sequence continues at coordinate 159,822 of NW_012156399.1, read as the reverse complement.
CGCTGCAAACCGCCCTCGAAGACGCTTGCAAGCACGTCGAGATGCCGATATCCTCCGAGGCGACGGATGCGCCGACGGCCGCCTTTGCCTACCTCGGGCCGCATGCCATGGGCCATGTGGCCGCGACGCTGCCGCTGCCCGACGCCAGCAACGTGCTCTACTTTATCTTGATGGGCGACGCAGCGTGCTTGGCTCCGTGCACTGGCGAAGAAGAGCGTTTGCGCGGCTTGAGCGCATTCGGGCTCGGCCAAGAGCTCTGCGAGCACATGGAGGCCCACGGGTACCACGCGGTGCGCCACCACGTTGTCGAGTACAAGGACACGGCGTTTACAGAGACGCTCGGCGCCGTCATGGACTCGTTCTCGGTGCCGCAGTCCAATCTCATGGTGCATACCGAGAAGTGGGTCGTCTACGCGCCGACGGCGACCAGCGTGTTTCACATGACGGACGACGCGGACGCGGAAGATGATGCGTTTTGGCGCGCCGCCGCCAAAGGCAAGGTCTGTGACAACTGCCACGAGTCGCCGCCCAAGCTCTTGCGCTGTGTGCGCTGCTTGAACGCATTCTACTGCTCCAAAACGTGCCAGAAAGAGGCGTGGAAGGCCATGCACAAGGCCGAGTGCGTCCCGTCGTCGGCGTAGCGATTTTACGGTGGTTGGTATTATAAACCAACGCTACTAATGTACACAACACCCACGGCGCCTCTACCGCTGGCGCTCCAACACGCGTAGCTTGTGCTCTTGCGTGTTTAGCACAGCGTGCAAGTGGAAATGTTCGCGCCGTAGCCGGTGGATCTCGTCGACTTGCGCCTCCAGTGCGCGCACTTGCTGCTTGGCGCGACTTTCATGTTCGTTTGAGACCGCGAGCGCCTGCACGAGGTGCTCTTCCCGGCGTCGGAGGTGCGCGAGCTCGTCCGCGCGCGCCTCTGCCTCGACATGGCTCTGTGCGAGGGCGGCTTGGAACGCCGCGGCTTTGTACTGGTGTTGAAGTGTCTGCGCCTGACGTGCATCGCCGTCGTCGGCCACTTGACGCTCGAGCCGCTGGCACATGCTCGTGAGTTTCTCGATCGTGTCGATGCATTCTTGCTGCGTCTGACGCTCCAAATCTCTTGTTGCGTTCAGCGCTGCAATCTGCGTCGCCAAGGCCTTGTTGGAAGTCGTTAACGCGTCGATCTGGGCGACGAGGTCCTTTTGCGCACTCTCAAACTGGCGTTCTTTGGCCGACCACTCGCGCTCCTTGGTGCTCAGCGTCTGCGTGGCCGCTTCGAGCTTGGACTGGGCGGTCTGCAGCCGAGTGCGCATCGCCTGCATCTTGGCGATCGGCACAGAGTGGGCGCTTGCGTCGTGGAGCTGCTTGCGAAGGTCGCTCGCGTCGGCTTCCAAGCGGCTGCGTTCGGCCGCCCACGCGCGTTCCATCTCTAGCTTTTCGTTGGCCACCGCTGCCTCGTTTGAGAGGTCGTTGGGAGGTAGAGCGTCTGTCTTGCTGCAGGCCTCTCGCAACGAGGCTTCGAGCTGAGCAATTTGTGCATCCTTCATTGCCACGACTTGCTTTGTATCGTCAATCACCTTGGTCAAGCGCGCCGAAAACTGCGCCGCGATTGCGTCTTCCCCCGTGGACGGCCGCATCTTTCGCTTCATGGTAGCTACGTCGTCTTGGAGCTGCTGGACGACACTCGACACGGCGAGCAGCTTGTCTTGGCTTTGGCTGAGCTCCTCTTGGAGGCTGCGCTTCTCGGCGAGGATGACGTTGATCTGCGCGCGCTGCGTCTGGATGCATGCCTGCAGCTTCTGGAGCCGGCTCGAGCACTTGAGCGTCACGGCTTCTTCGTCGACGAGACCGTCGTGCGTCTCTTTCCACCACGAGTGGATCATGCGCAGCTTGGAGATGGGCGTTGCGGACGCGGCGGATCGGCCGTGGTCCTGGCCCACCGAGCCGAAGAGCGCGTCGATCGCTTCGAGCACGCTTCGGGACGAGTCCAGAATCGGCTGCTTCTCATCGTCTTCGCTCGACGTCTCGCCTGCGTTTGTGGATGCGCGCGAGAGACTACAGAAATCGTCGCTGAGCACTCCGAGGCAGACGCATGCCGTCATACATGGGGGATGGCAGCGCCGACTTGATAAATAGATACGGAAGGACAGTCTGGGCTTTAAGCTGCCATGCGCTCTCGGTGTGGCACAAGACCTAGTCTCGATTGAGTGGCAAGAAACACAAGGATGGAGACGAGAGGGACATACTTTGGGCAGTAGCTTCTTCATCGCGTCGCGCTCTGTAGGGAGCCAAATGTCCGTCTCCATCCACGCTGCCAACTACAAGAGTATTAGTTGTGTGACGCGGCGCGCAGCGTGGAACCGCACCTTGAGCAAAGTAGTGGAGGCAGACGCCGGCGTTGCGCTCACAGCAGGGAGGTCCTTGATGCGACATGCGTACAGCAGTGACTGGATCGCCTACACCAAGGCGTCGCACCGTGTTGCACAGTCCACATGAACAAACCTGCTGCTGTTGGACCCGTGGTATGCGCAGACCCAAGAGGAGGCACGTAGTGTACGGTGCGAGCAAATGTGAGCTAAAGTGCTTGGAGAGCGTGCGGCTGACGCCAAAGTACTCGACGTTGCCTGGCTTGACGCTCTGCGGGACGGCAATCATGGACGATCCTGCGACGTCGATAAACCGAATGGAGCCCACGAGCGCGGTGCGCACTGCGTTGTTGTCGTTGCTATAGTCTTCCAGCACTTCCACGCGAACGGCCACCGAGGCGTGCCGCTTCCCGTCACCGTTGGATGCCACGATCGAGCGTTGATAGAGTTTGATCGCGTCGTCGATGGACCGCACGCCAAGGTAGCTTTCCCGCAGCTCATCGTCGTCGCCGTTGGTGCTTTCGTCGAGTAGTAAGCAGCTCATTTCAATCAAATATACGGCGTCCGGGTTGTCCTGCACGCGGCGCTGGACAGCGTCATAGAGGTCGCTCAGTGCGAGCTCGATGACACCACGCCCGAGCGTAAGACCATGCAGTAGCGTCGACTTGCCAGACGAAGCACAGCCAGCAGCGACAATCGTAGCACGCCGGCCGGCCAGCGCAGAGAGCACGAGCGGCTGGACCACGGTTTGGTACAGGTGTGGGCGCGCGGTCGAAGCTTCGCCCAAGTCGACAACAGCGTCAAAGTTGATACTGGCGACGCCGGGCGAGAGCGGACTCGGCTCCAAGCGCACGCAGGTATCGCTGGCTTTGCTAATGCCAACGTCCTTGTTGCCCTCGTCGTTGGTTGCGAGAAAGATGGCCACCGCCATCGCCTTGCTTGGACTCTTGCGCTCTCGAAATTCGAATTTCAGCGCTCATGCCGGATACGAGGACCGGATACGGTAGATAAAAGACGCTGGATCGTGGCGCAATCATTTTTATCCGGACCACGCAATTTCTTCCAACATCGCATTGCTCAACCTGGTAGAATCGTCTTCGATCAACACTATTGCGTTCTACAGTGTTGTATCAACGACTGCTCTCGCTCGACTCGATTCGACACCACATCTGGCCTCAGAGTACGCCGCTAACAAAGTACCTGGTACTGGTCAGGGTACTGGTGGTGGTCGCCATTGATGAGCTACGCACTCCACACTATCATTCATCGCGCCATCCTGCCCTGATCATCGATGATGATAGCTTCATTTGGTATCGACATAGACTGCTCAAAGGTCGGAATGGATCCCGAAGCTTTGCGTTCATTGCCAACACCTATTCTAGAGCTTTTCCAGGCAAGTGCGTGCGCCGTCGACTGGAAGGCTCCTTGCACACCTCAAACGAGCAGACAGACTCGCGGAAGGATGGATCTGAGTCGGTTGTCCGGGGCGTGTGACCGGCACAGCGTCGAACGCGAAGGTGACTGGTTCCGAAATACGTTCGGCTTCGATTTGTGCCAAAATGACCGGCTGTAACGTGGCAAGCTGCGCGCGTCGATATGCTGCGAACGCCACGTGCGTGCAAGGCGTCGGTGGACGACGCTTCTTAAAGAGATGAATAATGCTAGTACTAGACCTATTGCTAGTGATACAGCCCATGCAAGCAGTGGTGTGGACGAGAACGTTGAGATGGTAGCTAAAGGACTGAATCGGTCGACTCGTGGTTCTCCAAAAGCGTCAGCTCGCGCTCACGGTTGCGCTGAAGAATCGGGAGCTCGTCCCAAAGCTCCAGCGGCGTGCCATTGACGAGGTCGACCTCGGCTTGCGGCGACACGACCGCGTTGATCTCGAGCCAGTCCGAGTATCGCTTCTCGTGGCTTTCGCCGTCCACTGCTGGCGCCGCACGGTGCGTAATCAGCACGTCGCGCCGGGGTGTTTGGACGTTGGTGGTCTCTTGCCGATGCTTCGATCGCTTTACAAAGAGGACTGACGCCACGGCGGCGACGGTGCCGGCCACCGCCACCACGATGATACCCATCGTCGTCACATCGGCACGCTCATCCTTGCGTCGCTCCATCTCGGCACGCGTGTTGGCGTCCGAGTCGGGCTGCGTCGTCGGCGCAGCTGTTGTCGGCGCAGTTGTTGTGGGGGCCGATGTCGTCGTCGGCTTCATTGTCGATGGCGCTTCGGTTGTTCCTGCCGGCGTGGTCGTTGGCGGCAGCGTGATCGTGTCGGAGGTTGGTGCTGGCACCGGCACGAGCGTCACGTTCGGAACCGACCAGACGTAAAAGCCGTCGGGGCACACGCCGCTCGTGTTGAAGCCGACGCAGACAGGGCTCGAGATGTTGGCGCTCGAGACGCACGGCGGGCAGACGTCCGTCGCCGTATCACAGAGGTCGTCGCCGCGCGTTTGGCACACGAGCGGCCACGTGTCATTTGTCGCAGCGCATGCTGTTGCCGCGCACCCTACTCGTCGAGATGCATGAGTGCTGGCCGCTTCGTCCTTGATACGCACCGAGCACTAGCGAGAGCAGGCGCATGGTGGTCCTATGGCAGAAGCGAAGTGGCCTACGCGATGTGGTCGTGGCAGAGATCCAGCCCACAAATTAATATTTCCCAGACGCTGGCGTGTGACACAATCAGATGGCGCTCGACGCCGATTTGCCTGGTCCCCCTACTTGAATCATGGAGTGTTGCTCTTCTATTCAGTGAGGAGCCATAGGGACGGACGAGTGCGTTGGGTAAGGTCCTGGTCAGGGGCATGCAAATCGACGGCAACGAGCGGCATCCGGATGGGTGACGTACCCCGCTGGCGCCGTGGTTCGCAGCACTGCATGCGTCGTCAACAGCAGATCGCAGGTCAGTGGAGCGATAGCCTTGCCGCTTGCTGCTCCAGTACGTCATCTGCAACAAAACAGTGCTTGAATAGGCAACATTACAGCGGCTTGGTCGCGGAGTATGGTCGGCGGTTCGCTTTTACTTGGTGTGCAGTAATCCAATAATCTATGTGGCACGACTGCGATACCCAGTCCGATTGATTACACTAGATTTTGCAACTACTATCATCAAAACAGTGTTTGGTGCCATGTTTTGGTTTGGCACATTCCTACGCCATGGCGGGTCGCTGATGGCAGGTGGCGACTTCTTCGCTTTCAATATTCCTCAACAACGCGTGCACCGGTAGCAGCAGTCTCTTGCGCAATGTCTTTTGCTTCAATTGGGTGGCGCCGTCACAACATCGCGCCACGTTCGATCGCTCCACGTCAAATGCTGGATCCCAGCAAATGGCTGGATCCGGATAAAGGGTGTAAAAACACGCGTGTGAAAATACGTGGGTTTCGATCGCCATAGAATTATCCGGCGGAATCCGATGGTAAAGCGCAAGGCCGACCGCGATGGCAGCGCCAAGCGCAAGAAGGAGCGCGTGCGCCCGCCCCGGTACGCACCGGTCGAAGAGGAGTCGGAAGCTGAGTTCATCGCTGCTCAGAAGCATGCGCTGCACCTGATCCAAGCCGGCCAAACGTCCGAGGCCAACAAGTTCCTCGCACGGCGCGGCTTCACGCACCGCCTCGCGACGTGCGTCTTGCGCTACACGTACGAAGAAGACTTGCCGCCGCCATCGGCCGACAGCTTTTCGTTCGCGGCCGCCGACTACCGGCCATATGTGCGCGGCGCAGACAACGCGCTGCCGCCGACGATGCTCAACTTTATGCAAGAGGCGTTTGCGTCGTCCGACTCGCCGTTCTGGGCCGCGCACCAGTACTCGGTGGACCCGCCGTCGCCGTACTTTAGCTACGTACACGACCTCTCCAAGCCGCCGTCGTCGGGCCTCGAAGACGTGATCCACTACCTCAAGAACCTCGCGATGGAGCGCTTTCCGAACGTCAAGAACGCCAAGTTTGCCGAATGGTGGACGCATTGCCGCCCGCACAACTCGGGGCACCAATTCCACTTTGACAGCGCCGACGAAGGCCGCGACGGCGTCCGCAACCCGATTGTCTCGACCGTCATGTTTCTCGAGGCGCCGGTCGGCGGCCCGACGTGCGTCTCGGACCAAGCGTTTGGCGGCACGTCGCTCGCCAAACACGGCTGGCTCGTGCACCCGAAAGAGAACCGGTTCGTCGTCTTCAACGGCAAGGTCCTCCATGGCGTCGTACCTGGCCGCGGCCCGGGGCGCTTCTCGCTGCTGCTCAAGCCACGCCGGGTTACGTTCATGGTAGCGTTTTGGGAAATTGACGTCCGAAAGCCCGCCCCGGCCCCGGGTGCCCGGCCTAGCAGCGCGATGCCGCTCCACTGGAAGGACGACGCGAAGTGGAAGGCCAAGCTCCGGCCCCGCTGCATCCTGCCCGACGCCGAGCGCCAGAACGTCGCCGATGACGTGACGCCGCTGCCCGTCGAGCGCGTGTGGGAACGCGTCGCGCCCATGGGTGCGTTCGAGTCCAAGATGCCTGGTTACGACCAGTGCTTTCAGGGCTTCTAATACACTGACAACATCTCTTTTTGCATTTCGACAAAAATGAAAAGGGAAAAGGTAGACGCAGCAAACGGCAATCCTGTCTAAAAACGGCGGGAGAATTCGTCGCTTCATCACGCAGAGACTTGTCATTCTCCTGAACCTTGGTCGCAGTGTCATTTTATGGATGCCGGTAGGTTGTACTCGGTTCGTTGCCACGCAATGCGACGACTCGTTGGTGCCGACAAGACACAAATGCATGTATTGTTGTTACGTTGGGAGATAGATACGAAACTCAGAACGTGCTGTCTGATTCGCCGTTCGAGTCGGACTCGCGCCGAGACGTCTCGGACCGACTTCGGAAGCTCGAGAACGCGCGCTGGGGCGACTCGGCGGCTTGGAGCGTCTTGTCTGGAACGACAATTTTGTGCACAATGATCGAAAATTGTAGCAAGATGGTCTACAAGATAGCGATCACTATATATTGCCTCGCCGACGAGACAAATATACCTGACAGAGCGACGTGGATGTGACCATGTTCTTGCACATACCCTCGATGTGCAGCAGCTTGACGTCCTGCGGCGCGCCGGTCGAGACGCGTGGCGCTGCGTCGTGGCTTGTCAAGCTTCGCCGCGCAATACGACCGGCTTTTCGCGCCGTCTTGACGCTCTTGAGCATCGACACGAGCAGCGGTGGCACTGGGAGCTCATTCGTACCGAGCGACGCGGGCTGTTTCTGGGCCGCATTGAGGCGGCAGGCCATTTGGAGAATTTCGTTGAGGAGCCGGCTCATGGTCATAAACTGGCTCAACACGGGAACGTCGTCCTGGCTAATCATGCTTGGCGGTCGTCGCTTGTGGCGTCTAAAGTTAAGCGACGGCCCGGGGGACGGGCGCACGACCGAGAGCGACCCAGAGTGGTGCTAGAGAAACTCATCAATATCGACATTTCAAATGCGATACAAAATCGGAAAAAATGTGAACAGCGATCGCACCTGGTTCTTCTGGCTCTCGAGAAAGTCGCGGTACGCAAGGTAAAACTGCGTCCCGACAAGCGAGAGTGGCATCGCCGTGTAGAAACTCCCAAAGACCATCGCGACAATGTCAAAGAGGCGGCCGAGCGGCGTCCGCGGCTTCATGTCGCCGTATCCGACGCTCGTAAGCCTACCCACATCGTTTATGACATGTTGTTCAAGTTGTCCAATGAGGTACGTAGCAATCGACAGCCAGCTCGAGCGCAGCATATCGGTAATGATCGAGTATTTGCTGACTTGAATCTGAACCATTTTCTTGGGCGGAAGGTTCGCGTCGAGCTCTTTCGTCCATAGGTCGCGGTTCCACCAAAAACACGGAATGTCCACGTAGCACGTGGTGCCGCGCTCAATTTCGTAAAAAATCGCGCCCGCCGAGACGCACCCAAGGAAGAGAAAAAAGAGCTACAGACAAAATGCCGCTAAATCCCTGCTGCCCGCGTGCATCCTACCGGGATGAGCAAACGCTTCCATGTCTCTTGGGTCGTTCGGGAGAGAACTGATGTCGATTTGAAGTGCTACATGCGACGAGGCGCGATAAGTATCCAATAAGAAAGCTCGACTTGTCGTCCTGTACCCGCGCAAGCTTGAAGATGCGAATGGGCTTGACGATAGGAAGGACCGTGAGAAACTGTGGAAAGGTCGGCACGATCGCGTACGTCGGCACGCGCGCTTGCACGACCCCTTGCAGCGCCTAGTTCCATGTGGTCTAGAAAACCACGAAAAATGTGAGAAAATACAAATCAACCTGCACGTAGAACGGCAGCACAGCGACTACGTCAATGTACGTGCCGATTGAGCGGAGGTGCTTGACGCGGTTCCGCGCCGCGTAGAAGCGCAGCGCCATCTCAATCGTAAACACAAGGCCAAAGTAGTACTCGAGGTAGACCCACTTGCGCGTCATATCGTACATGGGCTCGTGCCCTGGCTTGCACTGGCGAATTTCGCAAATCCGCCGAGGGTCCGAAAAGAGGTCGTAGCACTGGGAGAGCGTTGCGTTCGCGCCATAGTTGAGGCCGCTTCCAAAGCAGTCGGGTGCACTCGAGCCAGCGTCGCAGTGAAAATTCAGTTTTTGCGTCGTCGGTTCGTTTGTGGCCGACCGCATATAGCAGCCGACGTCCTTGCTGTTTTCGCAGTAGGACGCAAACGCTTCGTGACAAAGGTCGCTCTCAATGCCGTGGGCTTGGAGCTCGGGCGTCGTCTCGGCGTAGAACATGAGCACGCTGCAGATGACCATGGCGAGGAAGAACTTGTTGACGTAGTTGGCCTGCGTCGACGAGTGCGGCCGCTCCATGAGCTGAAAGACGCGCTCCCGCAGCGTCCGCTTCACATTGGCGTCTTCGTCCGCCTTGGACTTGGTTTGGATATTGCTGATCGCGCGCTTGGCCCGCGACACGATCGATTTCGAGAAGGACGAGGTGCGCGCACTCTGTGCCACGGGCTTCTTTCCGGCTTGCGCCGTCACGAGGTCCTTGGGCACAAAAGGCTTGATCTCTTTCGCGAGCGTTCGCTGGAGCTTGATGGCGTGCGTCGCTTCGTTGATGAGCTGCACAAATTTGCCGTTGCGCTCGCGGTTGACGGACCCCGAGACGAGTCTCGCCGGCTCCTACATCATCATCTGAGTCCGTGTCGAATTCGATAAATTGGCATACGATCGAGGTCGTGATGGCCACGGCGTGCTCGGAGACGCGCGTCACGAGGTCGCACAGCTCAAGGAACTTTGCATTGAGGCTGTGAAGATTCGTCGACAGCTCCGTCGACTCCATGCGTTCGAAGTTCGCGGCTTCGTCCTCGACGCTCGGTTGGACCGGCTTGGTCATCGCGCCATCTGCGATCTTCTGCGCCTGGAAGTCAATCCACGTTGTCTCGTAGTGGATGCCAATGATCGCCAATGGCATCGCGAGGTACAGCGTGCCAAAGATCATGATGACGCACGTGATGACGAGGGCCGGGATGTTTTCAATGTCGGGAAGCTGGTCCCCGTACCCGACGGTCGCGACTCTAACGAGGAATGAGAATATTGTCTTCTGTACAATGGATGACGTACGTGACCATGACAAAGTAGCCTGCGTTAAAGATGTCGGTAAACGTGCACGTCGACGCGTTATAGCACGGCTGCGCGTAAAAGAGCATGGTCGCAAACATCATGACAAATGTAATGAGAAAGAAGAGCTAGACCATACCGTCCATGAGATCCAAGTGTCCATGAAGAGAATAATGCATCTACCGTGACTTGAAGGGGCGGAATACTCGCGCGCGCCGTACGAATGAGCACGATCATTCCGTCCAAGCCCTAGTAGACATATGCTGTAGGCACGGCCCGTTCAAAGCAGATATGTCAGCTACCTTCATCATGTGCATGATGCGCAAGAGGCGAAAGTACCGCAGCGTTTTGATCGCGTCGATGGTCCCGTTTTGCTTTGCCGAGATCTCCAGCGGGTTCTCCGCCGTGTAGAGCACGAGCAAATACAACGAGACGAGCGAGAGCACGTCGAGCAGTAGCCGACCCGAGTAGAAGAACTAGATGCCATCGATCGTCATGGAAATGCTCCTGGAAATCGCATGCACCTTGGGCGACGGCGCCAACATGCACTTGAACAGAAGGTCCACCGTCAAGATAAACGTGATGAGCACCTCGACGGCCGCGAAGAAGTTCGCCTTTGGGACACCGGGGTACTCGGGCGCGGCGCCAACCTTGTTGGGTCCGTCCATGGTTTCGATCGTGAGCGCCATGACGTCGAGAATGATGCACGCCATGATCGCGTAGTGGTAGACCATACCGTACTTGTGCCCCGGGTCGTCGCCCAACACGACGCGCCGCCATCGTGCGCGCAGCGACAGCGCGTTGCTACGCACACTGCTCCGGGGTACGCACTGTTCGGGGACTCGGCCGTTCGAACTGGATACTTCGATGTCGCCACTTTCGTCATGGGCCTCGACGATCTGCGCAATGTTCTTGTCGAGCACGACGACGTCGGCGGGCGACACGACCGTCGGCGTCTCGTCCGGCGCCGCCAGCATCTTCCTTGCTGAGGAGTCCTTCGCGCCTTTCTGGTGCGAAACAACCAAGTGCAGAGGTTGTTTTGAACGCCGTTAACGCCTTTTTGTGGTTGTATTTTTAGTTTCAGGGGTTTTGTGAACGCCGTTATTGCCGTACAACTGGACGACTCGGCCGTCGCGTCCCGACACTTAGAGCATCTTGTGCTTGACGGCGCCGATTGCACTGAGCCGCTCGAGCAGCGGCGGATGGCTATAGTGGTACGCGGAGTACATTGGATCCGGGTTCATGTTGGCGAGGTTCTCGAGCGAGATCTTGGTCAAGCCCGATTGAAGCGCGTCAGCGTGGCCCAGTTGCACGGCAAACGCGTCGGCGGCAAATTCGTTCCGGCGCGTGTTGTACGTGAGGAGGAACGAGAGGATCTTGTCGACCGGAGCCCAGAGCGTCTGCGCAAAGAGCGTGAGGCCAATCATGACGGGCAGTGCCGGCGTCGTCGCGGCAAAGCCAAAGCTGCGAAACAGTGCCACGTCATGCATGCACCTAGTCGACCGTCGTCGCATCACACACACAAGACACTACTAGCGTTACCGGCCAAAGACGTAAAAGAGCGCAACGACGTAGACTTGTTGGAACGCAAATCCCTGGAGCGTGTGCCAGAGCTTCCAGTGCCCGAGCTCGTGCCCGAGGATCGCGACGATCTCGTCGTCGCTGGCTTGCGTCAGGAGCGTGTCAAAGAGCACGATGCGCTTGCTGTGGAAGAAGCCGTACATGTATGCGTTCGAGTGGCTCGATCGCTTCGAGCCGTCGCACACAAAGAGCTTGGTCAGCGGGAAGCGCAACTGTGCAGCGAGCGCCTCGATGCGGCGACGCAGCGGACCGTCGGGCAGCGGCGTGAACGTATTGAAAAGCGGCATGATGAGCACGGGGTAGATGGTGAGCATGAGAAGCGTGAAGCCAAACGTGAGTAGCCAGACGTACAACACAAACGCGTCGCCGCCCCATTGGATGAGCGCCAGTAGCGCCGCCAGCAGTGGGAGCCCAAAGACCGCGCTCAACGCGAGGCCTTGGAGCTTGTCGGTGCAGAAGAGACGCAGCGTCTGCTTGTTGAAGCCATGGCGCTCCTCGAGGACGAACACAGAGTAGAGCTCGAACGGGATGTTGAAGACCACGTCTTTGAGCGACGTGAGCACGGCGAAGAGAAGCGACTGCGGAATTTCGCCATAGGCCCCGGCGAGGCGGCCGCTGAGAGCCCACATGAACGGCAAGTAGCCACCGAGAAGCAAGAGCACGCCCTCGAGCTCGTGGATCGCGCCAGAGACAAACCCAAAGCGGCTCTTGTCGAGGCTGTAGACACGGCTTTTCTCAAACTTGGCCTGTGTTTGCGCCAAGAGCGATGGCGCCTTTGCATCTGACGCGTCGTCGATGTGCGCAATGGCCGACGCGAGCGCGTGTGGCAACGACGTTTCGTGCAGCTTGGCGTGCTGGCTACGGGCCAAGACGCCGCTGTAGCAGTGGTTGAAACAATACCAGGACGTACCGGTAGTCCAAGTACGTCTCAAAGGCGTAGACGGCGACGACGAAGACGAGCGTACCCTCGAGGTACGGGACCGGCGACGGCGCCCAGCCCTCTTCGTAGAACCACGGTGCGACCATTCCGAAATGGCAGCGACCGTCGAGCATCCGGATAACAAACCGATGTCACCACTATATCCGGATAAATCCCAACTGCGATCACCGCTCGCGGGGTCTGTCGACACGCCTGTAGACTGCACGTCCAGTCGTCACGCTTCCAGTCGGCGGCTAATCGTGATGGCTCTTTGCTTAACGTCATTAACCGAAGCTGCACTCTGCCGGGCGAACACGAGGTGTGCCACGGACGCTCAACCGGTCGAGGTGCGGAAGCTGCCGCCGGAGAAAAGCCTCGAGCACCCAGAGCGGCTGGGTCGCTTGGAGACGAAGTGTGAGCTCTTGCAGCTGCTGCAGACGAGCAAGCACTTCCATCGCTTCGGCCATCTCGATGCGCGCCGCGTCGTCGCGGGCCCTCAGATATAGGCGCGTCAGCGTGTGGGGCACAAACAAAAGCGACAAGTCGGTGTTGTCCAAGTGAAGCTCACGCAGCGAAGAGCACGCACGCAGAGCTTCGTGCACGGCGACGCGATCGGCTGCGTGCTGGAAACGAATGTTGTGCAAATGCAGCACCTGGCACTGCGGCGAGTGTAGCAGCGCGACCAGCGCTTCCGATATCGACGCTGCTACAATTGGGGCGTGCGGGGGCAGCAGTAGCGTAAGCGACGCGAGGCGGGGCATGCGGCAGGCGAGAACGACCAAGCGCGTCCACACGCTTTGCGGGTCGTGCCGGACGTCAAGCACGATCTCCTCGAGAGCACTGCAGGCTGTGAGTGCGTCTTCAAGATAGCGCATATCATCGCATACGCTGCCGTGGGGACACAGCGTGAGGCGGCGCATGTACGGTGCAAAGTGGCGCAGCAGCATGTCGAGGCTGTACCGATGGCACAGGCCGCAGCGCCAGACCACCTCGGGTCGCAAGCAGAACGTGCGCTCGAGGAGCTGTGTCGCTTCAAGCGGGAGGCGACTTTGCTTGAGAACGAGGCGGGGCCATGCAATGCTAACGTACGGCGTCCGTGAGAGCGCGAGCAGACTCTGGAACGGCGTCGTGAGGTGGCGCGGAGGAAGCGCGTGGAGTAGCACCAAAAAGGCCTTTGGGCACGGTACAAAGAGAGCAATGAGTTCGAGAAGCTCGTGTGGAAGCATGGATGAATCTGTCACGTAGTAGTCCAACTTGGTTATGCTACCACAAGCTATTACCACGGAGGCCGCGCCGTCGGGTGTATCCGACGGCGGCTCCCGCCATCAAGAAACACAGCCGCCACCGCAAACTCAATCTCAAAACCGAACATCTCGGAGCATGCAACGCGATAGCCACATCGAGTTGTTGTCTGCTGTGTGCTGCTAGAATTTACAGATTGCGTGCGATGATACCCCAACGCCGCCCCCGAAAGATCACCGTCGTCGTGTAGCATCGCTTGTGATTGGTTGGTCGATTCGACTCGTAGGCTCTTTGCGCTCGGATTGGCTGCACGAGTTGGCCTTTTTCAAAACGAGATGGCGCAGCGCCGGCGCCACAATGCCTCCGATGGCCTCACCGCCGACATCTTTGAGATCATTGCAACGTTCATTCCCGAGCCGAGAACGTTCCTAGTCTTTCTTGAGACGCTGCCTGCGCAGAGCCGGACGCAGCCGCTGCAAAGCGTCGTCACGATCGCAACGACCCCGAGTCTCCGCCGGGTCGTCCAAGTGGTGTGGCCGACGCTCGTGCTCACGACGCGTGCGCTGCCGCCACCGACCCTCGATCTGCTTGCAAGCAGCCTGTCGCTGGGCCCACGCATCGACTGGGACTGCGGCATCATCGGCCGGGCCCAAATGGACCTCATCGCGACGCACTTTGTGCCGTATCTGCGCAGCGTCTACTTGCACATCAACGCGCCCGTGCTCGCCGGCGACAACGGTCCGTTCTTCTGCGCTCTATTGCTGTCGTGCCCGCGACTCGAGAAGCTAGATTTGCGCTACGACTGCGAAGACACGGACCCGCGCATGACGGCCGCGACCTCACTCTTCCAAGTACTTGAGCATCCTCGGCTACGCAGCTTTAGCCTCGTCCTGCCCCCCAGCGACTTTCCGTTCGAAGTCGACGCGCGCCTCGGGCACGGCCTCGCGGCGTTTTTGCGCAATGGCCGAGCATGCGACCTTGTGCTCAAGAACCTCTTTCTTGACACGGCCGACGACCCGGATTTGGATCTTTCGCGGGCTCTCGAAGCCTGCACATCGCTGCAGCACCTCACACTCTACAACGTGGTGGTCGTACCTGATGACAACCTCTGGGCGCATCTCCCGCCGTCGCTTTGCACGCTCAAGGTGTACGACAATACGGGCGAAGACGACGTTATCGACGGCCTCGTTGTGTCGCTGCCCCGAATGCGCAACCTTGCCGAGCTCAAGCTGGAAGTTGACTTTGCGACGCAGTGCCCGAGCGTGCTCGCCCCCATTGTCCGAACTTTGACGCAGCTCAAGACCGTCAATCTCTCGGGTTGCACGCTGCCAAACACGACGTGCCTCGTCGACGTGGTCTCGGCTCTCGGCAGCCTCCCCATTTTGGAGCGACTGGGCATGACTGGCCTTGATGCTGTACCGTCTGCAATGCCAGCACTCTTGACGATGCTGCCTCACTCTCGACGCATTCAGTCGCTTCGCCTGGCCTCCACAAGTCTGCGAACAAACGACGTGCATGCCGTTCTTGCGACAGTCCCCGAGTGCTCTCACCTCACATATTTGGATCTATCGGATAACGAGCCAAGTACCGACTGGGCATCACTGCTACCAGCGCTGCAGGCAGCGGCGCGCACACTCCGTGGCTTGAACATGCGATCCACACTCGAAGCCTCGCTGGCGTGTGTTACAGCCCTGGGCGCAATGCGCTGCTTTAAACTCCGACTCGTTTCGGCGGACCAAGCCAGCGTCGGCCAAGCTTGTCTCGATAGCCCAAGTGCGACGTGCGCACTGTCGTTGTGATTGTCGACGGCATTTCTCTTCACCTTTAAAGCTCGTAATCAAGCGCTGTTCGTTCGAGTATTGATCATGTTGCGTTTGAGCTGTCGCCGAATTCTGGTACGTTGCCAACGTCATTGCCGAGCTAGAGCGTTCGTGGCTTTAGGGGTGCAGCCACCAACCGGTTCGGATGGCATGCCGCTGAGTGGCTCGCGATCACGAATGACGACTTGATTTTGGCGGCTAAAACTCCGTGTACGACTCGCTATGCGTCGCTTCGGCGATTTTCTCGACGAGACTTGTAAATTGAAAGAAGATCGTCTACACCAGAGAGCAAAAAAACCTCGCAAGGCCTCCCATGCAATACATACCGTCAAGAGGTGCGAGGCGTCTCGAAGGTGCCCGCGGACTCGGACGTACTCGTGGGTGCGCTCGAGCTCGGTCGGCGCGTACACATCCGTGACGGACCGCCGACCTGGCAAGACCCGCGCAATCTGCTGACTCACGGACGCGCGTCGGCGCACGAGCTCGATCGACTCGTTCATGCTCTTGCGCGTGCCTTGGGTGCTGCTTCGATGGCCCGTGCGCTCGATAGGAACGACCTCGAGGAAGCTCGCGTGCGGCGTGAGGTCGTTGAGCCGGTGGATGTTGTGGATCATTTCATCGAGGAGGATCACGAGCACGTTGCAGTTGCGGAGCGTCTCGACTTCGGTTGGCGACAAAACGAGGTGCTTGGGGATGTGGTCTTCGCGCGGCCCGGCCTCGCCATTGGTCGTGTCCTCGCCCTAGTCGGTCGTTGGCGTGGAACTAAATAATTTCATATTGTATACCGTCTGCTCGAGCAAGTAGAGCTCGTAGCACGCGTAGAATTGACCGCCGACAAGGGAGAGCGGCATCGCCGTGTAACACGAGCCAAAGAGCATGACCAAAATGTCGAGAAACTTGCCAAACGGAGTGCGGACCTTCAGGTCGCCGTACCCGACCGCTGTAAAGCTACGCACAGAGTCCTGTGGGACGGAGGAATATATGTCTCGCACGCACGTGACAATCGAGTAGTATGTGGACCGGAGCATGTCCGTAATGATCGTGTACTTGCTGACTTGGATCTGCGCGCGCTTGAGATGCGGCAGCCCGTTTTCGAGCTCTTTTGTCCAGAGCTGTTGGCCCCACCACATGCACGGAAGGCCGACAAAGCACTGTGTGCCGCGCTCGATCTCGTAAAATAGCGCTGCCGTCGCAACGCACGAGAGGAAGAGGAAGAAGAGCTACGCATGCCGCGTCACACGTCATATCGGCCATGACAACGTACGGGAATCAAAAGGCGGCGCCAGCAGAGAATCGCGGTTTGTGCGAGGACCGTCGTGGCCCGAAAATGCTACGTCGTGCGCTCCATTCGGCGCGATATCAACAGCTCCATCGCATACCCGCGTGAGTTTGAGCACGCGCAGCGTCTTGCAAATGGGCAAAATGGACGCAGCGGTCGGAAAGGTCGGCACAACGGCGTAGATTGGATCATGACCCGCAACGAATCCTTGGAGTGCCTACGCGATGCCACGTCATGTGTATCCGGATCCCGAGAAGAAAGAGTACTTCGGCGTAGAATGGCACCACGGAGAGCACGTCGATGGCCGTGTCGCCAGCGATGAGATACGCGCGCTTGTCCTCGGCGACGACATACCGCAAGGCGAGCTCGATCGAGAAGACGATGCCAAAAAGCCACTCCAAGTAGATCCAGTGCGGCGTCATGTCGAGCACGGGCGTGTGCCCCGACTGGCACTGCCGGAGATTACAGAGCCGCTTGACATCTCGAAACAAGGTGCTGCACCCCGAGCTGTTGCGGCCATAGTTGGCTCCGTACCCAAAGCACGAGTCGGCGGCGGATGGCGTGTCGCAGTAAAAGTTGAGCATTGTCAACGGCGACCGTAAGCCGCCGCTGGCATCGTGCACGTAGCAGCCCGGGTCGGTCCATGGGTTCTCGGACTGCGCGCAGTACGTCGCAAACGCTCGTTGGCAGAGCGGCGACAGTGGCCCGTAGCTCTGCAGCTCGGGCGTTGTCTCGGCGTAAAACAAGAGAACACTGGCGAGAGCAAAGAGGAAGAAACACTGGTGCAAGTACCGGCCCGCGCGGGAATCGTCGGGGTGCTTGAGCCACTGCGCGAGCGTGTAGCGCCACGTCCCAAGTACGAGTTCGTGCTTCTTTTGCGTCACAATGTTGAGCTGCAAAACGCTCTGCAGGAGCGCCGTTGGAGCTCTGGAGAGAGTAAATGTTTCGAGTCAACAGGTACTAGTGTGATGCAACATACATGGACTTGCGGCCGAGGGGCTTGGTATTCACTGCTATCGGTGGTTTCGGCTCAAACGCTTTGATGTCTTGAAGGTTGTGATGGAAGAGCACCATGACAGCTTTGGCGTGGGCCACCATCTGGACGAGCAGCTCGTGGTGTTCTTTCCGGTCCACACCATGAATGACATCGTGAGGTACCTAGTGTTGTGTTCAACCCACGGGTTCTAAACAAGGTAATAGATACACGTACAAAGCGAAGGAGTGAGTCGATTTGGTGGCTAAAGAAGGCGACCTCGGTGCACAGGTCCAGATAATGACGCGTCGCCTTGTGCGCGTACGTGTTCAGCGTCACGCTTGGGATCGGCCGGATGCTCACAGTAAGATTCGAGTCTTGGTGCTTGAGCCGTCGCCGCGCGCGGACCTCGTGGCGGTGCCACGCGACTTGGTAGCGCACGCCAATGATCGCAAAGGGCATCGCAAGGTACAGCGCGCCAAAGATCATGGCGTTGCAGTCGATGAGGAGCGCGACGACGTTGTCGACATCAACCGTTTGGTCGCCGTACCCGACCGTCGCGACACTAGTCCTCGACATGAGCTATATTGGACATACCTTGTCCAATAGATGACGTACGTGACCATCATAAAGTACGCGGCGTTGAAAACGTCGGTGAATTCACACGTCTCGACATCGTAGCACGGCTGCGCATAGTACAAGGCAGTGGCAAACAACATGATGACCGTCACAAGGAAATAGCCCTACTCCAACACATCAAATCAGTCAGCGAAAAAGATCGAAACTCGCACACCGTGACTTGCAACGGCGCCTTGCACTGCTTGATCGTAATGGCCAAAATGCGGATCCCAGGCACGTCCTACAAAGAAGAGCTGTCGACGCCGTCGACCATCTAGAGGCGTCAACGAACGCGAAGCATGTGGGCAATGCGCGCGTTGCGGCCCATGCGCAGCATATTAAAGTACGGCTGGTACGCGGACTCGGGCGTATCCGTGTACTTGTTGTAGATGAGGAGGTAGCTCGGCACAAGTGCGAGGACGTCGAGAATCGTTCGCGCGCGCCGCCAGTACTATCGCGTACTATATGAGCGCCATCCATATCAACAAGGCGGTGGGCGTACGTGGCGTTGGCTTTTGCACGCGGCCCAGCGCGCGAGAAACTCGACGCTGAAGACGACGGTGTAGACCAAGTTCCAGTAAAAGTACGTTCGCGCCGTAAAGAGCCACGGGTAGCCGCAGTCGATGCACGTGCCAGGGTCGCCCGGTGTGTGGTTGGGTCCGTCGAGCGTCTCGATCATCCACGGCATGAAGTTGCCCATGATGTTAAGGATCATAACGTAGCTGTAGATCTGCGCACGAACGCTGCTCGTTGGCTCGTCCATGAAGCGCCGAATCCGCGCCTTCCACCGCGCGCACCCTCGGTACGTCCGCAACGTCGGGTTCTTTTTTATCTCGTCGCGTCCAGGTTCGGTGACGCGCTCGACCACGTCGTCGTCGTCGTCGTCGTCATGGGCTTCGCGCATCGTGTAGCGTTCCGTGAGATGCGTGAGCGACATCGACTGGCGTTGCCGCATCGACCGCGTTGGCGTCCGCCGTGAGCTCGAGCTTGTCCGGATCGAGCTGCCAGCCATCGTCTTGGCTACCTGAAAAGACCACTATGTGTCACGCCGGTTTCACTGAAACCTCTTTTTGTTTATGCAGCAGTTACCAATTGCGATGAACTACCTCCTAATACTATGCATGCGCGTGGATCAGTGCGCCAGTACAGATGAATGCACTGGAACGTTCCTCTTGCTACCATCGAGCAAGCAAGTGAATGCACCACGACTCGACCGGTCGTTCACAATGTCGCGGTCCAGCGCGCCGAGCGCCGCGACTCGCTCGCGTCAATCCAAAGCACGTCCTCGAACGGGTACTAGTACTCGCAGAGCCTCTTTGGGCGCACGTAGGAGGTTGTCATTGGAAGCTCCGTCTCGAGTGTATCGAGTATCCTCGATATTGGCGACTCCAGCGGGAAGCGGAGGCGTAGTGAACGCAGCTGTAGATTTTACTGATGCACTTTTGCCGCGCGGTAGCCATCGCCAAGCTCATCAAGCAAGGTTCATGGAGCTTGTGGAAGGCGAGAGAAGGATCATTAGAGATGAGAGGTAATATATGTAGCACTACGTAGTAGGTCATATTACGACCACCAGACGCCCGACGGGTAGCTCACAGACGTCGTGGGCTCCATGACCCGAGGCGGTGTGCAGTTGGCCAAGATATTTTCAATCACGCTAGGGTCGGCGCCAAACTTGACGGCGAGCAAAGCCTTGGTCTCAGGCGTCGGCTTCTCGCGGTACTGCCGAAGGAGGTCGCGGAACTGGTTGTCGGTGAATCGACCAGGCTCGTCGCTCACGAGCGTCATGCTGTTGGAAGCCCACGACTTGTCTGTTGGCAGCGGCGTCGGTCCGTCGCTCGGCTTGCGGCGCGCGCTCGCCGTGCGTTGGAAGCCCTCGACGTCCGTCTACGGCGCCGGTATGAGTCATTGTGACAGGCATAGCGCACGCACCTCGAGGAAGTCGACCTTCTCAATCTCGTCAAAGCGCTCGGCGTCGTGCAGGATGCGCTGGTCCATCTCCATGAGCTTGCCCGACTTGGCCGGCGCGGCGCCTTGGAAGACGACTAGACGAAGCATGAGACGTCGACCTCAGCTAGACCATGGACGCACAGAGGTCTTGGCGCCGGAGCTTGGTCCGGATGACCTTGCGACCCGTCTTGGCGATCGGCGCGGCGACGGCCGCGCTCGTGTTGCTTGCTGCCGCACCCATTCAACCTCACAGTAGGTAACCGCATTGGGGACGAGCCGCATAATTTAACCGGTTAAACTTAAGGCGGGTCGACTTCGGCGCGCGTCATTTGTAACCGGCGAGGTCGAATGAGGCCATACGATGAGGCGAGCGAGACGGTGCGTGTGGACACAGAGAAGTCTTCAACACGTTTATCGATAAGTTATTCTTTCATCCAAAGGTCAGCTCCATAAGGCTCTTTTAGTAGCCGTCAGACATTGTACCACCGAGCAGCCTCCACCGAGCAAAATGTACACAGCCCAGAACGCTGGTTTATGAAACAGTGTATTCAAGACACTGTCTTGTTTTAGTCATTGTTGATACAATGCACACATATGTCTATGGATCGCGGTTCCCATAGAGACGGAGGCATATAGATCAAGACATTAGTGAAGCGGGTACTGAGTGAAAGGCGAGCCCGAGTTTGAGATGCGCAGTCTCTTGCATGGATGGTCTCGGCTGGACAGAAACTTG
Source organism: Saprolegnia parasitica CBS 223.65 (assembly GCF_000151545.1). Taxonomy (NCBI): domain Eukaryota; phylum Oomycota; class Saprolegniomycetes; order Saprolegniales; family Saprolegniaceae; genus Saprolegnia; species Saprolegnia parasitica. The sequence goes on along the minus strand of NW_012156399.1, from coordinate 138,793 downwards.
CCGAGCCTGTGAGCTCCGAACCCTATGCACGACAAATGAAGAAAGTTCGTACGATTGCGAGACCTTCGCGACCGCTGTGTACGTACTGCCTCGTCACTGTCTTTGAGCTGCCTCACAACTGTTCCGCGACTGCCTCGCGACCGTCTCGCAGCCGTCCATACATTGCTACACCACTTGCAGATCGTGGGCAAATCCAGAGCTATTGTTTTTTAACTAGTACCTTCTAATGAGTCATAACCTTGAGAGGGTTAATATTGTTTTGGCATCGTTTGACGCCGCGATCTCGGTCTTCGTTCGTCCATTTGCTGTGTCATCTCTGTCATGAACTTCTCCACGACGCATTCTTTTGGTTTCTGACAGCTGTAGTGTCTTGATTCTTGGTGAAGCAGCGCCAGCTTGGGGTTTGAATTCGCTAGGGACCAAAGACTTGCTCGGCGTGAGATAACTCGGCTTGCCTGGGCCTCTTCCTCTGCAGCACGGTGGTCTTGACGTCCATCATGGTGTTCGGTGGTGGGATCATGGTCACGCGAGCCGGTGTCGAAGATCGCTTGGCTTATCGCGGCCGATTGTATCCTTCGTCCCTTGCTCGTTCACCTTAAAATGACACAACGCCCTTGTTGATCGCACCACTGTCCTCGAGCGGCGTCGCTCCATCCATTCCGCTTTGCTACTCCGTACTTGGCGTGCCACATCCATGCAAGTGCCTTCAGCGCATACAAGGATGATAGACCGCGGCGCATTGCGGGGATAACAATCCCAAGTGGGGCACTGAAATCGTGCTATATCACAATTCACAAGTCGATGTTATCTCTCGACAGTGCTGGGACGTATCATGAGCGCGCCAACACACTTTTCTAGGCTAAACTTGGGGCTCAGGCTCGGTATCGAGCTGCCCGACGAAGGCCGCGACAGCGCAGGCTTCTTGAAGTGCGAGTAGACGCTCGTGGGTGTATCAATGGCCGCAAGGTCCAGCATATAAGTTTCGTCCATGGCCGACGGATCGCGGTATGTCATAGCACCCGGCAGCGGCACGGGAATCGTAGGGACTAGGCACCTTGGTGGTATCCATACATCTAAATTCACGCCTACCGAGGATGCCGCCGTTGGTGCCTTGCAGCAGCACTTTCTTGCGCTTCTTGAGCTTCTTCTTGTGCTTGCCTTTTTCTTTTCTTGGTTTTCGTGTCTTGGTCTTCTTGGGGCGGTACAGTTCCGGTTCGTTGTTGGGTGGGATCGGGTTGTTCGCTGCGTCCGACACGTCCGAGTCGACGTCCTGTGCATTGGCGTCGTCGTCGTCATGCTGCTTCATCGCATCCAGCTACATATTTTTGTCAATACAATCACACAGTATATATGGTCGCACCAAGCACTCGCAGTCGTTGAGGAGACCAGGGTCCCATGTGATGGTCGGTTCCTCCGGATCGTCGTTGTCATGTCTTCGACGCGGGGATGGCCGACATCTCGCGGTGGGTCCGGTGTTGGCATGACCGGCACGCTGCCGACCGATGGACCGGAACTCTCAATTGCGTGTAGCTCGTAGTAGACAAGGAGACTTTGACACCACGTCGCGCCCATGGCCTCGAGGTCCGCAATCGACATTTGGGTGTCCTTTTTGGCGCCAAAATCGGGGCCGCAGAACGACGCTTCGAGCGTGTAGCTGTTGATGACACCGAGCTCTTGGTGCACGACGACGCGCGCTGTATTGAGCTTGGACGCCTGCACTTTAAAATTACAGTGGGAAAACGAAAACAAGTCGCTTTGCTTGGCCTAGGGCAACGCATTTGATACCGTAAATCAAGATAAAAATCGAACGCACGACGATCATGGGAAACACGCGCGGGTCGTCTTTCGCGTGCATTTTAAGCACCGCCTTGCCCCGTCGACTCGACTTGTAGCAGCCGTACGTAAAGATGTTGCGCTGGATGCTATGGCCGTGGAGGTCGCAGTAGATCGCTACACGCGGCGGCCCGCTCGGCTGTGGCCGCTGGAAGCTCGAAATGAGCCGCTTGAGGTGAAAGATAGTGGGAAAGAGCTTCTCGACCGGGTACGCCCACTTGCGGTTGAGATCCCAGCCTAGTATAGTAGTATATTTATTAGAACAGACAATATGATCACATTTCGGCGAGGAACCTGCAAGGCTCACGCGCGTGTTGCCGTTGATGACGCCGTCCGGGTTGAGCATCGGAGCGATTTTGAAGATAAAATGCCGTCGCAATACGACCGCACCGTACACCGCGCTCGTCAGGTAGTCGAGAATGCCTTTCATCATAAAGCTGCTGTTCGACTCGCCCGGGTGCACGCGGGCCGATATGACAATCACTAGCTCAAACTATCGCATGTGGTGCCATGACAACGGCACGGCTACCTCGACGCGCATCAAGCGGGAGGCCGCCCTCTTTGGCCGGCGACGTGATGGTCAGCAGGTCGCAGGAATTACCGGCAAGCGTTTGACAGAGTTCGGTGCGACGACAGACGGCCGATCGCACCGGGTCGCTCTCGAGCGCGTCCAAATAGTCCAGTAAATCTACAAAAATCGAAAAAATACGCCATGGGCATGCAATAAGCGATAGCTACCGGTGTACGTGTACGGGTGAATGCATGCAAAGTAGACGCAGTCGGAGGCATTAGCAAATACGAAGCTAAAGCGGAGCGTGTTGGAGCCTTCTTGGCGCTCGGACGCGTCGTAGCGCACGTGGAAGCCGCCATGGACCCACCCGGTCCCATGTGCCGCTGCCGCAACCTCCGAGTAGACGACCGGCTGCAGTCCCGATTGGTACAACGCGCCGCTTTTCGCGAGGTTGACGATCGCGAACCGGTACTCGACGCCGACGACCATATTGGTCACTTGAAAGTAAAACCACTGGCGGTACGCGCTGTTGTTGATGTCAGGGTGCACATAGAGGTCGTACTCGTGGTCTACAAGCGCGCGAGCATGAGGTGCACGTTATGCTCTCGAGACGTACAAGACTCGTCGCGCGTGCGGTGGTTTTGATACCGAACGCGGTCGGCGCGCAGGAGGTTCCCGCTCTCAAAAACAGAATCAAAGCGGAGCGTCGACGGCGCCTCGCTGTGCTTGAGCGCCGGCTCGTAGTAGTTGTACACGGTCGTGATCGACGTCGTCTCGTCGTCGTCGCCGTCATCGTCGTCATTCTCGTCGTCGTCATTGGCCGCTTCCTTGAGAATGGGCTCGGGCTCGGACGGGCTCGAGTGCACATGCCGGACAACGCGCAGCCGCGACGGCCGCGATGGGCATCCCGTCTTGGGCACCTTGGCCTCCGCGGGCAGCTTGTAGAGCGGCAGTGGCGACGGGATCACCTTCTCGGGCGAGAGCTGCCGGAGCTTGCTCATGGCGCCCGAAACCGATGCGCCGTTGCAACACTAATTCCAGAACAAGACGGCGTGGACGGTATATTAGTGGTAATAAGGTTACTCGACAACGCAGGCAAGAACGTCGTCTACTGCAGTCGGCGCTTGAGGTACTCGTTCTCTTCTTCGAGCTGTACGAGCTTGGGCGCGATCTTCGAGTCAAACTCCTCGATCGACTGCTTGAGCTGCGAATTCTCGGTCCGGAGACGGTTGATTTCTTCGTGGAGCATCGCATTGTTATCCATTTGCCGCTCGAGCGCATTTTTGGCTTCCAAGAGACCTTCTTCTAGCTCGAGCTGCTTGCAGTGGGCCACGTCTGCGGCTTCCTGCATCACGCGCTGGCAGTCGTCCATAGCCGCTCGACCTCCATCTCCTTGACCGCAATCTCTTGGCGCTTCTGCTCGAGGGACCGCTCGTACGTCTCAATCTGCGACTGGCCGTGAATCGCTTGGTTCTGGTGGTTGTGCAGCTGGGCTTCGTTCGCGCTCAAAAGCGACTGCAGACGCGCAATCTCTGCTTGGTCCGACGCCGACGATTGCGCCGTCTCCTGCAGCGTGCGCAGCTTCTCTTGCTCGTTCAAAAGCTCCGTAATGACCTCTTCGTCAAGCTTGCGCTGCTTCTCGAGCGACTTCATCGTCGCTGCTTGCTCCCTAGAACAGCATGAGATGTCCGCCCAAAAAGGACACGTGTTCATCATCGTACAAGAGCTCGTTCCGCAGCTTGGCAATGTTGACGTCCATGTCCATACGGCTCGCCATGAGGTTCTCTTGGGCCGAGGGCTGGCGCTTCTTGTTGCCACGGGGGCTCGATGGGTCGCTGAGCCTACGCCCGTCGTCAGCACCCGGGGTGCGTGGCTGGCGGTACATCTTTTGCAGTCGCTGAATCTGCTGCTGCATCTCAGTGCGATGCTGCCGTTCCATCTTGAGCGCCTAATGAGCCATGTTTCGCATGCAGTATCGAGATGGCAGTGCGCGTACGTGTTCGTAGTAGGTGCCCGACCGCTTTGTCTCTTCCTCCTCGGTGAACGTGCGCATGTACTGGCTGATGGGCCCGTACTCGAGCCATTGGTTCGTCTCGTCGCTGAAGAGGCGCGCCTTGCACACGTAGCACGTGTTGGGCTGGAGGCCCTTGATCGTCATGGGCGACCCCGTCGCCTCCACCTCGGTCCACGAGTAGTACACGTAGCCATACTCGCTGTACGCCTATGGCCTCCATGATGAGCCTGCCATGCCCATGGCATGTCTACCAGCTGGAACTTGGCGGCCGCAGGCAGCACGGCCACGGTCAAGGACACGTTCGTCTTGCTCACGACTTCGACGCGGGGCTGCATGCGGAAATCTCGGAACTGGCAGCGAGAAGGACCCTCGTCGCACACATTCTATTTCCTTCGCTGATTTTCAGCCAATCAAGGGCAGTATCTTAAAAATATCGAGCCAATCGGCGGCGATGTCGAGACGCTGCGTATCAAGCAGCACGTGGCGCTCTATCAACTCCAACGGTATTTCGGCACGAAACATCACGCGCGACCAAGTGCGTCCAGCATCGCCGAGGCGCCCAAGCTGCGAGTTGCGACGAGCCTGGTCGACGACTTGAACGACACGGAGGAAGCGGATGAATGCGAAATGGGCCGTCACTTCAACACGTGGAAACCTCGTGTAGTAGGAAGTGCGAGCCTGTTGGCATCACGGGAGCCACGAGGGCGCTCACGTGATCAATAATGCTATGCTGGCTACTTGTTGCCGATGTGGCTTCAACGCAGGGGATCGGGGCTGGCGCCTGGCTGACGCAACTCGGCAGAAGTCGACGAGAAATTGAACCGCCTTGCGCAGCCGAGAACCTGATCCGATGCGCGCGGTGGTTGTACGGTACGGCGACGTAACGCAGGACGAGGCTGGGGCAAGACTGAGAGGGCAAGCTCGGCGCTTGACCATCCTGGAATGGAAACTTCGATTTCGAGGGCCCAGACCTAGCTTCGAACTTCGACGCTCCACTAGCCGTTTGATATCTTGGTGGTCATGATGGCGTCGACGCCGTTGCAGGACGCACCGATCGCAACCCACCGTGTGTACGTGGGCGAGATGCCGGCATGGCTGCTCAACGAGAGCGCGATGATGCGCCACTTTGGCACCTACGGCCTCGTTGTCTCCGTCTCGTTCGAGCACGACCCGATGAGCTTTGATGCCAAAGGCTTCGGCTTCCTCGAATTCGCTACTCGCCAAATCGCCGAAGACGCCGTCGCCGCCATCAACAAGGCCAGTGGCATCCAAGGCGAAGACGATACCACTGCCATGTTTGCTCGCATGGCCTTTGCGCGCGGTCAACTGCTGCTGCCCGAGAGCGCACTCGCCGCGCCGCAGTTCCACCACACCGTCACGTCCCAGCGCTTCAGCCAAATGCCCGACGAGGAGGACGAGGACGAAATGTTTCTGCGCGGCTTCTCGCAGCGGTCGACGGGGCGACAGCACTCGTTCTTGTCGCGCTGAGCGACACGCTTTCATGTACATTAGCACCACCACCTGCGACAACGCGACGCCACGACGAACAACGATATCTATATTTTCAATCGTACAAGGCTCTTGCTGTGTGTCCCAATAAGATGTCCTATACAGATGCAGTACCATTGCCCGATCGTTTACCAGCGCGCAATGCGCGACCGGTTGGGCATGTCCCACGGGAACGGGCGACCGGGCACCGGCGGCGTGCCATTGGCCTCATACTCGGCAATGATCTCGGCCTGGAACGGCTCCCACTCCATGCGCACCAAGTGGGTGTCTTCACCGAGCGCTTCAATGAGGCTATCGCGAGCAGCAAACGTCGTCGACATGGCCGAGCGCGTGCCCGTCGGGTCGTACGCCAAGACAGCGGGGTTCTTGTTGCCCGGGCTGCCCATGAAGGTGTCAGCAGGCAGCTCCGCCGGCGGCGCGATCGCAAGCGACGGGTGGATGCCAACTTCGGCCTTGTTCCACTTCTTGAAGCGGCGCACATCACGCGTGTAGTACTGCGTGCTGTAGACGTTCTTCTTGGAGCCCGTGGACGGCACGTGGGCCTCTTCCTTGTGGCTCGTCGGCGCCGGGTAGCGGAAACTCTGCTCCGCCGTGGGCGACTGGTACGCCTGCTGCGTGCCCGAGGCCACGACGAAGACGAGCTTCTCGCGGAGCTTCTGGCGCAGCTCGGGCGAAAGATACGACTCGATCTTCCACGGCTTGTACGGGACCCACTTGCTCATTTTCACGGCCACCGCTTCGAAAATGACGGCCCACAGCCAGCCACAAACAGTCAGTTGGAATTTAATTTTCGGCCCCATTTGTCATGGCACCATGTATTTTATATTATGCATCAATATATTGTATTTGATAGATCATAATGTAATTTTAAAAAGAGGTGCGTGAAAATGGGATGTAATGTACATTAAAATAGAGAAGCAATATACCGCATTTTAATGCAAATGCGCGCCGCTTGGAGTTGACCGCAAGGGAAAGCAACACCATTTAGATTTGTACTTGTAATGAAATAGTGTTGTATCAGAACGCGGCTGAAGTCCATAGCGATCCAGGATCTGCCACCAGCCTCGATGCGTCACAGGAAGGGTCGCACAGCACATAGAGATAGGCCTCTTGTGTACTATTTGCGTGGTTTGCAGTGAATGCATGAAAAATGCTACCATCCGAATGCGACCAACGTGCACTTGCCTAGACTATTCAAATTTTGGTCCCACCCCCCACGATCGATACCTTCTGTATGGACCAGCACCCCACTGTGGGTGGGCCCCGGGGTGGTACCCAGTCGCCAAGATCGCCATGTGATGTGCAATCCGATTCGATGATGCATCCGGCCGACGTCAGCTGGGCTGATCCAGCTGAGGCAAGGGTCGACGTCAAGCGTGGGCGACGCCGCTCTTGGTTCTGCAATGTCACGCTGCGCATATTCGAGCCATGGAAGTTCCTTGCATTGCGCAGCATAGATACGCCAAGACGACCGTCTGCGACTTGCGCGCCAACTCTAGTCAAGCAGCGAAATGATGTGCCGGGCCTCAAATGTACAGCGAAATAGAATGCATTCTTTTGATAACTTAATAATGGACAGAACGCGTGCTCACGACGCGTGGAGCGGCTCCGAGGACCAGAAGGCTTGCTCGAGGCGGCTCAATTGCGCGTACATGGCGAGCACGATGTGGGGCGCGACGCCGTCCGTCGACTCGGCGAGGTGCGTTGTGTACCAGTGGTACTTTCGCACGTAGCCGACAAACTTCTTGCTCACGCGCATCGGGTGGCACCGGAGGAGCTCCGAGACGAACTTGCGCATGCTCATGGTGCCCGGGAGCGGCAAGACGCCGGTCTTGAACGCTTCGATCATCGCGTTCGCGTACTCTTCCTCTTCCTTGGACCAGCGGCCGGTGCGGACGCCGTCGAGGCTCGAGTAGTCGGACGAGCACGCCTTCTTGATACTATGGTGGTCGTCCGACTCGTCGTCGGTCGGCGACGCGTCGTCTTGGCGGCTAAAGAGCTCGGGCGGGAACGCGCCATGCTGCAGCACATACTCCCAGACCGACGTCGTGTGCGGCGAGACGTCTTGGAGGAGGTACGCCATCGAGTACTTCTCGCTGCACATGGGCTGTTCGACCATCATGCTTGTCGTCTTGCTTGTGCGAGGCTTCAGAAATCCCAAAATGCTGCCTCTCGCCGCGCCGCCCGCAGCTGCAGCTGAAGGCGAACACACGGCGCTCAAGGCTACCAGCATGCGTTTCATTGGAGTAGAAGCCACGGTCGGGCGCTTTGATTGGCTACAATTTTGAACACCTCTGGACTTACTTGAAAGATGTGGGGAATTGACCTGCCTCCACACTGGCACCAGCAAGCAACTCGTTGAATGTGCCCAGCCCCGCAAATAACTAATGCTGTCCCGAACTTCGTCGTCTGGCGCGACCGAGAAGGCGGCCTACTGATATGCGTCCAGCGACCGCTTCACAAGCGTGTCGTGCACGAGCCAGGAGCGAACCCGCGAGTAATTCGTGGCCATCAATCAGCCCACGGAAGCTCTTTCATGGCGCCGCCTCAACAACATAATAGTACGGACTTGGTACATTCGTTTTGCAGACTTGGTGTACTGTGCGCGTTGGACAAGACGGATGCGGCAGGCTGGACGCGTCGTGTATGTGGCCAGGTCCGAGCTACTTGCTACTCCACATGTACCGTGACATCGAGTTGCCGACCGAGGGGCGCACGGCGGCGGCGGCTACTGTGGCAATGGTGGCGTGCACATGCAGTCGCTGTCAGCGATGTCCCTGTACTTCAAGACGCGGGTTTCGGACCAGTGGGATTGGTCACGGCCATTTATGGGCCACGGCAACTTCAATAAGTTCCGTCAGCAAGGCAGGTGTCATGTGCACTGTACAGCATACGAGGTCAGTCGCGCCTGGAGCACGATCTGAAGTCTAGCTTCCGGATCAAAATGCACCGACCACACTTCGCATTACTGCGCAAACCCATCGCGCGCTTTTCAAAACATCCGCGGATCGTGTAGCTACTTATTCAACGACGCACGTGCAGAAGCGCAAGGCTCAACGGCAACGTGCTCACGTCTACAAGCGACTCCAAGCTCGACGCGACGACACCGCGGGCGCCTGCGACCGAGAACCGGATGCCTTGGGCGCATAAGCGCTCGGCCACCGTCGCGAGCACTTGCAGCGACGTGGCGTCGACGTCGTAGAGGTAGCTCGCGTCCAGCACGACGAAATGACGGCCCGGGTGCAGTACGACTTGCGAAAGCAGAAACTGCGACACAAACTCGGCGTTGCCAAAGTAGAGCGATCCCTCGACGCGGACCAAGATGGCGTCGTCGGGCACGCGCGCGCTCAGCTCGTTGTGAAGGCTCAAGTCGACGATATGGCCGTCCTCGGTCTCACCGAGGAGACACACGTTCGGGCGCTTGGTCTTGATCATGACGGCGAGGAGCGAGCACCCAATGGAGCTGAAAAGGCCCGGTAGGATCCCAAGGCCGATCGTGAGCACGAACGAGAGGATCCAGACGACGAATTCGTCGCGCTTGGCGGTATACAGCCACGTCGCCTCGTGCGTCTCGATAAGCCAGTAGCCAGCGACAATGATGATGGCCGCGAGGCTCGCTTTGGGTAGAAAATGGAGCGCGTTGGTGAGGAAGAGCAGCACAAACAGCACGAGCGCGACGGTCACAAAGGACGCGAGCTGCGTGCGTGCGCTCTGCACGTTGACCGCCGTCCGGGACATACCCCCCGTCGGTGGCATGACTTGGAAGAAGGCCCCGATGGCGGAGGCGAAGCCGAGGCCGAGGAGCTCTTGGTTGGCATCAATGTCATAGTTGCCGCGCACCGCGAGCCGCTTGGCCATCGCGATACTCGTCGAGTAGACAATGACCGCGATCGTCGCGGCTTGCAAAAACACGTCGGAAAAGTTGACCGACGTGATGATGTGCTCGCTGTACCCGTACCACGGCAGCACTGGCGACGGAAGACCTTGGGGTACATGGCCCGTGACCTTGACGCGCGTCTCGCCAATGAGGTACCCCGCGAGGATGCCAAACACACAGATGAAGAGCGGGCCGAGGTCGAGGCATGTCTTGAGTACAAAAATCACAACCTTGTACGCCTTGGACGACGACGCAGTGCGCAGCGGCAACGCCTCGCGGCTATCGCTGGGCATAGACGGGACGTGCTCCATGGAAGCAAAGTCCGAGTCGGTAAGCGAAAAGCCCCACGTCCGGTGCGACGCGAGCGGCGCCGAGGTCTCATGCAGCGGTTGGAACGCGCGCGGGGACTCGAGTAGCTCGTTGAGCTTTGGCGCGTCGACCCAGTGCGCCTTGGCGTACTTGAAGAGCGAGAGCACGATGATCGAGACAAGACCAATGCCAAACGAGATGGCGTTGGCGTCGCCGAGATGCGTGCACACGCGGTAGAGCGTCTCGAGCGGGTACGACGACGTTGGCAACGTCAGCTGGAACCACGTCGGCAGCTGCGAGATCATGATGAGGACGCCGCCGCCAGAGAGGAAGCCGCCCATGACAGGTCGAGAGAAGAAGTCGGCGATCACGCCGAGCTGGAGGCACCCGAGCACCATGTTGATGGCGCCAATCAGAAACGAGAGGAAAATGCCCACCGCGATGCGCTCAGCGGCGGTCGGGATCGTCTGGAGGTACGTGCCGACCATGAGACTCACTTCGGCGCCGTTCGCGACCGAGAGGACGCGGGACGTCCCAAAGATCGTGTAGAGCGCCGGCGTCATCGCCGCCGTGTAGAGGCCATACTGCGGCGGCACGTTCATGACGTTGGCGAGCGAGATCTCTTGCGGCACGATCATCATGGCCACGGTCACGCCAGCGATCAAGTCGAACTTGAGGTCGCGCTTAACATCATACGCGGGCACCCACTCTAGCAGCGGGAAGCGCCGCGACCACCGAGACGGCGCCATGCGACCTGTCGAATGGCACTGCTTGGCGCTGCGCCCGCCATCTGGCCAAATCCGTTGTCGGTATCCGGATGATTGGGATTTCCCAGCACTGCCGACCAGCTTGACTGCCGACGGTTGGATGTTGGACGGGCATGCACGCGCCGCGGTGTGCAACGCGCTTCAAGGCCCGCCTGTTTACTCAGGTGTCTCGTGCGCCAGCCTTGCATACGCATCGCGGCGAGACAAACATTCAAGGTGAAGTGCGTCTGCGTTGGAATGCAGTCGAAGATAGCTCGGCTTTACGTTAATTGATGAGCCATCAGGCTTTGGCGCTCGCGACGATCCACGACGGTCTCTGCTTCTCGCTATGACTGAGCTGCGTATTGGCATCGCCTCCGCCTCGTCAGACAAGTTGCCGGCCACAGCTGCCGGCCGCCAGGAGCTCTACGCGAACAAGTGGAGGTCACCGCTGTCAAGCACAACGGAGGACGTGGTGCGCGAGGCTGTATCGGGAACTCGTCCGAGCATTGGCACGTTCTTGGAGTGTCCTTGTGGAACGACGATCCAAGATCTTGACGCGCTGATGACCATCTGTCAGCTCAGGAGAGGCTACTGATTGGTTGATTGAGAATTCATGGAGCCAATCATGCGTCGGTATATCTCAGAGTCACAACTGGCAATCCTTCTTTTTGGACTCGATTGGAGGCTCCAGGGCCGAGCTCCGCGGAGAACACTTTACGTGCCTGGTTGTAGCAAGCATACAAGGAATGGGTGAATTGCCTTGCACAGTACCGTATAGTGGTCGTAGCTTTTCTTATGATAGGCGATGATAGTGGTTGCCGCCGGCAAGTAGTAGTGATATTGGCGAGAAACCAAGCGATCCCCTTTGCGGAGTCGATACGCCCGCACGTTTCCAATTTGTATGAAACATTTACGAAAAGGTGTCTTTCTGAAGAGCTCCCATCGTTAATATGTACCGGTATGATAACCACTTCATCGATTTGGAAGTTCAACGTAGCAGTTCGCCTTTCCAGGCGTGATAGCCTGGTCGCTGCAAACTCGGGTTGCTCAGCTCTTCGTTCACTTCGCCTTTGTCCTCGCTCAACCCAGTGCAGTATGGTCCAGCTGTCGCACCGCCTCAAAACGCTCTTCCCGCTGCTGCAGTGGGTGCCAACGTACAACATCAAGCGCGACCTCAAGTTCGACTTGATTGCTGGCGTGACCGTGGCCATGATGATCGTGCCGCAAGAGATCTCGCTCGCCAACGTCATGGCCGTGCCCGCGCAGTATGGCCTCTACACAGCGGCGGTCACACCGCTCTTGTACACGATCTTTGGCACGTCCCGCGTCCTTTCGGTCGCGAACGGCTCGGAAGTAAGCCTTATGGTGGGCACGTACCTCCAGACGATCCCCGACATGAAGGAGCGCGTCGCCGTTGGCATTCTCATCTCATTTCTCGTCGGGTGCATCAACTTTGCCCTTGGCTGCCTCCAGCTCGGCGTCGTCGCCGACTTCTTCTCGCGGCCCGTCATGGGCGGCTTCCTCTCGGCCGGTGGCATCCTCATCATGGTCGCGCAGTTCCCAACGTGGCTCCAGCTGTCGCTGCCGACGCACGCGTACCCGCTCCAGACGATCTACGAGATCTTCCACAACTTCAACAAGATCAACTGGATCTCGTGCACAATCGGAGTCCTCTCGATGCTCGTGCTCTCGTTCTTCAAGTACGCCAAGAAGCACCTCGTCGAGGCGCCCAAGCTCGCCGAGCTCCTTGACGGTCCCAGTATCACGCAGCCTGTCACGACGCCGCGTGAGCAGTGGGGCTTCTCGCTCAACGAAGGCGACTACGCGACGATGGAAGAAGATCACGCAAATCCGACCGAGAAGAATCGACTCGGCAAGATGCCAAGCATGCAAGCAGGCAAGACCAAAGCCGTCCTCCTCTTTCTCTTGCGTACGCTGCTCGACCTCGGCCCGCTCGTCATTTGTTTTTTCGGTATCCTTGCCGGGTACCTCATCGGCGAGAAACGCGTCAAGGTCACGGGCCATGTGCCCCAGGGCATGCCCGACATCGTGCTGCCGTGGTATGGCTACAGCGACAATTTGATCAAGACCGACAGCTTTGGCCACATCTTCCTCCAAGCTGCAACCATGGCGCTCGTCGTCTACTCGACCAGCGTCGCGATCGCCAAGCGGCTCGCGGTGCGCGGCAACTATGACATTCATTCGAACCAAGAGTTGCTTGGCCTCGGCTTCGCCTCCGCTGTCGGTGCCTTCTTCCAGGTCATGCCACCGACGGGGGGTATGTCCCGCACGGCGGTCAACGTCCAGAGCGCCAAGACGCAGCTCGCGTCGTTCATCACCGTCTCATTAGTGATCCTCGTGCTTCTCTTCTTGACCGATGCCCTGTACTACCTCCCGAAGGCGAGCCTCGCGTCGATCATCATTGTCGCTGGCTTTTGGCTGATTGAGATCGACGAGGCCAAGTGGCTCTTCAAGGCCAAGCGCGACGAGTTCTACGTCTGGATGCTGTCGTTCGTGCTCACGGTGGGTCTTGGCATCCTCCCGGGTCTCTTTGGCTCGATCGCGTGCTCGCTCCTTGCCGTCATGATCAAGACGAAGCGCCCCGTGGTCTGCCTCCTCGGCCTCAACGCCGATGGCCACTACGTCGACACAAGCGTGCACCCTGAGGCCGTCATGCCCAACGATGCACTGGTCGTGCGCGTCGAGGGCTCGCTGTACTTTGGCAACGCCGAGTTCCTCTCGCAGTACATTATGACGCAGCTCGTCTTGCATGCTGGCCGGCGCCTCGTCGTCCTCGACACGACGTTCCTCCATGATATCGACGCCACTTCGATCCAGACGTTTGAGATCCTTGAGGAGCGCCTCACGCACTTGGATGCGACTGTCTCGTTTGCCAACGCGCGCGGCCAAGCAGCGAGCATCCTCTCAACAAGCGGCCTCTGCAAGATCGAGCCGTCGCAATCGCTCGACCAAGTGCTCCTCGCGCTGCGTCGAGACAATAGCTAAGTTTCTCGGTTGACACGAATGTATTGATTTTCATATATTTCCGATCGACTGCTTGGATTAATGGTTTCGCAGGACAGGAGAATTCTCATGTTTCCTGGATAAAAACTGGTTAGCGCTCGCACGTTAGTATGACACTAGCAAGGCTAGACCCATGAGTATATCAAAGCAGTTCACATGTATTTCTAAAGCAGTTTACTTCTGCGGACTCTGGATGCTAGGTAGCCATTGATAGTGCGGCCAGTGCATTGGTTTGTGCCAATCCCTACCCCTAAACACGGGAACCTGGCTGTCGTGGGTGAACTGGTCATGAGCTGCGCGGCTTTCGACGCTACCACCAGATGTAATACCACAATAATGGTTTACCGGTGCTAGTCGATGCCGAGTCGTTCTCGCTGCTCTCACGCAGGACTACGTTGGTGCACACAGTCTACCTGGCACAGTCTTTTCCTGTACACACTGAGTTGAAGCGGAGCCCGTCGGTCTGTTGTCTCGTCTATTGTGTAGCGGCAACCATTGGCGGGCGTGGCCGACGAACGCTCGCGTCGCCAAGCGGGAGCTCGTTGGAAGCCGAGTGAATGCGCCATGTGGTTGCATCCAAAGGGCACATTGAACCAAAAGAACGTTCTGCTCGCAAAAATAATATTCTTACGATCGAAAAACACTTGCGATTTGTAAGCAAATTAAAACACGACACGCGAGCGTATCTTTTCAAAGTGCATTTTGCCGAAAGAAGACGAAGATCACACGATGAGTGGACTGCGCGTGATTGCCCCGAGCGACGTCCGCGCGTTCGCGTACGACCCGGTCGAGCCCCAGGCCCTCGAACAGGCCCGCGCCATCGTCAACGACGTGCGCGCGCGCGGCCTCGACGCGGTCCGCGACCACGCGCTCCGCCTCGGCGACATCCCGTCGCAGAACGCGCCCATCTTGTACTCGCGCAAGGAGATGCAGGCGGCGTTCGACGCGCTGCCCGTGGCCGAGCAGCAGCTTCTGCAGCGCACGAAGCAGCGCATCGAAGTCTTCGCCCAAGCCCAACGCGCGTCGATCCAGAGCTTTGCCCGTGACATTCCTGGCGGCCAAGCTGGCCAAGACGTGTCGCCCATGCAAGTCGCAGGCTGCTACGCCCCTGGGGGCCGCGTACGATGAAAGCTACAGCATGCGTCCTTTGTCTCATCTTGACTCGATAGTACCCGCTGCCGTCGTCGGTGCTCATGACGGCCGTCACGGCACGCGTGGCTGGTGTGGCCACGGTCATCGTCGCCTCGCCGCGCCCAGCCCCCGCGACGCTAGCAGCCGCCTACATCTCGAACGCCGACGCGCTCCTCGCGGTGGGCGGCGCGCAAGCGATCGCGACGCTCGCGTACGGCATTGACGGCGTCCCGCCTTGCGACATCATCGTCGGCCCCGGCAACAAGTACACACGACTGCTCGCCACCGCGTCCGCTCATCTCGTGGTGACGTAGGTGGGTCACAGCAGCCAAGTCGCTCGTGTACGGCAAGTGCGCCATTGACATGCTCGCGGGTCCGTCCGAGTGCCTCGTTGTGGCCGACGAAGCGGGCCTCGCGCACGCCGCGACGATCGCCGCCGACCTCCTCGCGCAGGCCGAGCACGACACGGCGGCAGTCCCGATCCTCGTTACAACGTCGCAAGCTGTCGTGGATGCTGTCAACGCAGAGATTGCATCGCAGCTCGCCGTGCTCCCGACCGGTGCGACGGCGGCTGTGAGTGTCGGAAAGGGCTTTGCCGTGCTGTGCCCGACCCTCGAGGCCGCTGTCGAGGCCGCCAACATCCTCGCGGCCGAGCACGTCGAGATCATTTGCACCGACAGCACCGCTGTCGCCAAGCGCATTGTGCACTACGGGTACGAGAGTGAGTGGTATCCGACGACGGTGGCTCATGATATGTACTAGCGGTTTGTTTATTGGCGCGCGTGCGGCCGAGGTCCTCGGCGACTACGGCGTCGGGCCCAACCACGTGCTCCCGACGGGCGGCACGGCGCGCTACACGGGCGGTCTCTCGGTGCACACGTTCCTCCGCATTCGCACGTGGATGCGAATTGACGACGCGGCGCAGTCGCAGGAGCTCGTCCGCGACGCCGTCGCCCTTGCGCGCATCGAAGGCCTCGAAGGCCACGCCCGCGCCGCCGAGAAGCGACTGGTGTAATCGTTTAACAACAAGTAATGATCTGTAGTCTTATTTCATGTCGACAGTAAGCGCTACGGCGCGGCGTGGACCGGCGTCGTCCACGGCCACAGCTGGTGCACGGTCGCGGCCTCGCGCGGAAAGACATAGCTCAGCACTGCTGCGACGTTGATGCCGTACTCGCGCTCGGCGACGAGCAGCAAGAGACCCAAGAAGACCGCGTACACGCACTTGTCGGCGATCGCCATGTAGTTGGTGCGGGTGGCGGTTGGGCGAGGAGGCGTTGCGCGCTGCGCCGCCGCCAGCGCCGACTGGATCTCGGCCTCTTGCAGGCCGAGGAGGGCCTGAATCTTCTCGACGCGGGCTGCAGCCGCGCTGCGTTCGTCCGCGTCTGCAGCTTGCAGCGGCGGCGCTGGCAAGCAGCGCTTGTCGTCGTCGTCGGGTGTGGGAACGGAGGGCGACGCGTCGCGCTGCAAAGCGTCCGGCGTGTACTCGAAGGGCTCGCCAGGATACAGCGTGAGGAGACTAATGAGCACGAGGCCAATCGCGACGCCGACGCCCAAGCTCGTCCACGTCTCGCTGCCATAGTGCTCCATGGCGCCGGTTCGCAAGATACCAACCTGGCCATGCTGCTGCTTTATCCGGATAGATCCGGGTCATTTGCACTGTCTTCCTCGATGAACGACTGCGCCCGGTGGTACGAGCGGCTCGCCAACTCGCAGCCGCTGGACGTGACCAGCCTCCTTCGGCTGCTGGCGATGGCCAAGGAGCACCTCGCCAACCAGCCGACCTTGCTGGACCTCCCGGCGCCCATCACGATCTGCGGCGACATCCACGGCCAGTTTGCCGACCTCCTCACGCTCATGTCGCTCGACATTGGCCAGCGCATGCTCTTCCTCGGCGACTTTGTTGACCGCGGGTCCCATAGCGTCGAGACCATCAGCTTCCTCCTCGTGCGCATGGTACACGCATCGATCCCTGCGCTCGCCATGGCTAAACATGCATCCTCTGCAGGTGCGCTTTCCCGACTCGACGTTCCTCATCCGCGGCAACCACGAGTCGCGCCAAACGACATCCGTGTACGGCTTCCAGACCGAGTGCAGTAAGAAATACGACGGCGACCAGCGCGTCTACAAGGCCTTTATGGACGTCTTCGACTACCTTCCCTTGGGTACGTCCACTCGCCCTTCCCAGGAGCGAAACCTCTCACATCACCATTACCTCTAGGCGCGATTGTCAACAAGCAGCTCATGGCCATCCATGGCGGTCTAAGCCCCGCGATCCATTACGTCGACCAGATCCGCATGATCAACCGCGTGATGGAAATCCCGTCCGACGGCCCCTTTGCGGGTGCGCATCCGCATCTCACGCGGTGAATCTCATGGAACGTGGTAGATCTGGTCTGGTCCGACCCGGAACCCAAGAGCAACGGCTTCCACCTCTCGCCGCGCGGCGCGGGCTACATGTTTGGCGCCGACATTGTCGAAAAGTTCCTGCACATCAACGACCTCCAGCACATTAGCCGCGCCCACCAGCTCTGCATGGAAGGCTACCAAGTGCTTTTCCGGGACACGTTTTCCACGATCTGGTCGGCGCCCAACTACTGCTACCGGTACTATTGCACATAGTCCTCTCTGCACTCTTCACCGTGCTGCCATGTAGCTTTGGCAACCTCGCATCCGTCATGTGCGTCGACGACAACCTCGAGGTACAGACTGCAGTCATCACCAACGTCCGATGCAACCTCTCAGTTCGTAGCGTACGTTCAAGATCTTCCAAGCCGCCGGCGCCACGACGCACCCCAACCTCAACGAGATGCAGCCGTCGTCCACGGACGTGGTCGATGCGGGGTACTTTACCTAGCTAGCTGTTTCAAAGACAACGCGAGCGAAACCAACGACATGAACGCATTCGACTACCGCCGGGCCTTCTTGGCTTTCTTGCTGCTACTGCTGCTCAGTCCCTTGAGGCTCCGGAGCTTGGTCTTCATGACCTTGGCCATCTCGACCGCGTCGTGGTGCACGAGCGAGTCCTTGTGGTTGTAGCGCTGCGCGTTCTCAAACATGAGCCGAAAGTCGGCTTCGATCGCATCGAACGACGTGTACGCGCCGCTGGAAATGCGCGCGTCAATCGTCATGAGGTCCATGGGCGTCGACACAATCGTGTAGTAGTCCCTATCGCATCCATCGTTGCGGCAAAGACTTGCAGCCACAAGAACGACGTACGGGTAGTCTTCGGCCGACGGCTTTTCCAGAAACAAAAAGTGACGCAGCCGACCGGACCCGTCCTTGGCCCGCAACACGGCATCGTACAACTGACGCAGTTTGTCGGTCGAGACAAGCGGGGCATCTGCCACGTCGGTCTTGGGCTTCTTTGCGGCCGGCTGCATGATGTTGTCCGCGTCCACCGCGTCGCCGCCGTCTTCGAGAATGCGATGGAACTGGGCCTCCGACATGTCTCGGTACGAGATTTCCTTGCGCTTGCGCTTGACGTCGTCAAAGAGGAGGCCGACGCCGTCGTCGTCGGCGGCGTCCTGCGACTTTTGCACCTCGGCGGCTTCGGCGGCCTTGAGCCACTGCGGCACGTCGGCCATGCCCATGAGCCGATTGAACGGACTCCCAAATGTCTTGGCCTCGCGGAGGATGCGCTCGTTGTCCATGCGGTGGTACTGCGCGAGCTCTTCGTCCGTGAGCGCCATGATCGAGTTGAGCTCGTCGTTGTCCATGACCATGGCCTCGTCATCCCCAGCGTCCTCGCTCTCCATCTTGATGAGCGACTCGAGCATCGCGCGACGGTCCGCCTCCTTGGACTTGGCGTGGAACTTGCCGGCCTCGACGACGAGGTTGTTCATGTTCATCTTCTCGGTCGCGCGGCTCAGGATCTTTTCTTCGATCGGCGAGTTGGTCACGAGCCGAAACACGCGCACTTCGTTCTTTTGCCTACGAGATTGATGGCTCGTATCAAGTTGATACAAAACAGAGACCAGGACGCACCCGATGCGGTGCGCGCGGTCCTGCGCTTGCGCGTCCATCGCGGGGTTCCAATCGCTGTCGAAGATGATGACCGTGTCGGCCGTCGCGAGGTTGAGCCCGAGGCCGCCCGCGCGCGTACTCAGCAAAAAGATAAAGTACGGCGAGTCGGGCGCGTTGAACATAAACATGCGCTGCTCGCGCTCGTCCGCACTCGTCGAGCCGTCAAGGCGCAGGTACCGAAACCTACAAAGAGCAAATGTGGCAATCTCTCGAAAAGAGGAGCCAACCCGCGGTAGTTGAAGTAGTCTTCGAGCACGTGCATGAGCTGCGTCATTTGCGAAAACATGAGCACGCGGTGCCCGGCGGCGTGAAGCTTGGGCAACATGCGGTCGAGGAGCTCGAATTTGCCCGCCGACCGCACAATGTCAAAGTCGATTGGGTAGCCCTGGGTCTGGAAGAGGTACGGGTGGTTGCACACTTTTCGCAGCTGCATGAGGATGTTGCTCAGGCCCTTTGCAGTAAACGACGACTTGGCCTTCTCGGTCGACGACGACGCTTCCATGAGGAGGGACCCGCCTTCCTGGATGCGCCGGTACATGATCTTCTGCCAGCCGGAGAGCTCGCAGCGAATGACGCGCTCGACCTTATCGGGCAGCTGGTCGAGCACCGAGCTCTTGACGCGCCGGAGGAGGAACGGACGCAGCACTTGGTGCAATCGGTTGATGATGAGCATGCGTTCTTCGTCCGAGAGCTCGTTGTTCTCGCCCGTGCCCGTAAAGTGCGAGAAGGGCTTGCTGAACCACTGCTCAAAGTTGTCCACCGACTCGAAGATCGTCGGCAGCAAAAATTGAGCAGCGCCCAGAGCTCGGGCAGCGAGTTCTGAAGCGGCGTCCCCGTAAGCAGCAGGCGGTTCCGGGACGTGTAAAGCGACCCGAGTGTCATTGCAAACTTACTCTGCGCGTTCTTCATGCGGTGGCCTTCGTCGACAATGATGTACTGCCAGTCGTACTTGCGCAGCACGTGCTTGTCCTTCATGATGTACTCGTACGTCGTCAGAAGCACATTGAACTGGACGCTCGCCATCTCGAGCCGGTAAATGTCCTTGCGCGCCTGCGGATGCCCTACCATCCCGTTGGCCACAACGATTCTTTCAAGGTATCAACAACCTTTGTAGACGACGAGCGTAATGTCGGGCGCCCACTTGCGAAACTCGTTGACCCAGTTGGAGAGCGTCGAGAGCGGCACGACGACGAGGAACGGGCCGTGGTTGTGCTTGAACTCCATGATGTACGTCACGAGCGAGATGGACTGGATCGTTTTCCCGAGCCCTAGACCACATATTATGTCCTCCTGTCGTACGATCGAAAGACAATTTTACCCATTTCATCGGCCAAAATGCCGTTGAGGCGGTTGTCGTAGAGCGACACCATCCACTGCAAACCGCGCAGCTGGTACTCTTTGAGGTCGCCGCCCACAAGCATTTGTGGCTGCCGCGGCATCTCGCTGTTGACAGCAATGCCGAGGTAGTCGAGTTCGTCGTCGACGTCGGCCGCGTCATCGCCCGTCGGCGTCGGTGCAACCAGCCCATGCTTCTCGCGATGGCCGCGCACGAGCTCGCGGATGCTGTCGAGGTACGTGTTGGTTTGCGACAATAAATACGTCAAGCGCTCGTTCTTGGCTTCGGCGACGAGCTTGGAGTAGGCCGCCATGTCGTTGGCCTTGAGCGCCTTGAGACGCAGCTTCTCCTGACGGTCTTCCTCCCGCTCGGCGCGGTTGGCCTTGGCGTCGACGTGGGCCTTGGCGCCGCGCGAGACTTTCGCGAGCGACGAGACGCGCGCCTTGTGGAAGGCCGAGAACTCGCGCGCGTGGTTCAAGACCGTGCGCAGGTACACGTTCCGCGCCGCGCGCCGCTTCTTCTCGTTCGAGAGGCTCTTCATGCGGCGCTCCCGCTCCGACGGGTCGTACAAAGCAAGCATCGGGCGCTTGCGCTTGAAGAAGGTCCGGTCGACGTGGACGGGGTCGCCGAGCTGCGCCAGTTGCACATGGTACGCCAAGACCATTTGTTCGCGGAGCTGTGCCTGGAGGCCTCGCAAGCCTGTGGGAAGAGTCGGCGCGTCGTCCTTGTCGTCGAGCTCGTGGACGATGCATGACGAGAGCGCTTCTTGGGGCACGTACACGATTTCGCGGTCGCCACGGGCCCATGCAAGTGTGACATCGACGGTCGGCCGCGTAACATCAATAATCTCTGGAAGCGTGATCGCAGACGCAATTGTGGGCGTCGGTGGCGGCGTAACGAGCACAGGCGCAGGTACCTCGGGGATGACGGCGGTCGCGGCCGCCGCCGCCGAAACGTCTTTTGCGAGGAGCTCGTCCATGGTTCGGCTGAGTGCTTTGAACGTGCGGATTTGCTGGTGGAGGTGTGTGAGCTGCTTCTCGGTGAAGATGAGCGGCTTGGGCTCCGTGCGCGGCGCGGCCACTACCGCCTTGGCCTTGCCCTTGGCTTCGCTGGCCGGCGCTTGGCGGGCGTCCGTGAGGCGCTGCTGCTGCGCGCGTAGGATCGTCACGATCTGGTGGTAGCGCGGGTCGCTCGTCCGGCCTTCGTCACGCATGCGCACGGCCATCGCCATGAGCTGGCGCAGGTCCGTCGTCGACTCCATCGCGGTTCAAAATCCCAACGCGCGATATCCAACTCGACCCAAGTGTCCGACTTGCACGCAAACTTTTAAGGCCGTGGAGAAACGGCGCATCTGATTGGACAAAAATCGGTCTTTTTCCGATTTTCACAGGTGTCCAGGCAACCATCGGAGCAGTGCAACGCATGACGACGCCCCGCGGGGCGAGGATGACAACGTTACCGGCCAGCGCCTGTACGCACTACGCTAGGCCTAAGAAAGCGCAGGTGCCATGGACAGCGAGGCGGCTGTAGCTGGCGGTCATGAACTGGACGCACACCGACGGCTCATGGAGCTACAAGCATGATGGCCACTTGCCCAATGCTGGTGCACGTATGAGCATGGCAGCCAACGATAATAGCTGCCAGCAATTCCAGTGCCGACACCGCGTGCGAGATGGATGCTATCGCCAGCGATCCTTGTTTCGATCGTGAATGGTAGTCCAAGCGCAACGTTAGTCGTGTTGAGGCTGCGCGCTGGGCCTTGAATCGTCACTGCGAGGGTCAAGTGCAGGCGTGTCACGGGCAGTACGACTCGCGGCTTGCAGGCAATGGCGCATGCTTGGCATGGCTCGTCGGTGAGCACGTTTACGTCCTCGACATCTAGGTACCACCAAGTTGCACGCAGCACTCCAAGGCTCGCGCGCGATCATCGTTGCCAGCCATGGCGACATGACGCGAAGGAGGCCGAAGCTCGGCGATTCTGCGGTCACATTGCACTTCGAACTTCGTTGGGACTTTCTCGAAAAGGGCGATCTTCGAAGCTTTCCATACAAACGCGAAGATGGGTCTCGAAGTTCGAAGGCGCGGAGCGCGCAGGAGCCACCCTTTCATTTTGCATCCGCCACTGACCAGCATGCTTTCCCGCCTCTCGTCGCTCCGCGCCCTCCGCACGGCCATGCCCGTCCGCGCCTTCTCGTCGGACCTCTCGTCGCTCCTCGCGCGCGAGCTCGCGGAGGAGAAGGCCAACTGCTTTGTCGGCGAAGAGCTCGAGACGCTGCGCGAGAAGGTGCTCAAGCACTTCAAGATCACCGACACGCCGGGCAACGTGGGCATTACGCTCAAGAGCAAGACCGCCAACGAGATCATTGACATCAACTTCAACGTGCAGGACGTTGCCGAGCCCGAGGCCGGCGAGTACGAGGACGAAGAAGAGGAGGCCGAGGGCGACTACGAGGGCGACGAGGAGGACGACGTCTTGCCGAGCATCCGCTTCACGGCGCGCATTGTCAAGAACAACGAAGCGCTCATCTTTGACTGCGTCGCGAGCTCCATCTTGACGATCGACAGCGTCATGCACCTCGAAGAGAACGCCGATGAAGTCGACAACTCGGCGTACCATGGCCCGCGCTTCATCGACCTCGAGAACGACGTGCAGGAAGCCTTTGCCGACTACCTCAACGAACGCCACATCAATGACGACTTGGCCAACTTTATCATGGAGTACGCCGACCTCAAGGAGCAGAAGGAGTACGTCACGTTCTTGGAGAACGTCCAAAAGTTCACGGCCGAATAAACCATCTTATCAATTCAGTCTATACTACTACTACGTCATTATTGTGCTTTGACCACCAAGCTGCTGCGTTGCACTACCAAGTCTGCTGTCCGTGGCCAGTTTCGCCTGGCTGGATTTCAATCCAGAGACTACGCAAATCACGTCGACGACCTCGAGTTGCGCGGGGAGCGGCGGTGATGCGCTGCGTGTCGTCCATACGCAGGTAAACTGAATGACATGTTGATACGTGTTGATCCAGGTGTGGCTACGAACAAAGTTGCGGCTGGTTCATGGCTTCAAGGCTAGTGTAGCATCAACCACCAGCGATGGCATTGCAGATCACCAACTCAAAAGGCAAATGATCGATCGAAGTGTGGCAACAGATTGGCTGAAACGGCCAGCCATCGCACGCCGGTGCTGCCACGTCATGACGTTCGGGCCACACAAGCACGCAAATATCATGTCTCGACCCATCAAGACGACAGCTCTCTCATTACGTCGTCTTACATCATGCCACCGAGCAAGGTCTGGAGCTTGGCCGCCACGGCGGGGTTCGACATGTGCCGCATCGCCGCCTGCGGGCCGCCCGCGTCCATGTCACGGAAAAAATCAGCCATGACGGGGTCGCCACGCATAGCGTTCACCTAGTTGGTTGAATATCCTCCGTCGCTGTCCACTGAGACGGCAAGGACCATACCTGCGGGTTCGTCCGGAACGACTCCATCATCTCGGGCGTGAGCATCGAGCTGAGGTCCGGCATGCCACCAGCACCAGCACCAGCGCCGCCGCCGCCGCCCATGGCACCCATCATCTGGCTCATCATCGCCGGGTTCTGCATCATGTTCTGGGCCATCGACATCATCTGCGGGTTCTGCATCATCTGCGCCGCCATCTGCTGCATCGCGGGGTTGCTCATGAGGCCTGCGAGGCCGCCGGCACCGCCGGCACCGCCCATCAAGCCCGCCAGCGCACTCAGGTCGGGCATACCGCCGGGCATACCACCGGCCGCAGGAGCCTCGCGCGTCGTCGGCTAGCACGAGAGGTTGGCGTCTTGGCGTCTAAGTGTAAGTGTAATGGATGTACCTGAAGACGCTGCTTCTTGCTCTTGGCCTCGGTGAGACCGGCCTTGCACGCAGCATTGGTCGGGTCCACTTCAAGGCCGCGCTGGTAGGCGTCGACTGCAGCATCAAAGTCCTCGAGCTGGATGTACGCCGAACCGAGACGCGAGTAGGCCTTGCCATAGTTGGGCTGTGCCACGAAGTGATGAGCCTAAAGATTCTAGCATCCTAGAACGTACGTTGATGGCAATGGCCTTTTCGCACGACGCCACAACTTCCTCGTACTCCTCCAAGTACATTTGGGCCGCGCCAAGGTTCGAGTAGTAGATGTGCGAGTTGGGACCGTCGGCCGAGAACGAGATCGCTTGCTTGTAGAGGTCCGCGGCCTTGGCGTAGTCCTTGGCCGTCAGCGCCGCGTTGCCGCTCGCCTTGAGCTCCTCGGCCTTGGCCTCCTTCTGCTCCTTGGAGAGCGTCGGCTTGGCATCGAACTTTTCCTTGAACTTGCCGAGCGCCTTTTGGTAGAGCTGGTTGTACTCTACGTGCGTGCGCTTGAGCCGACATGTGCATGCAAGGCGCGTGGGACATACCTGGCGTGCCCTTTTGGACGCCCGCGAAGAAGCCCTTGGCCTCGAGCTTCGAGACCCACTTTTGCCACAGTGCCGGGTCTACAGAACAGCGTCGCCTTTTAGCGCATGCATGTCGTCGAATGCAACGTACTCGCGGCGATGACCGGGTCTTCCGGCGCGATAGGCGTCGCAGCTTCCAACGTAATGTGGAGCGCCTTACAGCCAGCGGCAAAGATGTCGGCAAACTGATGCTGGCCAAGGCCAAGCGCCTGCTTCGTCGACGCGCTCGCAGGGTCGACATTGAACGCCTCCCTACAACCCACCAAGGTCAACGCCACGTCGCTTCGCCGGATCGTGCTTACTTGAGGCACTGCACGCCCACCTCGACGTTTTCCGAGTCGTAGTTGGACTTGGCGGCCAGCGACGCCAAGTACTCGAGCGCGCTGAAGATACCTGCTTGCTCGATTGACGCCATCCTCTTGGTAAAAAGTGCTTTGACCTTCCAGTCGTCACGCCCCAGACGAGAAGTCTGAAATAGAGTTATTTTTCTATTTAGTGTACACAACGTTGCAGTCATGACCCTACTTGTAGAGTCTTGCATTGAAGCACGCGGCGTAGCCCGCATCAAAAGACACATACAAAAGGAGCAATTGCATGTAGCCCTATCGAGCACCATAACAACCGTGCACCAGCAACAGCGACAAGGCCGGCCCTGCCATGTAACACTATATTCCCATACTATTTCCGGATACAAACGTGAAAATGCCACGTGGGTAGGAATTCCGGATATCGAGCGCGATCCTGCCACGCCAGGTGCAACTCCTCGTACGAGCATGCGCATCCTGCTCTACGTGCACGTGGCGGCCGACCACTACGTCATCTCTTGCGACGAGAGCGCCACGCTAGCGTCACTCATGGGTATGGCCGAGGCGGCGTACGCGTCGGTCTTTCGCGCCAAGCCACCCGTGTCGATCCGTGCCATCACCAACGCGTCCGGGTGCTTCCTCCCGCCCGCCCTCGTGGTCGCCCAAGTGCTCAGTACGGCATTTATATGCTTTCGCTAGCCCAATTTAAATGCATGATTACATCATATGTAGCGCCCGAGGAGCACATTTACGCCGTTGTCGACAATGAGCCCGCTTACAACGACACCGAGCCGCCTCTGGACGCTTTCAAGCGGGCCGTCGCGTCCTGGTCGCAATGGCAGGTATCGCTTCCAGCTCGGTTCGCAACGCATGTCATGTCGTTGATGTAGCTCTACATGGTGCAGCTGCTCTGCACCATGACGCAAGACCCGGTTGTAGCGATTCCCGACCTCTTGGCGTGTGGCGCGTTCAAGGTGCTCGGCTCGCTTCTCTTTTCTTCCGATATGCAGAGTACGCGATACGTCCAAATGGAGAAGACGAATGTGCTTCGTCTCGTAGTCTTGCGGCTCGCGCTCCAAGTGCTGGAGCGTTGCATGTCGGTCGACTGTCTCAGCGCCGCCCGCCTCTTCACGCAGCTCCTCGCGACGAAGCGCTTGCCAGACGACCCGTTTGTGCCCACGACACTGCTGCGCCTCCTGCACACATTTTGCGCCGAGAGCCGCGAAGCTCAGACGCTCTTGCTCGAAGAAGGCATCTCGAGCCGGCTCCTCGCCCTCGTCGACTCGGTCAAGACGCCCGAGGCCGCCCACGCGATTGACGCAACACTATGTCTTCTCCAAGACTCTGCGCTACTCGGTCGCCGACCGCGCAGCAGTCGGTCCAACCAGTCATCGCCGCCGATGGCGCTGCAAGAAATCATGTACCTCTTGCACAGCAAACAACCCAAGAGCCTCGATGTCGCGTCCAAGCAGCTTCTTCTCTTGGCCGCCACGGAAGACGACTGGGCCGCCGCGATGGCAGGCTCGAGTTCCGAGCGAGCGATCTTTACCGAGCTCTTGCACGTGGCAGGCAGCAGCTTTCGCACGACGCATACCGTCCACATGGTCGTACTCGGTCGCTTTCTCTGCGTGATGCAGTCGGTCGCTGGCTTCTCGCCAAGCGCTGTGCTGTCGGACCCCGGCGCCATCGACTACTTGCTATCGTTGGCCAGCGCATCCTCTACGTACCCAAGTGAGATCCAAGCGCAAGCCGCGCAGCTCCTTCGACTCTCTCTAATGCAGTTTGGCGAGTCCCGACACTGCAACGGTCTTGTCGCGATGCTTTGCAACACGACGCCAACAGTCCGCGACGTCGCTACGGACGTGATTGCATTGCTGCTGGAGCGCGACGAGAGCCCGGGCATGAAGGAGTTGCTTGTGCACCGACTGATGCAAGAAGACATCCTGGCGATTTGCATCGATATGCTGTATGCCCCGAGCCAACGACGCCACATGCTCAGCGTCCTCAACGTGGTGCTTCAGGAAGGAGACGCACGGGACAGAGTCGTGGATCGGTTTCAGTGCGTCTCGCTCTTCGTCTCGCTGCTCGTCGACGCGTCGTTGGATGTCGACGGACAGCGACTTGCCGCCAAAGCGCTCGCCAAGCTCGCGCTCTCCACGTACCAGCATATCAATATTGCGAAAGTCTCATGATGACATAGACCCGATCGACGGCAGGTTGTGCGGGATGCGATGGAGTACGTCGTGACGCCGACGAGCTCTCTCTACGACGACGCAGTCATACGATTGTACTTGGACATGATTCTAGTGCCCGAGACGACGAGTCACAGCACATTCCAACGCTATCAACACGAAGCATAGCATTGGATTGGCTTAAAGCTCAGTGCGATGCACCTTGTGCTGCAAGTGCTGTGGTCCGAGGTCGTCCTACGTGAAGATAGTGTAGCAAAGTGTCGTTCGCAGTCTATCTCTGACGCATCCACCACCAGTATCTCTCGTTCAGATCTTATATGCTGGGGCAATGGTGACTTGGCAAAGGCACCTGTGAGTGTCAGGGCTGCTTCTCAATAGGCCACGAAACGTCAAACTTGAGAAACGGATTCTATAAATTTGCCGTGATAAGCAGGGGTTTCCACTTTGAGATTTGAGCCATGGGCAGCAAGACGAGCAAGCCCATCACCGAGCCAACGGTAGGCGCATGGACGCCACCGATCACACGCCTATGGTTATATGAACTAGGCGCCAGCCAAAGGCGGCCAAGACGGGACGGAGGGCAGTCCGTTCAAGAAGTCGAGCCGCAAGTGCACGGACGTGCTCTGCCTCCTCTTCTTTGCGCTCTTCTGGATTGGCATGGCCGTCATCTCGATCATTAGCTACACCAAGGGCCAGCCGCAGCGGTACACGCCGTCCGGCAAACCTATGTTTGCTCACGCGCTGGGTAGGCTCGCGTACGGCATGGATTTCAAAGGCCGTATCTGCGGCACGCAGTCGACGTCGGCGGCCAACGGCGTGCCGGCGTACGACCTGACCAACTACTCGTACCTCGCGTACCCGCGTCTCGCGCAGGACCTCTACGACATGCAGCTCGATGGCAAGTTTGATCCGACGGACCCCGCCAACCTGAAAAACTGTACGGCGTCTGCGTCTCGGCGTGCCCGAGCAGCTTGGACGCGGATGGCCACCCGCTCTACGTGCACGCGCTCACGTCGTACGGCAACCACGATGTCGTGAGCACGAGCAATGCTTCGTACGGCGCGTCGTTGGAAGACACGGCCGCGGGCTCGCCCTTCAAGATCTACGTCAACACGACCAGCGGTACGACCGATGCATAGGATGGATCTCACGTCCTTTGAGTTTAGTCATGTACCGGTGCTTGGAGCTCCCCGAGCAAGAGCAGATCCACTACGTGCGCTGTGTCGACGACTGTCCGTCGTCCAACCCCAACACGAGCATTTGCGGATCGAACGCGACGTATTACGACTGCGGCAGCATGGGCTGCTCCAACTACCAGCGCAAGCATCTTGCGTCGTGCAAGAATGTTCAGCTCGTACGTTTACTATCAATGTATCAAGTGGGCACCCATGGATGGATAACAAATCTCGTAGAAAACCGAGACGACGACGACGCAGCCAGCGAATAACTCGCCCATCTTTGATGCGATGAACTCGGGCTGGTTTATGATCATGGGCTGGTTCTCGGACCTCCAGAAGGCCGCGGTCCCGGTCTTGATTTGCGGCGCCCTGGTACATCCTTCTCTCGAGCAGCAGGCGACTCATATCACTGATTTAGTTTGCGCTCATCCTGGGCTTTCTTTGGCTCGTCTTGATGCGCTTCTGTGCCGGGTTTTTTGTCTGGCTAACGATTCTTTTGGTCATTGCGATGCTGCTCATCACGACGTTCTTCCTTGCGTACCGCGGCGAGCTCCTCAGTACATCCGACTCTAACACTGAACTCGCCTCTCCAATGCTATGCTAGACAACTCGAATATCTCGAGCACGCTCCTCAAGTCGGGTCTCTCGGCGGCCCAAGTCGCTTCGATCACGGCCGACGTCTCGGCGGCGTCGGCGCAAATCACCTTTGTCAACACACAGACACGCTACTGGACGTACGCCGCGTACATCTTTATCGCAGTCGACGTCGTCGTCGTCCTCCTCATCATCTTCATGTGCGGACGCATCCACATTGCAGTCGGCATCATCCGCGAAGCGTCCAAAGCCATCGGACGCCTCCCTTTTCTCGTGCTCTTTCCGATCGTTCCCGCCATTTTGATTACCGTCTTTGTCATTTACTGGATCATTACCGCAGCGTACCTTGCGACGTCCGGGTCTGTCTCGCTCGGCTCTGTCGTCGACACGGTCGGGAACGCGACGGGTCAGACGCGGCCGCAGTTTTCCATGGACCAAGACAACGTGCTCAACTACCTTCTCATCTACCACCTCTTCGGTGCGACTTGACATATTGATACATTCGAGTGATATTTTTTCTACATAGGGCTCCTCTGGTCGGTCCAATTCCTCTCGGACCTCGGGTACATGGCGATGGCGGGCGCCGTCTGCGAGTATTACTGGACGCTCGACAAATCGGTAGGAGCACGGGACAGCCCGCGTCATCATCCTCTTCTTTCTTGCAATAGACGATCGGCCGCATTCCGATCCTCGCGTCGTTCTACCGTGCGCTGCGCTACCACCTCGGATCGCTCGCGTTCGGGTCGCTCATCATCGCGATCATCCAATTCGCCCGCCTCGTGCTCGAGTACATTGACCAAAAGCTCAAGTCGGCCCAGCAAAACACGCTTGTCAAAGTCGCCATGCTCTGCTTCAAGTGCTGCCTCTGGTGCTTTGAAAAGTGCATCAAATTCCTCAACAAGTCCGCCTCGCACGTGTTGAGATTCCATGCTCATGATCCGCAATCTAGGAACGCGTACATCATCGTGGCCATGAAGGGCGACGGCTTTTGCTCGTCGATGAAGGAGTCGTTCTCGCTGCTTCTCGCCAACGCGGCGCGCGTCGCGACTGTGAGCGTCATCACGACCTTCCTCCTCTTCCTCGGCAAGATCTTTATCACGGCCTTCTCGTGCATGATGCTCTTCCTCTTCATTACGAACCCACCCAAGCAGCTCCCAGCCTTCTTCCTCGGCGATGTGGAAAACATCAACAGCCCCGTCTTCCCGCTGCTGGTGTGCGGCCTACTCGCATACGGTGTCGCGACCATGTTCCTCAACGTCTACGAGACTGCAATCGACACGATCCTCCTCTGCTTTTGCGAGGTGCGCAACACCAATAAGATCCTAGCGTCATGCGTGGTGTAGGACTGCAAGGTCAACAAGGCCACGGGTACCTACTACATGAGCGACGAGCTCCTTGCATACGTCGACGGCGCGGCCAAGAAGCATGCGTTCGCGCACTCCAAAAGGCGTCGCCCGAGGCCGACGCGTAGCTTGTATACCGATGTCATGCGTGTGCTTTTTGTATATCTACATTGAAATTGTATCAAGCAACGACTACTCGGTGGACTTGAAGAGGAGCAGGTAGTGCTGGTCCATCTTGAAGAAGAGGAGGAACTGCGTGTCGTACGCAATCGAGCAGCCGAAGCCTTTCCCGACGATGCAGTGCCACGTAGGTCCGTACTTTTGGTCAAAGTACTTTTTCATGTCTGTCGCAATGTCCTTCTCGATGACGTTGGTCACGAGGCTCTCGGCGAGGTGCGAGATGGCTTCGTCCTTCATCGCGGTCGTCATCTCGACCCGCATCTACGCCAGCGCTTCAGTGCATATCTCGTTGTATCTGTTCCATGTACCAGGGTGATCTTGGGGTCCCGGCGCTCCTTCACTGCCCCTTCAGGTGCAATATCCGTCGGTGGCGCCATGCTTGCTAACGCGTCTCTTGCTCAAATGCAAGGATTCTGCGATCTTTTGAAAATCCGCATAAGACCGTAGTAACCGGAACGGTATTTTAGAACGTTTTCTTTCGTAAATACGGTGCTAGAGACTCGGCGTCAACCAGCGCGGGGTTTCTTGTAGCCACGACGAGCTCCCAAGCATGCGCTCGTTGTCGACCTAAAAGGAATCCGGAATTACAGGTAAACATTTAGATGACGAATACCGGTCGTGAAGTCCGTCGCGAGCCAACCGCCTTGAACGTCGAGACGAGGCTCTCCATTTGATGCGGCTCGGCCGTCATTTTCTACCGTCCCACCAATCAGTTTTAACAGGTGTGAGGGTTTTAAGTACGTACATGGAGCAACAGTTTGCGTTCGCAGTTGCGCTCGTAGACTTCGTCAATGTCGAAGCTGTCGTCGACCTGGTTGCCACCCAACAAGAGGTCGTAGCGACCTTCGCCCGTATCGAGCGGCACAGCAACCACAAATTGGTTGTCTTCGTCGATCGCATGATTTTGAAATCCAAGGTGGTGCTCCGAAGGTGGAAGCAATACAATCGGTTCGGGCGTCGACAAGTGGACGGACATCGTCACCGGCGCGGCCCGAATGACTGGCGTCGTTGTGAGCACAGATGGCGCTTCTGGAATGTTGTTGGCATCCACACTTCCGTCAAGGTAGATCATTTGGCTCTCGCACTCGATGATAGCCGGTAGCTCCGTCTCGACAAATGCCGACTGCGCGTCAAGTTCATTGCATTCGACCGCCGACGACAGCGCGGGGAGCTCGTCGTCTTCGACCTCCTCGGTGTCGTGCGGCTCTTCTTCCAGAGAGGCCCGCGGTGTCGGCACCATCACCTGTGGCGCAGGTGTTCTTCGTGCAGGCACTATGGGTGCTGGTGCATTCTGGCGCGACTTCCTTGGTGAGAGACCGCTGCTTGTGGCGTTTAGGTTGTACTGTGCGGCACCCGGAAACGGCTTGCCCATCGGTGAACGGGGCGGCGAACTTGGCGGTGCATGAATCGGCACCGACCGACGCGGCGACATCTCCCGGGACGCCACTACTGGCGCCCGGCGCAGCGCAGTCGTCGACGGCTGGCGCGTCATCTCGGTGTGTGAATGCATGTGGTAGGCACCTCCGTTGCCTGGAAATGCTTTTTCCTTGGGACTGGGTGCCACCATGGATCGTCCCGGGCTCGGCGGCAGTGACACTCGCGATTCAGCCACGGTAGGCTCATGAGGAAACGATACCGTGAGAGGTTTACGCCGGGGACTGGCTTCGTGCACCGGTGCACGCAGCACGCTGTGCTCTTGTCGAAGCCGGCTGAGTTCTTGCTGGTGCAGCATGTCGCGTCGGTCGAGTTCGGCTTGCATTTCCATGCGGAGGCGCTCCAGGTCATTTACCGTCGGCACTGGCGCGGGCAGCTGCGGCGCTTTCTGGTACACGAGCTGCTCCACGAGTGCGCGTTGCCGGCTGAGCTCCAGCGTCAAGTAGTGTAAGCGCTCGTCCATGAGGCTTGGCATCGACGGCGAGGGCTGTAAAAAGGCGGCGGGGTGGGGGTGCTCGAACACGCCAGGATGCGACGCGTGCGGAGGTCCCCACGACGGTGCATGGTCCGAGTACGGCTGCTGCTGCGAGTGCCACGCCATAGGTTGATGTTGTTGCTGCTGCGGCTGCCACGGAGGGGGTCCTCCATGTTGCCCGAATGACGAGGGTCCGCGCTGGTCCATGGGTTGTGGTGGCTGCCAGTGGTTCTCTTGCGGCGAAAACGGGCGTTCAAACGGTGGTTCTTGATGCGATGGTGGCGGCGGCGCTTCACGTTGCGTTTGTTCGTGTGCGACCGGTGGCTTGATAGCATCCTGGCGCGCCTTGAGGTCTTGCTCGAGGACTTGCTGTTTATGCCGCTGGTCTTTCGCCTTGGCTTGTTTCTCGAGCTCGTACTGCTCAGCCTGGCGCTGGAGCTCTTTTTCGATGCGCTGGAGCTCGGCCCGGTCCTCTTCGTCTTTCTTGCGCTTCTCTTCGGCCTTGCGTCGCTTGTTGTCTTCCATCTGCTGCTGCAACAAGGCTTGTGCCTGCGCTTGCTGCGCCTTCTTCGCGTCCATGTTGGGGTTCGTTTGAAGCATGTGACGCCGGCCGTGTGACGTGCCTGGCGGCGCCGCAACGTGCGACGGTGGCGGCGGGCTCGAGCTCTGCGGCTGCATCGGCGGCGGGTGCGGCAATGGCATGGATCCGTGTTCATAGTCGCCGCCATGTCGAGGCGATATCATATGCTGGTAGTGCGATTCCTGCTCGTACACGTGACGGTCTCCGCGGTAGTCGTGCGGCTCGTGCGGCGGGTCGGGAGGCACGTGGGGGTGGGCCATCGTCGGGGGGTAGTGATGCATGTACTGCGGTGGCTGGCTGTGGGGATGCCCTGGAAAGGCCTGAAAGTGATGTTGTTGTTGTTGTTGTTGGTATGGCTGTCCTTGTGGCGGACCCTGGGGATGCTGGTCTTGGAAAGGGGCGTGAAATGCTGGCTCGTGCGGTGGCGAAGCGTAGAACCCTCCAGGCACATGTCCCTGCGCCGGTGGCATGTCGTTCGGCGCTTCACTTGGCGGCGGTGCCTTGGTTGCCGCCACCATCTTTTCGACGTGGTGGCCGCGTGCGTGGTTTTTGCCGTACGCGTGGTTGTTGCCGAAACCTGCAAAGAGGCCGCCGTTGGTCGCTTCCGGTGGCTCGCGGCCGTACCGCAGCGCGTCTCGCTCCGCCTTCTTTTGGCTTCCTGCGCCCGCACTTGCTCGGCGAGCGCCTGCGAGTACTCGTTCTGGCGCTTTCGCTGGGCGTCGCGCAAGCTCTCTTGTCGGTGGCCGCCCCAAACATGGATGGCAAGTGAACTAAAGATAGCCACGCTGGAATTTAGGTGTCTTGCATATTCAATGGGAATTGAACCAACTCTGCTGCTTGTACCGTATATCATCCACCACCAATGCATCGTGAGTATGGCTCCATTCGTCGTCGTGCCACGAAGAGATGGCGGCTCCTCGATCGTAGTTGTCATTGTACAAAGCCCTCGGTCACCTCGGTTGTCGCGGCAATGCATCGAAGGCTGCTGGATGCTTGAAGCAACAAGCGGATTTCAGCAAGCAAGCAATTCAGCCGCCGACAGGCAGGCGCAAACTTGCATTCGAAGGCATCGGAGCATTGGCAAACTTGGTTCGAAACTCTGTTTCGACAGATTCTGGATTTTGCTGCATGGTATCCGGATATCTTGGGATTTCTTGCGGTGGCGATGACCGACAAGATCGGCGGCGACTTTGCCTTTGACGCGACCGCCCACGGCGACGAGCTCCGGGTGACGCAGGACGAGGCAGGCTCGACCGTCACATGCGTAGCCGCCAGCGACGGCCGCTGCCACATGGCGGTCGCGGCAACGCCGTTCGGATCGGCGTGGACCGTCCATTTCGAGATCGTTGCGAGCCACGAGGTTGGCGTCATGGACTCCTTTGCCGCAAACTCATCTTCACGATCGATCATCCTGTAGGGTATTGCCATTGGAGTTGTCAATGGCCAAATTCGCAATGGCGTTGGGCTCGGCAAGATCCGCGACTGCGATGGCCATGGCTGGGGCTTGGCCTCGAACGGCGATTTGTGGCATGCCGGCGACGCTGTCTTAACACACATGGCCTTCGAGGCCCACGATATCGTAAGTGTTGCACTTGACCTCGATAGCTGCGGGCCGGCCGGGCCAGGCACGCTCGTCTTCTACCGCCATCGGCACTACTCGGATTCGATCGTCCTCCAAGCGTTCTCCGGGGTCCGCGCGTAAGCTCGTTTGTCGAGCCATGGCGCTCACGACTAGCTTTGCATGTAGCTACTACGAGAAAGCGTTTGAAGCGCTCTACCCTGCGGTGCATCTGCAGCATGCTGGCGAAGCGGTGCGCTTAATCGCTGGCGCCGATATCTTTCTGCCACCCGTGCATGAGCTCCACGGTGCACCAGACGCACGCATCACGATGCCCAGTGTCGTGACGCGAGCGTCCTTGCCGCATCTTTGGAATGCATCCCGCGCCGTGGATCAGCACGATGCGCTCGTTGCGCTGCTACCGGCACTGCTCGAGCTGCTGCCGACCGTGGACGACGATGCGTTCGACCATGTGCTCGCCGTGCTCTGCAACCTCCTCCACCGCACGTCCACCCCGCCCATGATCCCGCCCTCCAGCATCGCCGTTCTCTACGACCGCATTCCCCAGCGAACTGCGTCGACGACCTTGCCGTGGGTGCTCTTGGCGCTCGAACCTCAGTCTCCGCCGACGATCGACGTCGTGCCGAGTCTATGTACCACCTTGGCTTCGACGTTGCAACCGTACGCGCAGCAAGCCTACGTCGCGCTGCTCCTTCGCCTTTCGTTACGACTCTCGATCGACGACGCGCTGTTGCCGCTCGAGCTGCACCTACCGGTCTACCCGCATCTGCACGTCGCATGGGTTTGGCTTCTGCACCGCGTCGCGCCTGCGTTTGTCGGACCTCCAGACACGCCCCTCGTACTCGCCTTCCGCCGCTTCGACCCAAACTGGCTGCAAGCGGCGCTGCTCGCTGAGACGGCGCGGCTGCCGCATGTCGCGGTGCCGACCGCCTTGGCGGCCATTCAGCGCCAGGCGTGCGACGATCTGCAGCGCATCGGACTATGCGATAACGCGCCCTCCGTGCCGCCCGCCCGTCCTCGCCAACCCGCCAAAGACACGTGGCAAGAATGCGTCGAGCTCGTCTACTGCCGAGACGCCCGCGGCCTCGTCGCCGCGTATGCACGAGCGACCGCCGAGCTGCGCGGTGCGCTCTTGTTGCAGCGACGACTCCTCGATGAAGTCGCCAGCAGGCGGCGGCAGTGGGTTCTGCCCAACGACGAGACGCCGGTCGTGTATGCCGAAGCTCCGATCGTGGCCAGTCTCTTGCACGCGGCACCGCGACTGCTCGTGCCGATTCTGGAGCACGCTGGGTACCTCGGCACCGCGCCGGATCGCCCGAAAGCGCATGTGCATAGCATGGCGCATCTGCTCGTTTGCTCGCTCCTGCGCCAGAATGCGCTTCCAGAGGCCGTCGCGGACCTTATCACGCGCAGCGGCAGCGACTCGGTCTTGAGCCGCGCGCTCGTCGACGCCTTCCTCGCAACGGTCGACATGACCTTTTGGCGCCACGAGCTTCGACCAATTATCAACTGGTTCCTCACGACAGCACATGCGGGCGACGACGATGACGACGTCTTGCTCGAGTACGTTGCGTGCAGCCTGGCGCTGCGCATGGCGAAGGCACTGGAGCAAGGCACCTGTCCATCGGATGTGCGCACGCTCCTCGTAGCACTCTCGACATCCGACGCGGTCGTGGATGTCGTTCTTCTCTGGGTGCAGCTGTGGATCGACGCTCCCGAATGGTGCTTTCGCCCGACAGAGTACACGCCAGAGCAAACCGCGCGGGCCCAGGTACGTCATGTAGTTAGGAGTGCTTAGTAACCTATCATGCGTAGTCGCTTCTCGCCCACGTCGTGGCGTCGGGGCATCTTCGCTCGGCGTTATTGGACGCCGATCTTCCGTCGCATCTTGCGGCTACCCAGTGCGAAGATGAAAGTGTCGACGACCAAAGTACAGCGGCGCCGCTGACATTTTGTGCCTTGTACGGTGTCGAGATTGTTCAGCTCCTTAATGCGGCCACGAGTGCCCTGGCGGCATGGACGCCAACGACGCCAGACGACGCAGCGCTGCGCTTGGAGCTCCAGCACTGCTTGCAGTCGCCGACCGACGATGGCCCGAGCATCGACGTTGTCGTGAGCGCCAACCCACTCATGATGACCTTGATTGCATCACAGTCGCTGCCGCTCACGATGCCGCGCTTCTCACTGCCGATCGAAGACATGCTTACCAAGGTACTGACGCTGCTCCAATCGCCCGCTTGGACGTCGCTCGTCACTGCCACCATCAGCACGCTACCATCGTCTTCGCCAGCGTCGCTGCTCTGGGAGAAGTTGCTCGCTGTCTGTCCCGACGGAACGCTGCGCGGTCGCCTTTGCGACTTGATCGACACGAGCCGGCTTGCCGACACGAGCATCGACGCGTTGGTGCGTGGGTTGCACGAGG
Organism: Saprolegnia parasitica CBS 223.65; assembly: GCF_000151545.1. Classification (NCBI taxonomy): domain Eukaryota; phylum Oomycota; class Saprolegniomycetes; order Saprolegniales; family Saprolegniaceae; genus Saprolegnia; species Saprolegnia parasitica. Next base: position 101,738 of record NW_012156399.1, on the reverse strand, counting down.
TGGCGACGTTCCAGGCGTCGCAGCAGACCTATATGGCGTCGGCGACCGTGACGGCGTCGGTTCTCACGGCGCAGCTACGACCGGCGAATGAAATGCTTTCGGCGCGGCTCTGGGAAAGCCGATTTTACCGCTTTTTGCGCCTTCCGATGATCGCGGCCATTGCGCGCGAGGCGCGGGCGACGCTCAAAGCCACGGAGCTCGCCGTGTGTCACTGCCGCGTCGGTCTCAACACGCTCTCGCAGTGCCACGTACGTGGTGCACTACTCCATTACTGCCAACGCCTCACATGGCAATCTAGGGCTGCGAGATCAAGTGGAGCTCGTTCGAGACGAGCGTGGCCGGCAGCTGGCTCCACGTCCAGCTCCAGCTGTCGCATGACTTGAACGCAGCGTTTCGAGTGCTGCTGACGTCGCACCAAAACCGCGTCAAGTACTTTGCCTCAGATCGAGCTGCTTCCTGGAAAGCGTCGACAACGAACCGGGCAACGTCGGCATTTTCGCTGGTTCAGATGGCGCCTCGCCACTTGCCACCGTTGGCCGCCGCCGGGTGGCACGACCACGTCCTCCTTGACCGACTGCACGCAGCAGAGTCTCCGACGTGGCGCGACTGGCTCTTCCTATCGGCACTTCTCCCATCGCGACCGCTCTTGTGTCCAAGCGTCGTCCAGGATGCTGCGCTCTACGACCAACTCGTCTTGCTCGAACGACTCTTGCCGAGTGACGTGGGCTTGGCCGACGACGCAGTGGCCGTGCGCTACTGGACGCTGCAGGTGCAGCGCGCGACGGTGCCAACGCTGCTGCCCGATACGGCGCGACGGCGTCTGCGGGCCCTCGTCCGGCACGTGCCGCCGCATCTATTGGCGTTTTGCGTGGCCAAGGCGCGGCCCCGAAGTCTCTTTTCGGTCGTCCGCAACTGCTACGTTTGGGCGACGCTGCACGCGCCGAGTGTGTCGTTTGCAGCCTTCGTCGCCACCGAGGGATGGCACCCCTTGCTGCTCGCGGGGCTGCGAACGTTTAGCGAAAAGGGCGGCGAGTGGGCCGTCCGGATGCACGAGCGGCTTCAGCGCCATGTTGTGGCTCGATCGCTCCTCGACGAGACCTTGCGTGTCTGCCCCCTGCAGCGGCTCTGCGCCGTACTCGACATTAGCGCGGCGTTCGAGGACCGCGTCGTGCTTGCTGGTACGACTCTGTCTCTGGGACTCGTGATATCTTGACGAGTGATGTGTACGTAGACCAAGGACACGTGGCTGTTGCGAGTGTGCTACTGGACGCACCCGTGCCGTGGCTCGAGCTCGTGCTGCACTGCGAAGGCGACCCGATGCTCGTGCAGCACCTCCTGGACGGCGACGTTGCCGCGCTGCGCAGCATGGAGCTCCGCCAGCTCTTGCGCGTGGTGCCGGCGACAGGCGGGCGCTTCCTCTGGTCGTTGGTCAAGCCTCTTGTCACGGAGCTTGTCCAGCGCGAGAGCCGCGTCGAGCCTGGCATGCGATGCGTGCTGCGTCATCTGCAGTGTATCGAGCGCCTTGGGTACGCCTCTGGCTTTGACGTATCGCCGTCCGACGGCGAAAGCCTCTCAACCGCGCTTCAGCGTCTCCAAACCAAGCACGACGACGTCGAATGAGATCCCCGCACGACCGATGAAGGGTTAGGGATGCATACGAAAGTTAATATCCAAGTCGCCAAGCGAGTTTGGATACTACTACCTCCAAGGATATTGATTTGATGCAAGGAGGACCGTGTTGCGCTTTAGCAACGATTCTTCTTAGGCCATCGTGGCCTTGGACGGTCGCACAACGCCTTTTTGCTTGCAGTCGTCGTACAAGTCAAAGTGCCCGGTGGCGAGCGACGGCAACTGGCCAAATTTCAGAATGTTGTGCGCGGTCACGACGCCCGACATGAGCGCGCCCATGATACCGATCGCGACAATGTCTTGGCCCGTCTGGTAAAATCCTACGCCCGATTTTCAACATCCATATCTCCACCGCCAAACCTACCTCGAATCGGCGTCGATGGTCGAAGCACGTCAAAGGCCGCGGGCGTAAAGCGCCACTTGCCCATTTCGAGGCCAAAGACCTCGCCCTTGTCCGCGTTCAAGTACGTGTTGTAGCTCAGCGGCGTGCCCACATCCATGCCCTTGACCTTGCCTTGCAGCTGCGGGTAGTACGTGTACAGCTCCTTCTCGAGCTTGGATTTCCACTGCGCCTTGATCGCTTGGTACGCAGCGTCCTTGTCCCGGTCGGCGCTCTTCATGTGCGCCCACGGCGCAAAGTCTTCAAAGTTGACCATCGCCAGTACGAGCGCATTGCTCTTCCCGGGATACCGCGTGTGCCACGTCGACTCTTTTGCGCACGGAAACGCGATGAACGTCACGGGCCGCGACGTGCTGTCGTGGAGGCCCTTCTGCAGCACCTCCTGGAACCGCTCCGTGTACGTCGTCGTCGCCGTCACGTCGGGCCACGACCAGACGTTGTAGGCTGGCAGCGCCAGCTCGCTCACGGTGCCCTCGAGCGAGACGAAGAGAAAGCACATGGTCACGGACCGCTGCGCGTTGGCGACGACCTCAAACTGCCGCCAGTTTGGTGGCAGCGTCGCAAGTGTCGACGAGTCGAGGAGCTTGTCGCGCGTGTTGAAGAACCCAATGTTTGAGACCACGACGGGCGCGTGGAAGGTGTCGCCGTTGTCGAGCTGGACGCCGACGGCCTTGCCGCCTTTGACAAGGACTTGGGCGACCGAGGCCTTGACGAGGACGCGGCCGCCGCTGTGCTCGATGGAGCGCACGAGGCCTTCGGCAATCTTGGCCGACCCGCCGCGCGGGAAAACGGCACCATTCATGTAGTGCATGACGATCTGGCTGTGCATGTAGAAGGGTGCCGAGTCGGGGAGCACGCCATGGTCGCCCCTAAGAACGTAGTGAGAAGACAGAGAGATTTGTGTAGGGTGTACCACTGCCCGCACAGAACGCGCTGGAGGAGCTTGTTGGAGATGATACTGTCGATGACGTCGGTCGTGTTGCGGCGCATAAAGCCGTGGCGGTCGCCAAAGAAGAGCGCAATCCGAATCAAGAGCGACCCAAGCCACTGCGGCTCGACGACCTTGAGCGTGTAGAACCTAATATGATATCCATCAAACGGCAAGCTCAAAGTGAACTGTTGGCGTACCACTGGGAGAGCTTGGTCGCTCGCTCGCAGAGGTCGACGTACGCCTCGAGTTGCTCCTTGAGGTTGGGCTCGTCCGGGAACTTGCGCAAAAGCTCGGCAATGAACCGGTCGCGGCCCGCGGGAAAGGCGACTTGGAAGCTACCGCCCTCGCCGACGGCCACCTTGTCGTACGCAAACCCGTCTTCATGCGCCCCGATCGGGTCCCATTGCAGCACATCATCACCGATGCCCATGAGCTCCATGTACTCGCGGCACTGCGGGTCGATCGAACCAATGTAGTGCGTGCCCGTGTCGAACTCGACGCCCATGTCCTGCATCATTCCGTTTCTTAGTGCACATCATATTGTCGAAGATATATACCTCGAACGTGTGCGTGGCGCCGCCAGCGCGGTCGTGCTGCTCCAAGACCAGCACGCGCCAGCCCATGCGCGCCAGGATAGCAGCGACGCCGAGACCACCAATGCCGCTGCCCACGACGATCGCATCCAACGTCGACGGCACTTTGGACTTGAGGTATCGATCTTGAATGACAGGCATGCGCGTGGGCCGCGGCGTCGTCGTCGCTTTGGTGTCTTCAAACGCGGCAAAGCCATCGCGGTACCGGTACGCGCGCAGGGCGCGTCGCTTCGTCGAGAGGTACCACATGGCCGTCACGAGGAGCGTGGTGAGGCCCGCCATGAGCAGCGTATGACCATGAACGTTGCCCATGCTACGCGCAGTGCATAAGCCACCATCCTCTACTTGCGTGCGTCGAGCACTAAGATCGTAGACGGACGGACCTTGTGTGTCGAAGGAAATCGCGGAATGAGAGTCAAAATTCGATCCATGGGCGCCCCTTGGCAGAGCCCACTTGGGATTTGTATGCCTCCCTTTTTGTCATATTTCGCCTGCTTCGAAATCTGTAGGTTTTATATTACATACAAATATGTAGTGTGACAAGAAGTTTTAAAGATGGGGGTGTGACAGGGGCGTTTCAGACCCCAAACGCACCTCTGGAGCTACGCCGTGTCACCCAATCAGAGGCAAGCCATCTGCAAGGTAGCATATGATTGGTGGAAATCCAGGCACGATCTTTGAGCTCACGTGGCACCTGATATCACGCCGACGGCGACCGACGATATGCTAACGACTGGACACTACGCGCTACGTCGGCACAGTGCATTGTTCCGTGGGTCACCGCTTTTTGTTTAGTCGGTCTACAGGAAAATAGACAATGTGTCATTTTAATTGCTGCGGGCCGCTTGGCGCCGGTTGGTTTGGTGGACCAGTTTCATGACACTGGCTTCCATTTGCTCTTGCTCCGCCTTGGTTCGACATGCGACCCAGAGCATTTTCTTTGACGTCGTAATCTGGATAGCATACGGCGCCGTGGGCTCCAACGCGGTAGAAACGACATCCTCCACGTCGCTTAGCTGCAGCGCGCTGTGACTTAGATACGCGGACGTCGACGGCCGCGCCGGCGTCGGTCGCCACCACGTCGGTGCGCGCCACGCGAGCGCCGAGCCACTCTTGTTGAGAAAGACCCACTGTGTCTAATCCGACAAGATGAGATCGGATGTACCCACGTCGTATACGTAATCCTAATGTATACCTTCCACGAGAAACCTTGGGCTTCAACGTTCGCACCTCGGTTTGAAGCTTAAAGACGCGCCCATCTTCAATGAGGTCGCGCACGAAAGTGATGTGCGCATCGAGCGCTCGTTCCGTCGGCGACAAGAGCGCCCGTGAAATATCGTTGGCGAGCGCCTCGAAGCGCCGCACCCGATGTGAATGTTGGGGATCCTACGATTGCCATGCAGCGCCAGTGCGCCAGAGGTGGACGCACGCTGCGGTTGACGGCGCGACGTGGCTTGAAAGCGAGGTTGGCGAGCCCTTTTGCTATGTTGGCGAGCCGCTTGTTGCTGGAGAAACTAATCCCTTCCATGGGCTCGATGGGCTCTTCGTCGTGCCACAACTCGGCGCGACGGCAACGGTGCGCCGCCATTCAATGGCCTCGAAATACGTTTCGGAAGATTCAGTCGCAACATGCAATCTTCAAAGGCACAAGCCGAGCGATTCGAGTCATGGGCAAGCTCATAGGGCAAACTCATGGGGTGGTGTATTGGTGATACACAGCAGCTCAGCAGTAGAAGAACGCGCACGTGAGGGGATGCGTGAGGGGTGCGAGGTGACGTCAGAACCACCTGGCGAGGTGGTCGGAGCTGGTTACGTCACAAGGACCAGGTTCAAGCTTTTTACATTATTCGTGGCACATGCCACATTTAGGCATGCGCAAAAGCTCTTCCGTGTGCGTTGGTGTCCATGAAGGACACATTGTTGATTGTTTCAAAGTTGGCGCTGCACCACTTCAGTGCATGAATAATGCGCCTCGACACGCGCGTTGATAAAGGTGAAGCGCACGAGGCTGAGCTTGGAGCTTGACTGAGCGCGTTGAACGACGTGCGCAACGACGTGATGCCCATGAACGTTATCGTCATGGCGCTTTGAGCTCAAATCGTGACGTTCTAAGTTGAGATACGTACAGAGGCAACGCCGTCCCGGTCGTAATGCTTGGCCGACTTGTGGTCTTTGCCTGCGAGTGCGTTGCGTTTGGCGGACGTGCGTCGCCCTTCTTGCAAACAGAGGCCGTGCTTCGCACCACGGACTCGTGCATTACGTTGAAAGAGGCCATTTACAATAACGAAAGTCCATAGACTGCTAAAGGCCTGACCACAAGATCCTGTGCAGTCCCGTCCTAGAACCACTCTATGCAGCGACTGCTGCCACACCCATCGAGTGAGATATGGCCGACTCGTGTTCCACTTGGACTTCATTTATTCTCTCTTGTGCTTGTTGTCTTCGGTATTGTGTCCACCGTCATCGCTCTCTATGTTGTTGTTCTCGGCGCGGTTCTTGGCGTGCTGCACGAGCTTCATCAAGCTAGCGAGCATGCGTGCTTGCTCTTCTTTGGACGTGCAGACAAATGTGAGCTTGACATGCTCGTCATCTTCGAGGAGGAGACACGGAGACGCCTCTCCATTACCGCTCGGAAGCGTCTTTGGCAGCAGCGTGATGACGCGCGTGAGATGCATGTGGCGTGGGTCGTGCTCAAAATCATTTTCCAATGGGCGGGCCGGGGGTGCGCCCCAGAGCCACGTCGCGGGCCGCCACGCCAAGATCGAGTACGTCACGTCCATGAAGACCCAGAGCTTCTACGTACAAATCTGGTTGGAATCCACTCGACTCGTGCGATCACCAGGAGCACCTCCAAGCCAACGCGCGCAGTCCACACCCGGGTCGACTACACACCCGTCACGATGTAGCAGAAAACAATCAAGGACATCAACTACCTCGGTGAGGACCTCGACTGCGACGCCAGAGCCTGTGAGGTCCGAGACAAAGTCAATGTGGTTCTGACGCGTCTTCTCGGCGGCCGTGAGTGTGGCACCCGAGAGGTCAGCTTGAAGCTTTTTCTGCTGCGCGGCCGACACCAAGATGCGATTGTGTCGGCACAAGCGAAGGATCTATCTACGGTCATGACGAGGCACTCATCGATGTAGACAATCAACCTCGGCCTTGGTTAGTTCGCGCGACGGCTCCTCCTCTTGGTTCGTCGCCATGACTCTTCGGCGTGAGCGTTACGTGGCCTCTTCTTTCTTGGAACGATAGCGCGATGCCGCCGCCCCATGTACATCGAGCGCATGTGTGCTCTTCTTGACCTCTCTCTAGTGCCCCATGTGCGTTTACCACAAGCGCCAAGCCGACGAGGCCATGGCGGACTATGTGGCGCTGAAAGCGCACTCGGAATCGCAATTGGCGCAGCTCCATGATTTGCAGAGGACGCTCGAGGCAGAGATGCACGCCATGCACGCAACGATTGAAACGCTGGGCGCGACGAATCTCTCGCTCATTGAGCGGCTCGCGGTGCGCTCGGACGACCTAGTACAACCCAAGACCCGAGTTCATGTGACCATCCCGTGAGAATCGCTTTGATTTTGCAACAGGGCTGTCATCTACGGCTAGAAGAAGTGCTTCTCCACCGCGCCCGCCGAACGCACAGATTGCACTCTTGCGTGCCCAGGCACAACACGCTCTATCTATATTGCACGAACATCATCCAAGTCGCGTAGGTCGCGCAATACAAAGCCGAGGTGCACCGTCTGGGGGTCCTTTGGACCAAGGCGACGATGCAGACGGACAAGCTAGCCAAGCAACTCCTGCTGCTACAACGGTCGAATGACGCTGCGCAGAAGCGACTGCTCTCGGTACGAGCTTTTTTGCTTGCGTTTGGTTTGGTCATGCGGCGAGCAGGACCAGAAAGGACTGATGGTGCGGCTCGACGCGACAACCAACGAGCTCCACTCGACACGCGAAAAGGTTACCTCGCTTCAAGCACATGTCCACGCGCTCGAGCGCACGCTCGTCCAGATATCCCCACAACGCGAGTTGTAATGTCTATTGTACACTGCACACTTCGCTCTTGGTTTGGTTGGATTTGGCCGTCGCATGCAATCGCGCTTCGTGGCCAGTGAACGCAACGTCAAAGACAGCCGAGACGGGGCGGTGGTCGGACGTCTTGATCTCCATGTGGCTCTCATACGACCGTAGTTGGATCGTATGCTAACATTGCATTCTGGAAATGCCTGAGAAAGATGAGGTACCGGCTGCAGCGTCGCGTAGAGAATCCGATCGGTCCACGATGGTATTCGCTGCTTGGCCGAGGTATCGTAGACGTCGGAGCCTAAGTCCGTCCTCTGCGTCGCCCACAAATGAAGGATTTCGTCGCACCCTTGTCAAACTTGTATGTCGGGCGAAAATGCAGCGGACCTTCGTGAAAGCGCTAGTACAGTCCATTTGGTCACCAGCGTGGTTCTCACCCACTACGTACTTGGAAGACGCGCTGAGCGTCGCGCTCTTTTGTGAGCTGGTCATTGGCAAGTAGCACCTACCCCTCGTGTGAGAAAGCGGAAATAGGGATGAAACTCATCACGTTGTGCATGTCACGCGCGAGGAGCGTGTCAATCATGCGCCGCGTCCCGTCGATGCGGTAGTTGAGGTCGCCGCTCCAAAAGACGCGGTCAAAAACGTCCGAGATCGGACCGACGTGGTCGTCGCCCTTTCTATCGACAATATTGTCGTTGGTCTACGACGGACTAGGGTCGTATCGTACGCAACAGGGAGCAGTCGGAGCTCGGCGTTGATTTTTCAAAGTTGGCGTTGCGCCGCTTCAGAGCGTGCTGCGACTGGTGCGCCTCGAAGTGCGCGTTGATAAAGGCAAAGCGCGTGAGGCCGAGTTGGAAGCCAATGCCGACGCCGCCTCCATATGTGTCTCGTTGATCTCGACATTATAGACCAAAGGGATATACCTTTGTTGCCGAGCTGGTTGCCGATCCCAGTCGCGATCGCGTCCGACTCGAGGCCCGTGACCAGCGGGAGGACGCTCGTGTGCACGAATACCATGTTGTGCATCGCCGTGAGCGCGTGGCTGCGCAATTTGATGTAACTTGTTGGCCCGAGCGTTGCGCGAATTTTGTCTTCCCACTCCTTTTTCGATTGGAAGAGCACCGATTTGGCGATGCTACAAAGATGTGAGGCACCGGCACGGCGCCTTCTTGGACGTACGTCTGGACGCACTCTTCCGTGCCGATCGCGTAAATATGACACGTCCCGGGGCGCAAAAGGGGCGCAAGGTCGGCTGGAGGCTTGTGCGCTTGAAGATTCCACGTCAGCACAAGGACGCGGACGCTGCCCGCCGTAAGCACCGACTCGGTCGTGTCATGCGAGACGTCTACCACAAAACTCGCTGGAATCTCCGGCTCATGCGATCGATAAGCTCGCACCGAGAGGCGCCTCGAGGGTCAGCGGGCTCGGCCACGGAGCTGGCGGGTCCTCTTCCGTAGCCTTGGCCTCGCTCAGTCTCTCCGTCTCGGGAGTGGATTCTGCAGGCGGCGTGTCGCTCTCATCGTCGTCGTCGTTGTCGTCGTCGGAAGGCGGAGCGACGCCAACTTGGTTTTTCGCACCGCGTAGCCTCGAAAGTAGGCTTGCACACGTGTGGCCGCCGACTCTACCCGAGAGTTCATCGAGGGTGCGGGCCATGCGGGCGTACCGAGCTTTGGGCTCACAGCATCGCTGCGTACTGTGGCCACGGCAGAGCTCGGGGGTGTCCTACAAAACGAGGTGCCGCACGACGACGATATGTGCGTCGACATATACCTCTCGTCCCCTTCGGCTGTCTCTTGTCGTCTAGCAGCATTTCATCGTGAGGACCGACCACGATTGCATGCATACGGAGGAGGCGTCGTGTCGCGCGCACTCAGGGGACGGCTGCTGCTCGCGGGAGTTGGGGGTCGGCTCGATAGACTCACCGCGCTCGCACTGCGCCTCGGCGTCTTGCCTCGACTGCTCGTCAGCGGTCGATCGAAAGAGAGGTCCTTGGCACTCGCCGACGTTGGAAGCAGCTCCCTCGCACTGCGTGGCTGACTCCGGTGAAGGCCGTCTGCGCTATGGCCAAGTGCACTACGCAGCTCGCGTCACCCACCATGCGTCTCGGTGCGACTACCTCAATGCGAGCCGGGGCACGTCAACGGCGGGCGTTGCTACACAGTCAACTGGGTGCCCTCGCACCCATCGGTAGCAACCTACCGGGCTTTTCTTCGTGTGCGACCGGCAGCTCGGGCGCGATGCTCGACGAGATGTACACGCGGGTCTGGGCGCCTCGCACGAGCGACTGGATCTTGGTCGCTGCCGCCTGCTGCTTCTCGTGCTTGCGGCGGCGCGCTGCGTTTTTGCGCTCGTCCTTCTTCTTGCGCAGCGCGTCGTCCGTGCGCTTCTTTCGCCGGACCTATTGACTGCATGAGGCGAATGCACTCGCGCTGCACCAACCTCGGCCGTCGGCTCGTCCGTCGTGGGCGAGATCTTGCACGGGTTGGCCATCGTCCGCCGACGCTTCGCAAGATCGCACCTCCGGCGGCCGTTTTGCAATGGCACTCATGCTACTCCACCATGATGCAGGTCCTGGCATGCGCCCGCTATGTGCTCTGGAGATAAGAAGCCGCCGAGAACAAGGACGAAGACAGGGCAGTGTGTGTATGCGAACCCAACACGTTATCGAGTCTTATCTAATGCGACGTGCCCATCGTCCAGTGGTTGGGGCGGCGCCCGTCCTTGCGCTTGGAGCGGTCGCTGCGCTGGAGCACCTCGAGCTGCAACTTCCACTCCTGCGCCTCTTCGAGGTCGCCTTGCGCAAGGAACCGGAGGTCCTGGCGGTTCCGGCTGTCGGACGGCAGCACCTTGTCGTCCGGGAGCCACACGACCGGCGCGCACGCGTCCTTGTGCAGTGACCAGTACACCGCGTCGTCAAAACGGAGGTCTTCGAGCCACGACCCGCTCACGTCGCAAATCTCGTCGCCGAAGCGCGTGATCGTGCCCCGGAAGCGGTCCGTCGGGAGCTTATTGGACGCAAACATGCCCTTCTTCGAGTCCGGGTCGAGTTTCAAGTCGCAGCGGAGGCCGTTCACCTTGTCTTCAAAGACGATCGTGCCGACAAAGTCCACGACGCGGTCGCCCCAGAGAAACCCGCCCATTCGCACGCCAGGCAGCGAGCACTCGATGAGCGTGCCGTCGTTGAACGAAATGCGCACGGGCCCTTGCTGCACTTGGACGAGGCAGTTGCCTTGCATCGAGCCGTTCATGATCGACTGGGCGGAAATCGAGTACTTTTGGCCCACGACCTGGAGAAAGCTAATCGGGGGTGGTGGCTCGTGTGCTCGCCATAGACCTGCGCGCCGTCGGCAAGCTCGGCCTCAAACGTCTCGCCGAGAATCGGGTTGAACGGCTTCATACAGCCGACGCCGTGGTGCCAGCCAGCGATCGCAAAGGTCATTGTGAGCTTGAAGCGCTCGAGCATCTCGGTCGCGTCTGCGGCGCGGTTGAGGTAGTTGGGTGCGTACAAGTACAGGTCCACGAGGCGCTCCAGCATCGAGCGCGGCTCAAAGATGCGCACTGGCAAGGACAGACTCACGGCCGACTTGCCTTCGAGGAGCTTGGTGCCCATCGACTTGATGACTTCCATGAGCACACCGTTTTGCTTCTTGGCGACCTCCTTATCCGTCAACTTGACGCCACCCGTCGGGATCTGCAGCATGAGCTTAAAGTAGTCGCGCGGGTGAAAGACCGACGAGCCTGCGTCGGCCACGTGCGTCTCATGGGCCGGCGCCGTCATCGCGTCGCGCGTGTCATCGTCGTCGTCGTCATCGTCGATGTAGCCCAGATTCGGACCGTGGATCTTGGCTTGGTGCACAAACTCGGCGATCGCCGAGAGAATCGTCATGCGATCGTGGAGCACATTGTTCGTCGTGGCCGCGGGCACCCACCCGCCGAGGTTCAAGTCCGTCACGTACGTCAACAATGTCGACTCGCCGTCGAGGGGCTCGACGAGCCAGCCCGAGGTGCCAACGTGGCCACGCACGACGCCGGTCGGGACCGGCTTGAGCTCATTGGTGACCGACATCTCGAGGATCACCATCGCCGACGGCACGCTCGACATGCCCACTGCATCGAGCACGTTGTGGCAAGAGAGCCGGTCGTTGCGCTTGGCATGGGGCGTTGACGCCTCGTACACGTGACGCAGCAGGAGCAGGTCGCGCGGCACGGCAAGCGACCGCCAATCAATGCTTGACGCAAGGCCACCAAGGACCGCGGCGCAGGCCGAGTGCACTACGTCGCCTGCCAGTAGCGTCGAGAGGGCCGCGCAGCCGAGGGCGGGCAGGGCCGTGTTGGCGGTCGCCACGAGCGGATCCGCAAAGAGGTTGTACGGCGCGCCGCCCGAGAGGTGGATGAGGTCGGTGGACCCGCCGTAGGTCGCGACGTGCGTCGACACTGGGAAGTGAAGATCCCACTCGTTGCGCTTTTGGTGGTCGAGAAGGATGCGTAGGGCGACAGAGGGCAAGGTTTTTAGCGCGACGCTACCCCGGACGTACTGCTTGCCGGTGGCGCCGTGCGTCGCCGTCGACACACGGACACCGTTCTTGGCACCGTGAAAGTGAAAGTGAAGCGGGTGCTGCGACGACGGCTTGTTGAAGAGGAGGCACGACAGCAGCTCGGACGCGCTCGAGAGTTCGTTCTCGAGACGAATGTTGGTCGGCTGCGTCGGCACCTTGGAGCCATGGCTCATTTGCGACGACGGCTGCATGCGGCTGCGCGATGCTTCGGACGTCATGGGCTTGCGCGCCGGCGACGGCGGTGCGTGCTGCTGGCTCACGGGCTTTTGTCGCCCCTCTTCTTCGTCGAACGGCGTGATGGTCGTGCCGCCGACGCTCGTGTTGCGCTCCAGGCGGTGCTTGTGCTTGACTTCTTGGATGCGCGCGACGGCCTTTGTGAGGACGCTGAGCCAGTCGGAGGCGACGCCCTTCTCTTCGGCCGAGAGGCAGTACATGGTGCCACTGGTGCCGTCCGTGAGGTAAATGCGCGGCGAGTGCCACGTTTCGCTGAGGCCGCCGTCTTGGACGGACGCCGACTCGAGCGGAATGACAGCATTCGGCTTCTTGTCCTTGCTCGAGATGTAGTAGCTCAGCGACCGCCCGTCGCAGACAAACCAGCGCTTCTTCCAGCCCTTGAGGAGCTGGCCCTTCTTCTGCAAATACCCCTCCTTCATGTACGTTGGGTCATAGTTGGGTCGGCGCTCCAAGCCGCTTCCTTCCTAGTACAGGCCCTCATAAGCATCACCGCTTCCTTGCGACCGACCGACGCACCTCAAGCTCCGACATCGTTCGTCGTTTCGTCAGTGTCAGAAAAGGGCTCACAGCAACTCCGGATATCGTTGTACTTTTTAAGGGAATAACCCTTTGAGATCTCGTTTATCCGGAATCCGCGCTCTCGTGGGAGACGAGGCGCAACAACATACCGGTACCAACCAACCAAGACGAGATACCACCGCTCGCACTCGACAGCTTACATCCAATGCAATGTGCAGCAGGCTCAGTCGAGCTTGTCGTCCGAGTTAAAGGCAGGATGCGACGCTGGTCGAGGACCTCTTTTCACTGTAGACTGCAACGAGCGGACTTGAAACGGTGTCGTACTTGAACGACGCACTGAGAGTCAATCCTGCGTCGAGTTTGTGTAGCAGTTGAAATACGCTGAGTATTGTTTCTTGGGTCATATGCGCTCGAGAGCGTGCTCACTGTGGCGAACCTTATGTGTAATTGCAAGGCGAGCCATAGCTTCAATAGCCAGTAACGACAAAGTACTTGCCGCATCCACTCGGTAGCAGTGAGTCGGTAGATGTATTAATATGTACCCTTGGTGTAATCGCTCGTCAAGTAGACTAAAGGTATCCCGAACGCTACCGGTATAACTTTCCTCGTCATCTTGACCCTCTGAGGACGGAGTGAATTCCTGAGAAATTCCTGAACATGACTCGAATTCCCACATCCAAGACAGAGTGCTTGGCACGCGCTGATTCGTTGAAATAAGACCAATGAAATCTCGTATAAATAAGCGGCTCGATTACGCTGGCGTGCCATGGAGGCTGAACTTGTTCCAGGAGAAGGACCTGGACATGAACACCTCTTCGTTGTTGTCGGAGAGGATCGAGTCAGCGCTCTCCGAGGAGCCGATTGAATACGGCGACATGAGGCTGTCGATTGGCCGCTGCTTCCGCAACTCCGTGGGTCGCATGAGCGACGGCGCCTCGCCCACCTCTTTCGGCAGCTCCGTCTCTTCGGCGATGACGACGGTGCCGCGACCGCCGCCGGATGCCGCACGCGTCTTGGCCTTGGGCTCAACGTCGTCCTCGAGGAGCGGGATCTGCCGCGCGCACGTGAGGAGATCGCTGGTCCGCACCGAGTCAAAGTACGACGCGCGGGCTTCCAACGGGCTCGCCGACTCGATCGGCTGCAGCGCGCGCTTGCTCTGTAAGAGCATGTCGTTGGTGCCAAAGGCCTCGAGGAACGTTTCCATCTTGCGCGACGACGTCGGCGGGTGTAGCATCGGGACGTCGTCCTTGGCGCTGGCGCTCGCCGGGCGATAGAGGAAGAGGAAGCCAAAGATGCTGATCGTGCACACCGAGACGCCGACAATGTAGGCGATGTGGAGCGTCGACAACGGCGGCACCGATCCTACTCGAAACGTTACGACGCGTGGCGCCAAATGAAGCGCACCAGGGACGGGCGTCGGGGCGCTATAGGAGCTAGGGTCGAGCGGCGGTATTCGGCTCACCGAGCCGTTGGTATCGAGGCGCCGCACCATGGCTATGTGCATGGTCATGAGGACAGGCGATTCGAATGGAAACACGGACTGCAGTCGATGAATGGCGGGTCGTGGGTTGGACAGCGCGCGCCGGTGGACTCAAAACACACGTAGACACCGGTCTCGGTCATCGGCAGGAGGCACGACGGACAGCGCTCGCGACCTCGGTGGCACGTCGTGGCCTCGCGCGTGGTGCAGCGGTCGATCGATGTACAGAGGTGCGTTGCGTTGCGCGTTGCGAGGCCCGCGGCCGCCGTGTGGAGCAGCAGTAGAAGGAAGAGGCGGCGGGTCATCACCCTGCGAAAAGAAGGCTGCGATGCGGTCCGATCGAAGCACCGTGACGGGGCCTCGCCAGCTGGTACTGCCTGTCTGCCTATCAGAAGCATGGTCGTAGAATCGTGCGGGCAAAGAACGCGCGCAGATGGTGACACGGGAGAGGGGTCGCCGTCGCTCGTGCCGTAGCCCGCGTCTTGCTGTTCTCGGCATGCGGAAGCGCCATGCAGGCAGCCCGACGAGACGAATAATGTAGCTCACTGCGCCGCGCTGGCGCGTTGATTAATAAATCCTATTCAAACTAGTAGTGGCGTCTAAATTCGGGCCTCCTTGCCGTCGTAGTCGGTCATGTAGCTGTCGCGACTTGCCTGGGACATGCGCGACTCGTACTCGCTCGCCGTCTCGTACGCCGAGAGCTCCGAGACCATGCTAAAGTGCGAGTACCGGCCGTCCATGCCTTTGGTGAACGACGTCGACGACCGGTACAAGTCCTGATCGACAATGTCAAAGTCGTCATCGGCAAGGCCGTCGCCGAGCTTCTTCATCGGCGCGTGCTGGATGACCATCATGTCGTCGTCATCTTCTTCGTCCTCGAGGATCGCAATGTCCTCGGTCGCTGTCGGCTTGGTCACGACAAAGTGGCTGCCGACGCCGACGGACGACCCAGCGCTGAACGAGACGAGCTTGGCCGAGACGTGCGTTTGAGGCGGCGGCGATGCGTCCAAGATGTTGCTGTCGCGAACCTTGTCCTGGAGGACGACGAACGAGCCGCTGCCGCGGCCATCTTCCATCTCGGTGAGCGCGGTTGGGTTGTAAGCGGGCGTCTCGACGGGCTTGGCCGGCGGCGGCAGGCGCGCCTTGTCGCGGCTGCACTTGTACGACATGTAGCCGAGGAAGAGGATGGCAAAGGCGACGAGCCCAATGCCAACAAAGGTTTCCGCGCCCATGACGACTCCGAGTACACTGAGGACCAGTTTGATTCTGAAATCGCATGGGTGAAGCGTGGGCGAAGACGACGTGTTACACATCTGGTCAAGTTCGATCGCCGCCGGCCACTCGATACGAACGCTGAGTCGCACTCCCGCAGCTGGTGCAGCCGGTCAAGCGGCGTAACCGCTCCTCCTCCGCGCCAGTTCGTCGACGCCGCCGACGCTGCCTCCTGTCACCGCTCTCGGCAGTCTCTCAGGCATGTAGAGACCTGGCGACACTCTGAGATGATATTGGATGCTGCTGCATGGGCGATGTGTAACTAAGCTGTAATCGGCCGAAAGTGTTATAACACGTGGCGACACGACAACACAGCGTTTGCGAGGGGCAGACGTCCCGGTTCGCATTCCAGCCGCGCCAATGCGCGATGCAAAGAATGCAGTAGACCCTGCTGCTGCACTACTATACATGTACCTACGTTCGATGCGTCGGTCCAGTGCGCGGTTGCGACTACATCTCGGTACCAAGCAGAGATCGGGACAGCGCACTGCACTGGCGCAATCACATCGACTGTCCACACGTACGTACGTGCGTGCGTACGATCCGCACACGTATATACACCTCGGACTAAAGTCAGAGTCACTACGTGCTCTATATCGGTACGTGTGTGGTCGACCTCTCCCTTGTTTCAAAGCGGCGTCGCATACGTTGAGGTCGTCCTCAAAAGAGTGGAGAGCGTGGTGCATTTCCATGGTGCTATTGAATGCGCCATGCACTGCCTCGTGCCGTTGTTGCTTGCAGCTCAGAAAGCAGTGCGAATGTCAATGACCGAGGACATAGAGGTGCATTGCTCCTCCATGTGTGGACCGTCGTTGCAAGTTATAACACTTTGCACCTAGCCCTAGCCTGGAATAGCGGAATTACAGACAGATTGGTGTATTATAACTTATTAGTACTACGTCGTTGAAAGGAACGTCGTTAGATCTCGACCTCCTTCTCGCGCTCGTCGTCGTCGTCCCACGAGACGCGGAGCTTTGGGTTGTTGTTATCGCGCGGATCGTCCGAGAGGATCGAAAAGTTGCTGTACCGGCCATCGAGCACGAGCGAGTTGGTCGACCGGTACTGCGACACCGAGTCCGAAATGTCGTCGGTCGCTGCTGTTGTCGGGAGCGGGTAAAACTGCGCAAACGACACCGAGTCAATGTACTCGTGGATCGTGCTGTGTGGTTGCACGTCGTCGCGGCCTTGCCCGAGAATGCTCTGCACGTCGCCAAAGCTCGACGGCGTCGGGAACGACCGCAGCGAAAGGTCGTCGTTCTGCGACGAGAAGCCCGAGTTGATGCGCTGGAGCTGCGACCCATGCACGGCGATGCTGCCGCCGCGCTTGAATTTACGTTGCGCCGGCCGATCCACGAGCGTCGGGGGCGGGCACGGCTCGCGGGGCCGCTTCTCGCGACGATACATGAGCGCGCAGACGCCAGCCACGAACGTGAGCGCGACGCCCATGCCAATGGCGATCATGAGCACTGTTTGACTCGCCGTGCCCGAGCCAGCGCTGTTCGTGCTGCTGCCTTCGTTCGGTCCCGGTACTGTCTGTGTACTGTTGTTGGTCGTTGGAGTCGCCGTCGTCGGTGTCGCTGTTGTTGTTGGCGCCAGCGTTGTTGTTGGCACCGGCGCCGTCGTTGGTGTCGGTGTAGGCGGCGCGGTCGTAGCATTCCCGCTGTTGCCTGAGCAGTCGAACATCGTGAGCTCCGACTTGTCTGTGAATGGGCACGACGGTCCCGTTTTCGCCCAACAGAGGTACCCGCCCTGCGCGTTCGCGTAGAGACACGGAGGACACGCGCCGAGTTGGCGGTTGCACGGGGTGTTGGTGATGGTGAAGCAGAGTACGACGAGCCGGCACAAGGATGGGTCTTGCATCGCCAACGTCGCCGCAGCTGTGCGTGAGATGCATGAGCCTCGACATAGCCACGGAAGGTCGCGTACCGTGAAGAAGCACGATGACGAGGGCGGTAGAACCGTGCATGTTGCAAGGCCCAGAGGCAAAATGACCGACGGACTGCGAGCCAGGAGCAAGAGGCAGCCAAAGAATGTCCATCTGCTCCGATTCGGTGGCGTGTCAATGATCTTGGCATATTTGATGCCATTTCCGTGCCCTACCTAGGCGAAACAGGCGCGGACAATCCAGACAAGCGGAAAACACGCAACCATACGGGCAGCAATAAAAGCCGCACGTGCAGCACGAGCGGCTCTTGTGTCCAAGGCGCTTCATGTCAGCAGCGGTTGTTGGGTCTGCTGGTGATCTTGGTCGTTTGACGCAGCTGAACCTGGCTTCAACAAGTGGTGAACGGTCGCTTCTCCAGCATCTGAGCCCGAATGTTGGCGCGGCCTCCGACGACTGCTTGCACGGAATGTACATGTACAGCACATCGCATCTCCATCCTCACTCTCATTTGCCTGTGTAAGTCGTGCAATGGAGTATGAAGCCCCTCGGAGCCTCCCCCTTGGATGCTAGATCGGCTCGTATCCACAATCTCCTAGTTTGGCGAACGTCTGCTTGTTTTCTCTTGGTCTCGACGGAAAGTCGGCGGCATGCATAAGGTCTTGCTTCACGCACGCAGCAAGGTAGTAATACCAGTACGTATCTATCTGTACCCGCAGCTACAGTGGCTCCAGTGCCTCGAGAGGTGTGGCGCTATGACGCGGCACACGAATGTGCTAGCCAACATGGCAGTTGTGTGTGTTTAGACCGCTGGCAATGTACGTGTCCCAGCCGAGTGCATACAAACTCCAAGTCGAATCAGATGTCTTGGGCATATTTTGTGCCCGGAAATTTCCCGGCGAACTGCCGTTTGCCAAAGCCGCAGGGCGCCGCAGAGCCGACTGACCCAGCATGAGCCAAGGATACGACCATGGGCCCTTCCCCACGGGGGACGCGCCGCCCAACCCCTTTGCGGCGCCGCCTCGAAGGCCGTCGGCGTCGCCCTTTGCGTCCGGGTATATATCGCCTCTATGGACGGCCATTGACCTTCATCGGCGAGTAGGCCTGTGGCGCATGTCACCCCGATGAAGCCGGGCCCAGGACTACCGCTAGCTGGCGGCGGTACAACCAATCACGATGGATATACCAAGAGGCTCATGTGTGAACACATAGGTCTTGGCGCTCGGCCGCAAGCGACGAGCCAGCTCAAGACCCCGTTGGTCGTCAAGCCGGCCGACTCAAGTGCGAGTCCTTTTGACCACGTCGCCGACTACTCGACGGCCAACGCGCAGTTTCACACTGCAGACCTCAGCGACCCTTTCCAGCACGTGCCGGAGGCGCTGACGCCCTTCCAGCATGCACCGCCGACAACGCCGGTGCCACCAGCTCTTGCATCCAACTTCAATTCCGCAGACTCGGCCTCGGACGAGCTCGCCAACATGTTTGGCGGTCCACCGCCAGCGGCCAACCGAGACAGCTTCTCCGACGCCCCGCGACCGTCGTCCATGTCGGTTCGTCTCTAACGCTACTTGTCGTTGTGTCTTATCCGACGGGTGTCAGGACCCGTTTAGTGCTGCGACCGCCGTGGCCCCGCCGCCGCCGGCCGCGCCTTTCTTGGGATACAACCAATCACCATACGCAAGCTCGAACACGTCACCGATGTTTGCGGGCCCGACGCACCCGTCACCGTCGTTTGCGCACCGGCAGCCGTCGCCGCTTGCGCGGTCGCCTTCGCTCGCATCACCGCAGCGCCAAACATCGACGCAGATCCTTCCACCGCCGCGCAGCGTTGCAGAGCTCTTTGAGGCGTTCATGGCGCAGGTATCGCCAGAGATGCACCCGACGCCGCTCCCGCCCTTTGACGGCACCGAGGCCGGTCTTCGGTTGCTCTACGACCACCAGCGCTGGAAGTCGCTCGAGGCGGCCGCGGCGTCCATGGCTCAAACCAACGACGTCGCTGCGATGCTTGCTGCGCGCGTACGAAAGAAAATTCGGTTCTTCTTCTGACTCGACTTGTGATGTAGTCGTGGCAGCTCGTCGCACTGTACAAGCAGCGCAACGTGACGGCGTTTGAGGCTGTTGTCCGAAGCCTCGGCGATCTTGATAGCCCGCAGTACCAATGGACGACGTATCCAGAGGTAGGCGTCGCTACCAAAGACCGAAGCCCCGCACATGCTTTTCAGTCTGGCAAGACGGGGTCCATGGTTCCCTGGCGCCTCCACTTTCTTGGCATGCAGCTACCGCGCCTTCAGAGTACACGCATCTCCTGCGATGACGAGACATTCGGTTGACGATGCTTGGTAGACAACTATGCCGAGTACGAAGCCGCCTCGGCAGCCTTTCTCCAGCGACTCGATATCGCCCAGGACACTGCGGCCGACGTGTGGCGGGACATGACGACCGGCGCCATGATCAACACGTTCATCGAGCGCAAGAAGCTGCACTTGGCGCTACGTTTGAGCCTCCACTACCTCGTACGAGCCTTGATGACCCCGCTGTGTATTTTATGGCATATTTTTTGTAGACGACCAACGTGGGCCGCTTCTCGCCGTGGCAGGAGCTGCTCTGGACGTCGCGCGTCGGTCGCGTGCACCTCCAAATGGGCAACCTTGTCGCCGCCGAACGCACGTTTGCCAAAGCTGCAGCGCTCCAGGCCTCGATGGACCACGGTCGCACTGCGAAAAGATGGCAACTCGTCGACTTACTGGATCGCTAGACTGCTCGGCGCGTCTTCTTTTGAACCAGGGGCTGCTTTTCTTTGCACAAAACAAGGTACCCCCGTGTCTCAACCGCCGACCGCTCACACGCACCACAACTAGTTTAAGGAAGCGCTCGATACGTTCAACACGATCCTCGAGCTACATGCGGCGCCCGAGCCCACGTACGCGGGTGGCGACCCGTTTGTGACGATCGACGACGGCGACGTGGCCTCGTGCGCAGCCAACAACCTTGCAATCTGCGCCCTCTACTCGTGCGAGGTGCTGACGGCAGTGAACGTGCTCGAGTCGGTGCTCCAGAGCGACCCGCGCCGCCACTTGAGCGCCGCGCTTGTCTTCAACCTTAGTACGCTCTACGACTTGGTGTGCGACAATGCCAACGCTACGAGCCGCAAGGAGGCGATCAAGCGACTGGCGGACGCGTACAGCGTCGAACACATTGAGCCGAGCAGCTTTCGCATCTAATAGAATTCGCCCTTCTTGCGCTTGGTAGGATGCGGCGCATCCTCGTCGTCGTTGTCGGCTTTGGCCCGCTTCTGCGCCTGCTTGGCCGACTGGAGGTGGACATGCGACGTCCAGTATTGCTCTTCGGCAACGCCCGCCATGGTCGTCATCTCGACGATCGCCTCTTGGAGCTGCAGCGGATGGGCGGCAAAATGCCGAAGTACTACAATCAGATGCCGTAAGATGGTCGCCATGGTTGATGGAGACTTGTACCGTTGGCCGAGTGCGATGTCGACAGGAACCGCGCTACAACGACGGACCCGCCAGCGCGAAGCTTGGTGTCGTCAAGAAACGCGACGGGCGCGGCAACTTCGAGTGCGGCCTTGAGCGCCTTCCGGGGCGTGTCCACTGGTACGTTTGTGAGCTGTACAAGGAGGCCGCGAGTGAAAAAGTCGGGGGCCGGCGCCGTCGATGCACTCTCGACAGCGTGCTGGAGCGCGCTGCAGGACGATGTGTCGGTGTGTGCCATGGCCATCTGTGCTTTGAGGCTATCGCGCAGCGCGACCCAGCGCGCCTTGGCCATGCCCGAGATGCCGGCGGTCGGCGGCGCGTCCGGGGATGGCGCCGTCTTCTTGTGAGCTTTCAGCACCTCGAGGACTGGTGCGACAGCTTCAACTGAGGCAAACTCGATGAACGCAAAGCCTTTGAACTTTCTCGAGCCTGGAAAGCGGGGCATACTCACGAGGTTGACCTATCCAGCCGCGTGAGAGGGTAGCACGAGCGCTCGCGTACCTTGCCAAAGGGCGAGAAGAGCTTGCGGAGACTGTCGTGATCCGAGCCCGCCGAGAAGTTTTCAATATAGATGGTTCGCTCTGTAGAACGTGCGTGTAGTGCGACGGCGAGAGAGGAGCGTGAACACGTACCGATGCTGTCGTCGTCGTCATAGTCGGGCAACTCGGTCGGGCGAACGTACGCCTCGTCGTCGCTGAGCACCATGAGCGGCGACTTGCGGATGGCGTCCGTGAGGATACGCGTCGTAGCTCCGATGGCTTTCATGCTACTCGTGCTGACGGTCATTCATGCGCTGCGAAATGTAGCATGCGTACCGATTGAAGGTGAGGAAGACGTCTATGGGCATGTAGCCTTCGTCGTCCATGGACTGCTGGAGGAACTTGTCGCTTCGGAGGTTGGAGGCGCTGAGGTAGAACTCCATTTGTTTCTGGACGCGCTTCTTGACGCTCATGCTGCGATGCTGGCCCGGCGAATCTTGAGATCCCGAGCAGATCCTAATCCAAGCGCACCATGTCCTAGAACAAGGTCACATACTATATTGCTATATTGACTGTATATAGTGTCATATGTGCAAGCGAACCAGAGCCACCGAGCGTGTCGCGGTCACAGACGTCCCCCGGTTGTGCACGCTTTTCTCTCGACTTATTCACAATCCAAGAGATATGTGTTTAGTGCTCCGGTACACAATCCCTTTCATGGTGTTGTCTGCACTGCGTGCTACAGTTTAACACTATAAACTTTCTCACACTATTCCATATCAGTGGCGGTCTCGCTCAAGGATTTTAGCCAATGACTGGCGGGACGGATTTTAGCATTGAATTACCTTGGTGTTTGTAGCAACATCAAAAATACCAATAAAAACACATACCTGGCTATCGGTTGGCAGTCTACGACTTGCACAAGATGGCCGCTTACACTGCTCCGTCCGTCAGCGTCAACGGCGTGGGCTGGGGCCCGACGTCGCTCCCCAAGCAGTTCGCCAACATCCCGTACGCACCCTTCGGCAAGAGCGACAAGCTCGGGAAGGCCGCCGACTTCATCAGCCAGAACAACCAGGCGATCGGTCGCCCGGGCCGCTTCCAGCGCAGCAACGACCCGTCGGGTGTCAACGCCGAGTTCCAGTACAAGCACGATGCGGTCGAGGACCTCTCGTTCCAGCTCGTCGACACGGCCAAGGCGGTCCGCAACAACACGCGTCTTCGCCCGACGTGGGGCCAGCAGCGCTTCCAGGCGAACCGCAACAACAACCGCAACAACCTTGCCAAGGACAAGGGCCTTGTCGCGCTCGAGACCACGACGCAGATGAAGAAGGGCCAGCAGAAGCAGAACAAGCGCTGGGACCGCCTCAACACGGCGCGCCGCATGTTTGGCAACAAGCGCCGCGACAACGACACGAAGGAACGCGTTGCAAGTGTGCAGGTCGACACGACGTGGAAGATGATCGAGCAGTTTGAGCTTGCGCAGCTCGTGAAGCTCCAGGCCAACATCCCGGCCTCGGAGGACCTCAAGACGTGCGGCCAACTCCGCAAGTACGACGACACGTACGACCGCATCACGACGCGCTTCGCCAAGACGCTCGGCCGCCACGAAGACAAGGAGTTCGTCTCGGTCACGACGACGGACGATCCGATCATCGAGGCGCTCGCGACCGAGGGCGCCGCGACCGTCTTTGCCACGGACGCGATCCTCTCGCACCTCATGGCCTCGCCGCGCTCGGTCTACCCGTGGGACATTGTTGTCCAGCGCGTCGGCAACATGCTCTTCTTCGACAAGCGCGAGGCGTCGACGCTCGACATGGTGACAGTCAACGAGACGGCGATTGACACGCCGAACGCGGACGACCCGGACTCGATCAACCACCCGGACCGCCTCAGCCTTGAGGCGACGCTCATCAACCAGGCCTTTACGCAACAGGTGCTCAAGGCCAACGACGACTTCGTCAAGACGTTCGAGGCCAACCCGTTCAGCGGCGAGAACCTCGCGCCGATCGCGTACAAGTACCGTCGCTTCCAGCTCTCGGAGACGGTCGCCATGGTTGCGCGCTGCGAGCTCCACGCGATTTCGACCAAGGGCGGCGCCGAGCAGACGGTCGCTGCCTTTGCGCTCAACGAGTGGGACCCGAAGCTCAGCGGCAGCGTCGAGTGGCGCAAGAAGATTGATCTCCAGCGCGGCGCGCTCCTCGCGACGGAGCTCAAGAACAACTCGTGCAAGATCGCCAAGTGGACGCATTCTGCGATCCTCGCGGGCGCCGACCAGATGAAGCTCGGCTTTGTCTCGCGTGCGAACGCCAAGGACCCGTTCAACCACACGATCCTCGCGACGCAGAGCTACAAGCCTGTCGACTTTGCCTCGCAGACGTCGCTCAACCAGAACAACGCGTGGGGCATCGTCAAGATGCTTGTCGACATCTTCCTCAACCAGCCCGAAGGCAAGTACGTCATGATGAAGGACCCCAACAAGCCCGTCGTGCGCATCTACTCGGTGCCGCTCAACACGTTCGATGACGAAGGCGACGACGACGATGAGGATGACGACGACGACGACGATGACCAGGACGACGACGACTTGGACGACGATGAAGACAACTAAATGCAAGTAATGTAGTATTGACGAAGATTGCTTGCTTCATGGTACACGCTCTCTGACTGCAACAAATCATGCGCACTGGGTGTTGCACGCTTCTCCTAGTCATGTCATCGCAGTACCCAGAGGAAGACGCACATCCAGAAGTGCTACCAATCGTGGTCGATGATGATGCCACACGTGCTCGGCGGCGATCGGCACCTGATGAGTTAGCGAGAACTCGGTGGAGCTGAAGGAGCATACGAAGGCGTCGGCAGCTGCTTCCAAGAGAGAGTGTTGCTGCCCTTGCAACCAACCTTTGCTTTCCGTCTACGCTCTGCTGACTGACGGTTCCATTCTTTTTCCTTGACCACGTGTGATACACGCGGCGCCTCTGCGATCGCCGATCATCCCGCGCGACCGCCTCTGCTGCTCGACGCCTTTGCACCCAGCGCAGGCCCACGACGGCGCGTGCATTGCGAGCTGCTTCTTTGCAGTCGTGGGCGCGACGCAGCACGGTCCACCGCGTAGATTCCGCCTTCAACGCGCCTGACCACTTTGCTGTTGCACTTCTCGGACGTTTCCCACTTGACATTGCACTTGTCAAGTGTGTCCAGTTGCCGTTTGCCATCCGGCGAAGGGTCCGTCGCATGGTAGGCGTTGGGATGGCAGAGGGGCTCGCGCGGTTGGTGGCGGTCGCCTCGTCGTGTGTCTCGTACAGCGCCGCATTGCAAGTGAAAAGTCGCGCGAGCGCTCAAGGGCGCGTGCGACCAGGTTGGGACTTGGCCCCTCGCGTGTCCAACACCATGTGGTAGGCGTCGAGATTCGGCGCCAGATTCATAGCGGGATAAAGGCAGGGAGTGCGCACAGCGAAGTGGCTTGTTAGAATCCGGCCGCGAACGGTTACACGTCGTGGCACCTGTCGGCCTTTCTGGCGACGGCCCAATGGAATCTCTCAACGCCAAACCCTCTGGCGCACCAACGCGGGATGCTGCGCCAGTTTGCAATTCTTATTTTGACTCTCAAGAAGCATGACGACGTCTCGAGGTAGCGCGAGCGGCGCCAACAAGTTTCCAGACTTCCGCCTCTCGGCGTCCCAGGACGCCCATTTCCGCGGTGTCGCATCGACGCTCCTGCAGAACGCGATCGTCGAGTGCGAAGACACAGCGAAGGACATCCACGGCAAGTGGAAATACGTGCGCGAGGCCAATGGCCTCAAGCTTTACAAGGCAAAGAAGCCCAGCAAGACGATACCGGGCAATCAGCTCATGGCAACTGGCATCGTCCGCGGCAACCTCCTCGAGGTGCTCCGCGGGCTTTACGCCCATGACTCGGTCTCGTTTCGCGTCAAGTCGGCCCTGCTCATGCCCAAGGAATACCTCGACTGCGAGGTTTTGCATGCAATGGACGTCCAGGACGACGCAGCGCCCTTCCGTTTCAACGGGCTCAAGTGGATCGCGACCAAGTGGCCGGGTGGTTCGATGTCCAAGTCGCGCGACTTTTGCTACTTTGAGTCGATGGGTATTGCGCGCAACACGGACAAGAACGGCAACGCGTTCGAGTACGGCTACTGCTTTATGGACTCGTGCGACGTCGGCCAGTGCCCGCCGCTGGACGCGATCTCGCTTGTCCGCGCCAAGATGAGCATCCGCCACATCTTCCGCGAGGTCTCCAACGGGTACACGCTCGTCATGACACACTGCAGCATCGACGCGTGCGGCAAGATGTCGGGCTTTATGAGCGACATGACGACGCTTCCGTTCCTCTCGTCGGCCGCCCGCTCGTCCGAGTGCGCCGAGTCGGCGCGTCTCTCGTTGGCGACGATGGGTTGTGACGAGTCGGCGTCGACGCGCGGTTCTCGCCGGGGCACGTCCATGCGCAACCGCGAGTGCATCTGCTGCCTCGCGTCGTTTGCCGGCGGAAAGCGCGAGCGCGCCGAGTGCTCGCTCTGCGAGTTTGACGCGTGCAAGACGTGCGTCGAGGACAAGAAGGTCGTGGAGCTTCTCGGCACGTCGATCCGCGCGACCAAGAAGCCCTACTGCAAAAAATGCTTGTCGGCCAACCGCGCGAGCTTGACGTCGCGCCGGTCGCTCTCGTCCGTCTCGGCTGTGCACAGTCAGCGCGGTCTCAGCTGCAGCTACGGCTCGGACCACGCGATGGTCAACGAAGCCGCGACTGTGCCCGAGCACGGCGCCGTGTGTCCGATTTTGGATTTCGACAACGAAGAAGAAGAAGAGTCGGTGTACTCGGGGCTCGACCTCGACCAAACGAGCTCTGTCGCGAGCCTCCACGACGAAAGCAAGGACAAGGTTCAAGTGCTCTACACCGGTCCGCTCGCGACCGGCACGACGTCGTTTGACGGCACGGAGGTCGGCAGCATGTCCCGCATGCGGCTCTACGACAGCTCGCAGAGTTTTGGCGGCGAAGACAGCCCCCATGTGGTGCCCATCCAGGTCGTGAGCTCGTCCGCGCCGAGCGCCGACCTCTACGAGCCGCGGCCGATGGCCTACCGCGATGCGAGTCCGCGCTCGATGGCGATGAAGATGATGCAGCTCTCGATGCAAGCGCGCGAGACGCACGACATTGTGCGCCGGAACCAAGAGTTTGCGCTCAAGATCTAAGCGTCGTCTAGTCGTTAGTATGCGGTCGAAGTATATCTATATAATTAAGTTAATTCCTTTCAGATTCCATCCTCTCAACGTTCGCGGTGGCTAGGAAATGGATCGGGCAAGCAGAAGACGAGTGGTCGACGATGGGTGTCCTGTTCGCGTGTGGTGAATGATGCGAGAATCGAGCATGAGATTCCCATCATGCTGCAGATTCATCGCATGCGGAAGCAAAAGCGTCCGTAGAGACGTCGACCGATTAGATCGTCCGTGGTGCCTGGTCGATGGGAAGGAATCCCCAGTGTGGTCGGATCTCGAATCTCTGACGAGGCCATCAATCAATCAGCATCATGCGGACGTTTCAGGAGCCACGGACGTGCGGTGCAATCTGGGGAGCGACTGTCCGATGTCCCACGTCTCGCCGGTCGCGCGTTGTCATGTCAACATGGCGCTTCAATCAACGTCTCTGGATACTTGTGGTAGCACCCATCGGCCGTCCATCTTTGGTCATGTCAAGTGCAGCCCGTGTCTCCAAGGCGACTCCATGGCGGTTGTGGAGAGCACTCCAGGCGGCTGTGGAGAGCACTCGGAACTGTACTGTTATATCCATCGTTTTTCAAAGTCCATAAAGAAGAAGGGGCGCTACTTCTGCGTAAAGTCAAACTGGACAGGGCCGGTTGCGGGCTGGAACGTCAGCTCCCCGTCGGCGACGCCCGGGGCGAGGGTGGCGTCCACGTCGTCGTTGGCATCGCCGGTGAACCACTTGTCCATGACGTACGACGCCGCCGCCGAGACATCGTCGTTCTCGTCGTAGCAGAGGTCTTCGATCGCGACGACGCACCCGCTCTCTTCGACCGCCTGCTTGGCCGAGTCGATGGTGCCCGTCTCTTGACCAACATTGAGCACGTTGCTAATCGCCTCGAGCACCGCAAGCTCGATCGCCGGGTCCTCATACTTGTCGAGGAGCGGGCACAGAGACACGAGCGCGCCAAGGCGCACGAGCTCGCCAATGACGTTGCCATCGCCCCGCACGAGGAGGCTGCACGTCGCCCACGCGGCCTCGTGCTTGACGTCGTACTCGGCCCACGCCAGCTGCTCCAAGATGGCGGGCACCACGCCTGGCGTCTCGATCACGGCGTGCAGCTACGCCATCCATACTCAGTGAGATGCATGCTTCCAAGGAGGACCACGTACGAGCGCCTCGCTGCCGGTCGTCAAGTGCGCGAGGATCCAGCACGTCTCTTCGCGGATGCTGCGACTCATCGAGTTGAGGACACGCGGGAGCGCGGGGAGGAGCTTTGCCTCGAGGGCGACGACGGCGAGGCTTTCGTCCATGGCCAGAATCTGCCCAAGGAGCTGCAAGAGCGGGTGCAGCAGCATCGGCGACGCATACAAATGGAGGAGCTCGACGAGCTTTGGCAAAACGCCCGTCGCCACAAAAGTCGACACGAGCGACTTGTTGTGCGTCGTCATTTCAATGATGGCCCACGCGCAGTCGCAGAGCGTGAGTGCCTTCTCGTCCAAGGTGAGGCTCTCGGTGGCATCGTCCTCGGCCTCGGCCGAGTCGTCGTCGCCGTCGATCGTCTGCATCGGCCGGAGCGCTGACTTTTGGACCGTAAAGACCGAGTACTCACCGGTTTCGTAGTTGACATCCACGTCGACGACCTCGACCGTTATCGCGTCAATCTCGCGCAGGAGTCGCACGAGCACGATATCGTTGGGCGCCGGGCGGCCCGAGTCCATCTGGAAGTAGCGCCACGTCGCGACCGCAGGCGACGGCGCGGCCGGCTCCTTCGCGAGCGCCTTTGTTTTCTCAACGACGAGCTGCTTCATGACGTTGGCGAGGACTGTCATGACATCACCCTCGAGTTGCGGCGTGAGAAGACCGAGTCCCGCGAGGAGTTCGGGCATGTCGATCATGCTGCGAAGGAGCCAAACGGACGCGCGACGCAGACTCGGCGTGCTCATGCGGATGTGCGGAAGCACGGTTTGTGGCGGGCAGACCGCCACGACCGCCTCGCACATGACCTTGGACTCGCTCGCGACGTTGCCGAGGCACCACGCCGCCTGGATCTGGAGCTCCGAGATACCGCACTGCAAGAGCACGACCATTTTGGGCAGAACGCCGCTTTGCACGACATACAGCGAGCGGTCCATGGACGCGATGAAGCGCAGCGCAAAGGCCGCATCCGACTGCATCGAGACGTCCGCGAGGTCGAGCGCGCCGACAAAGAACGGGATCGCTGCGAGGATTGTCTGCCAGAGCGGGACATGCTGCGGGTCGCTATCGTCAAAGAGCGGCGGGACACCCGAGCTCATGAGGTACACGAACGCGCGGAGGCTCTTTCGCCGCACGTCGGCTTCGGCGTGCTTGAGACCGATGAGCAGCGCTTGGCAGCGCTGTGCAATCTCGTGGAGCATCTGCGACTTCTCTTTCGGCATCAGCTCGGCCAGCGCCTTGGCTTGCGCCGCCATGTTGCGCCGCTGGTTGTACCCGTCCTCCTTGCGCGCCTTACGGATAGACACCTGCCCGCGCGCATGAGCCATCGTGGCGACCATCAGGTGCATCTACCTGCGTGTCCATGCGGGCGCGCCGGCCATTGACGCCGTTGAGCATGCGCTTGATGGGCTGGCGGTGGTCCTTCTTCGCCTCCGACATGTCGACGATAACCAAACGTCTTGTACGACGCCGTCTACTTCGATTCGTTCCACGACCCCGTTATCCGGTGGCGCCCCACCGGTTCTTCGAATCCGGATACATCCGAGTAACCGACTCGCCAGTCAAACCGCCTATCAGCGATTATCTAACCGGACATAAACCGACTAGTCGAAAACCGTTATGAAACCGGTTTGTCGGTCACAGCCATGACGTCATCGTGAGGGCATTGTCCATGTCACGACGTGGGCTGCCTAGTCAACACAACGCGCTTACGAAGAGGGCCATTTACGTAGTCGGTTGATGGGCCCACCTCAAGCACCTGCTTCACGTACGAACACGTGTGCTACGCGAAAGAAAAGGCCCGTCACGACGCTCAAGTTGTCGACGCCGGCAGCATGCATTGCCGGATCTATGCAGTCGGATATCGCTGACCTTCGCTGCTTGGTGGTGGCGGGCAGGACGATGCTGCGGACACGGCGCAACCATCTGTGTGGGTACACTTTGTCCACGAAACACAAGAGGGCTGACAAGGGACAGCGACAGACAGCACACCTGGGCGCCTGCATAGGCTGCGCGCAATGCGCGCACGTGCTGGGAACACGCCGCGCGCGTTCTTTTCCGGATATCGAAGGGAACGGTGGCCAACGGCTACGACGGGACGTGGGGCGCTTGGTCCATGCGTTCTTTCTGCCTAGTAGCCAGCGTGTAAGGTTGCGACTTCACCGGTAGGCTGAACTAAGATCCGAGTGCGACGGTCGACTCGACAAATGCAGTGTATGCTGCCACAATGATCAATCGGTGCATTGTCCATGACGCAGGTCAAGAGCGGAAGGAATAAAAATGTGCATGCATTAATTGTTGCCGTCTTCTAATAAATAACTAAGAATACCAGGTGGAGATGGACGGCAGTGTAGGGAGCGGCGCCGCTTGTGTGAGCGACGGAAAGGTCTTGAGCGGCGAAGGTGCGCGGTCCTGCGGCGGCGCATAGTCGTACGCGTAGTAATGCGACGGCGCGTAAGCGTACTCGGTGTGTTGCTGCTGGATCGCATGATGATGTTGCTCGTACGGCTGGTAGTGCGGATGGCAGTTGATGTAGTTGATTTCGCGCACCGAGAGGTCAAACGGCTTGAGCTTCGGGAGCTCCGTGCGCGCTTCGTGCTTTGTGATGGGCTGGATCTCGGTCGCCGACGAGTGCGACGACCGGTACGGCGGGCTCGACACCATAGGCTCGTCGGGCAGCGAGCCCTCGTCGTCGTCCTCGAGGTCGATGCTGTTCGGGTTGTGCAGCAGCATGGCGAGGCGGCGGTGCTGTTTCCGGATCTGAATGTCGTACGCGGCGCGGTCTTCGCCTTCGAACATGGTCGACGCCGTCTCCATCGAGAGGATGCTCTTGCGCAGTGAGCGAATGTGGCGGTGCGGCCAGCGCGGGATACCGACGCGGCGGCACACCTTCTTCATGAGCGTCGTGCAAATGCCAAAGAGCTTGGCGACTTCGGCCAGCGGCTTCTCAAAGTGCGGGCGCAAAATGTCGATCGTAATGTGCTTGGAGAGGCTGTGGGTCGCGTTGGGACTGAGCTTCTTCTTGGACGGCGAGACCGCGAGCTTCTTTGCCGACGAGCTAATGTCCACCAAGCAGCGTGTGGACCGGGCAGCAGGTTCCATGAGGTCGTTTACAACTGTAGCGGATTGGAGAATGGAACTCCATGTCGAAGTTAAGCTCGCGCTACAAGATTGGGGAACCGCGTCCGTGACGCGCACCGACGCACAGGTCCAATTCCACTCTTTCTTATACTTTTTGCCAATCTTTTGTCACGCGACTTGTGATTGGCCATTCGCAGGAAGCGGATCCAATCACATCTACGTATGCGGTGCACGCGCCTGCGATTGGTTGCGACGATTGGCTGCGTGTATGGTCTTTGCAAGCCGATCTATCTACCATCTTGCGTCACGCGCGCAAAGGAAAATTCGCGCTTTATCACATGGAATTTATTTTAATTATTTTTGCAGAATCTGCGGTCGGGACATGGCGCTTGAACTTGCTGTCTGCATTGACGTGAAGAGGTGGACGGCGTCGGCTTTCGCGGTGCACGGGCATGAAGTTACGGGCGTGTTTCTTGGTGCCTGCGATGTGCGTAATGTGCTTGCGCGCTACGGGAAGAAGAGAGCGAGACCATCGAAATGCGCGAAAAGACAAGCCGAAGAGGCGCGCGGCTTGGACGGGCGCCAAGGGCCGCGCTCGGATGATAACCGCCGATGGAGCCTGTCTTGTAAACAGCAACTGGTTTGCTGGCTTGTTTCGCCAACACCATTACGCCGTGTGATAGACTCCAGACCGTCCGTGTCCTCGTGTGTCGCTTGGTACGTATCGGTAACGGTGCACGCAACGCATAGAGACGCCAGCCAGTAATAGCATCTGCGACGTCCCAACTGTCAACAAAGGGTCAGTTGAAGTTGCGCGTCCCGCGGCCGTGTGACCCAAGTCGAGGTGCCGAGGCACGGCAGAGTGCGACGACGCCATCATCGTCGCCAGCTATCGTCGCCCAACACCAAGTTTACGACCGACTTTTCTACTTCCCGCAAGCGTCAAGCGACGCATGGCACGTCCCTCTTTGCAACTGCAAGCTGGAGCAAAGGCGCAAAACGCACGCCTCCAGTGAGAGCGCACTAAAAATCGTAGTTTATGCACATGCATGTCGACATCTGGAGCGCGGGGATGAAACGAAAATGGCCATTTGGTCATCAAGCGCGGGCGCAGATTTCGCGGTCGTCTGTCGGTCGTCGAGTCAACGGGCGTCGTGTCAACTTCAAGCGGTGCTCACAAAAAAACGAGCAGCCGTGCCCGATGGAAACAAGGGGGCAACTGTGCGCGGGCGGCTTCTCAGACGCCGAGATTCGTGCTCAGAGTGGCTTCGCGACGCGGGCGGGAACGCCAACGGTGACACCCACGTGTGGCCTTGCCGATCCCGCACCGTTGCGCCCAGTTTGTCCAACGGCGCCGACTTGTCATGGTTCTCATTCCGAAATTGATCTTTCACGTCGTACGCGCTGTGTGCTGTGGCGGTCCACGGCGCGGGCTGCTCATGGCTTTTCGAACGCGTCACCACAACCACTATAGACGATGAAGTATGCGTCAAGAGGGCCGGAGGGACGGCTGGATGCGAGGTGGAGGCGCGCTGGGACGTAGTTGGCACAGGAAGGTGACGACTGCCACGCGGTCGTGGCGTCGGCAAGGAAAAGTCCGCGACGGCCGTGCTATGTCGGTCGCGGGCGCCGCTTCGACTCGCGCGCGTGACGCGGGTCCGCTGGCAACTTGATTCGGTTGGATGATTTTCAGCCAATCGCAGTGGCCTGTGACGCCACACTAGCGTTCTCTATAGTATAGTCCCGTTCAATCAAACAGCGCACGGCCTTCAACCGTGGCGG
Source organism: Saprolegnia parasitica CBS 223.65 (assembly GCF_000151545.1). Classification (NCBI taxonomy): domain Eukaryota; phylum Oomycota; class Saprolegniomycetes; order Saprolegniales; family Saprolegniaceae; genus Saprolegnia; species Saprolegnia parasitica. The sequence goes on along the minus strand of NW_012156399.1, from coordinate 68,974 downwards.
CGCCGGGGATACTTATTTCAAGATTCGAGATCCAACGCAAACGATGGCTGGCAAGGGCAAGCAGAGCAAGGGCAAGAAGACCGCGGCCGCCGCCGCCGTCGCCACGACGCCGATCGTCGACGACACGAGCTCGGAGACGTCCTCGGTTGACGCCAACGCCGAGCCGAATGCCGAAGCGCCCGTTGCCGACGAGGCCACCGAGGCCGTTGAAGACGAGACCGTCGAGGCGACGCCGGTCGTTGAGGAGGCTACCGTGGAGACCGCGCCTGCTGACGTGGCCGCGCCTGCTGACGTGATCGAGCCCGTGGCCGTGACGCCCACCCCTGTTGAAGTGGAGGCGGTTGAAGTGGTGGCGCCCGAGGCCCCGGTCGTCGAGGCAGTGCCGGAGCCGACCGTGTCGCTGACGCACGAAGAGACGGTGCTCACGGACACGACGCCGCGCTCGCCGCGCCACGATATTCTGGCGCTGCCCGTGGACGAGGCGACGACCATGTGGTTTTTGCATCCGTCGTACTACTATCAGAAGACGAAGGAGGTCTACACGTACACGACGAGCTTCCGCGGTGTCGGCGCGGTCGCGCACGTTGGCGAAACGAGCGTCAACTACCTCTTGAAGCACCTCAACATGAAGCAAGTGGCCACGCTCCAGGACGTGGATACGAGCCTCGCGCCGGCGCTCGCGACGATTGACGAGCAGCTCGACGAACGCGTCGCGGGCGTTCTGAAGACGCTGGTCGATGGCCAAGAATACATTTTGGCCAAGAAGGAGCAAGTCGTCGGCCGGGCCAAGGAAGTCCAGTCGGCGACCCTCGAGAAGGTGTCGGCCGTCACGACGACGGCAACGGACAAGGTGTCGAAGACGGTCGAGTCGGTCACGACGACGGTCGAGAAGACGCGCGCGAGTGTGACGCAGGTCACATCGAACGCGCTCGAGTCGGTCTCGAAGGCGAAGGACGCGACGATCGAGACGCTGACGGCGACGGCCCACTCGTTCCTCTCGTACGTGCCGCTCCTCAACAAGAAGGTGATGGCCTAGGCCAGCGACCCCTTGTCCACTCTTATGTATTTCTCCGTTGCCTTCATTGGCCGGCCACGACGGTCGGTCGATATCCGACCCGCCACTCCACCACAAAGAAGCGAAAAAACGATAACACGTGACGTGCGGTGTCAGTTCTTTGTTGATCTATTGTCCTATCTCATGGACGCGGCGTCGGAGTCCCGGTGGCATTGACAGTGTCCGTGGTGGTGGCGAACAGCAGCGCTGGCGCCGCATTGACAGCGGCCGTCGGCTGAAGGTACAGCGCAAGGGGCACGAGCATGAGGCACACGAGCGTCGCACCGCACACGGCCAAGAACGACCTCTTCCGGAGGAGGCCGCGGGGCTTGGGCGCGGCCGACGGCAGCAACCCCAAACTCAGCTCGTCGTCGGCGTCGTCGTTGCGCAGTGCGTGGCGCCCGAGCTCGTACTCGTAGTCGTCGACATCGTCGTAGCGCACGAGCATCATCTTTCTCAGACTCCGGTGCTCGCTGGCGGTCGTTGTGTCGAAAGCTTCGATAGAACCATTGGAACGGCCCAACGGCCTGTGATCTTCAACCCTCTAGAAGAACTGGCAACGGAGAAGATTTAAAAGCGCCGGCTTCCTGCAAGCAAGCATACGTGAGCTCGCACCAACCCGTCTCGCTGCGATTTTGATCTTGCCCGGGCGGAGGCTTCTTCGTTCTCGGGCGTTGGACCCGAGAACGAGGTACGTCAGACGTTCTCCCACTGTCGATGGCTGCTGACCATGGTGGCATGCTCGACAGGCTCGTGCCCTTCTCGTGACCGAGTAGCCAAGTTTGTTGAGCCTTCCATGGATTTCGGTCGCTGGAAGATCGCCGTGGGATCCAACTTCAACGTTGACGCATTGGCCCAATCGGCTGGCCCAATCAGCGATGTGGACGCGCAAGACCATGGCGCCGACGAGGCAAGCGCCAAGCTCACTCGCCAGCTGCGCCTGGTCGACTTGATTGCCATTGGCATCGGCGGTACCGTGGGCTCAGGCGTCTTTGCGACGACAGGTCTCATCATTGCGCACTCGGCCGGGCCCGCAGCGGTTGTCAGCTGGGTCGTCTTTGGGTCTTTCTCGAGGGCGGCGACAGCGACATCGATGCCCGCGAGGCGCGATCGGTGGCGCTTGGGCCAAAACACGAGGAGAGCGGAGCGCAGACGTTTGAGACCGCGCCGTGTGACCCAGCGCCCGACCGACCGACCGACCGACCGAGGAGTGTGGATTGCATCGAGGTCGACGACGTCGGGTGCTTCGGTGATGCGCGCCACGGTTCGCGTGTCGGAATCTCGTCGCAGACGCAGTACTTGTAGCCGCGGGCTTGGGCTTTGCGATACGCCGCGTCGACACCCGCATCGCTATCCTGCTCGTCGTCGTCGTCGTCCCCGTCGTCCTCGTCGTCCTAGGTGCAGACACGACCGTCGTACGCGTCCGTGTCGTCATCGTCGTCACAATCCGAGTCGCTTTGGTGCGGCCAGTCTCTGTGGTCGTACACAAGCGCCATTGGCAACTCGTCGCCGTCGCCTTCCTTCTCTGTCCCGTCATGGCGACGCTTCTTGGTCGTCTTTGTCTTGCAGAGAAAGCTCTTGTCGACGGCAGTGTCTGGAACAAGTACAGATGTCCTTCGTCCAACGGATCATTTTTCAATTCGAAGAAACGTCGCCGCTTCTTGTCCACGGCGGCGTCCAACCTCTTGTCGTCGCTGCAGAATTCGGCGTCCGACGCGTCCGTGTCTCGCTCCTTGTCGTTGCCGTCATGCGTGTCAAGAGGGACGTCCGAGTACTTGATGGTACCCTTGCCATAGCCCAACGGTGTGCGCTCTTCCTTCGGCAGCTGCACACGCGTTGGTACGGTTGACGCCATGTCGTAATGTCGAGGGCTTCTTGCCGCGCCTTGTTGCATTTGGGCGTGTGCATCTCAGTGCTCGTGAGCTGCTGCCGCGACGCTCGAACGAGCGCGACATCAAATGACCCCGCAGCGACGAGAGCAGCATCGCGACCTTGAAGCGCCTCGAACCGCAGATCGGTGGTCTTGTTGCAGAGTCATGACGCATACGTGGTGTCAAGCTGGTGGGGCTGGGCAGCGAGGGCCGCGAGCTCGCTGGCGGCGGAAGACGTGGATGCCGGACCTCTCCGATGCGGCTCGCCGTCGCTCGTCACCAAGTTGTACACGAGGTAGGCGCGGTTGCCGGGCGCTGTGATCGGCGCCACAGCGAGGCTGCAGTCGTTGTACCACACGGCGAAGCTCATGGTCATACTTTTATGCGTCCACGCAATGTCGTCCTGGCCCGTAATGGTGATGCGCCGGGCGCACGGCGACGTCCCGAACGTACCCCGGGGCACATGCGACGGCGTGAGCACGGGCGATAGATGCAGCACGGGGGGTCGACACGTAGGCTTGAGGACGCTCGTGACGATGTGCAGCGTCCAGCCGTCAAGGTAGCGCGCCCACGCGTGCTCGCCTTGGACAAAGTAGATGTGCTCCTTGGGCACGACCAGCGGCGCGGCGCCAAAGCTGGTGATGACCGAAGCTGGCTGCTTGACCGGCACCAGATCCGGCGACGGCTTGTGGCCTTGCGAACTGTCGACGCCAAGCTTGGGCGTGCCAATATCAGATAGCTCGCCCGTTAGAGCGCACTTGCCAGCAATCTTGACCGTGCTTTCGAGGCTCTGGATGACCTGCAGGTATGTTGTCGACATGGACGTCGCCGCCTTGGTGCCACCCATCGACGTCAAGGCGAAGTGGCGGTTTCTGGTTTTGATGCGCACCAACCAGTGGCGTGGTCAGTCGCTGCTTCAGATCGCGGCGCGTTGATCGTTGGCTTGGAGGCAACTGATGACGAGAGAGAGGCCGCCGCTGACGAGCGGGCTGAGGATCGGACTGACAAGGCGATGTGCTCGAGGCCACGGCCCGCAATTCCAGATACATCGCCAATCGAATCACCGCGCGAGAGCGAGGATCCCATGAGTCTCATGGAGTACTAGTATACTGACAAGACGAACACGCATGGCGGCAAGAACCTTGTAGTAAATCACAGCGGCGCAAATACTTCTGTAATGGGATCTAGCGTGGTGTAATAATAGAGAGATTTCGCAACTGACTTCCCGTTTCCATCTGCGTTTTATTTTATGTGGAGGGAGACGGGACGCAAAAAGTAAAAATTGTGATTTCGCACAGGACATCCTGTCTCCGTCGGCATTCGAATGCAGACGAAGACGGGAGCTACATCAACCTTGATTTCGCAAAAAATTCAGAAGAATTCCATCCTCGTCTGGTCTTGTGCTACTGCTGCGATAGCCTAACCTAATCATAAACGATGTTGTCGTCCCGCGAGCTTGCGGTGCTGCTTCGCCGCAGTCGCCGGATGTCTCGTCACCGCCGCCGTCAGTTCCTCGAGCTGCTCCTCTCGGTAATTGAGCGGCCGTTGGTTCCGGACACGCGCCTCGACCTCGACTCGATGAACGACGCCGATGCAATCCTGCATT
>NW_012156399.1:56341-64343 GCF_000151545.1 Saprolegnia parasitica CBS 223.65 | reverse complement strand
TTCCGCTTTGACGTGGCTTCTTTGACGCGCCTCTCACATGCCCTTCAACTCCCGGCCGTCGTTATCACCCAGGGTCGGGATCGATGCCTCGCTGTCGAAGCCCTTTGCGTTGCTCTCAACCGCTTGGCCTACCCTCGGCGGTACTGCGATATGATGATCGTGTTCGGTCGGTCGCGTCAGTCTCTGTGCCGCATACACAACTATGTGCTCGATGCTCTCTACGACAAGTGGGCCGGCGTCCTCTTCTTCCAGCAGACACTCGTCGCCAAGCGCCTCCAGAAGTACAAGGACGCGATTGTCGCTAAAGGCTCGCCTCTAACGAACGTCTTCGTGTTTATCGATAGATCTAAGATTGAGACCTGCCGCATTACGCAGCGACGCAAGCGCAGGGACGACGGCGACGTGGAGCTCATCATCTACCCCGACATGCAGCGCGTGATCGGGGCGGTGGGAGCGGTCGCCGTCCGACGAGAGCGGCCGGTTGTCAGTCATCGCGCCAAAATGAAAATGATGTGGGCGCGAAATGCCGACAGGTTAAACAAGGTTAAAGCCTCGGTCACGGTTTGACGTACTTTAACCTGTTGAACGAAGACGGGAGCCTTCGGTCCGCGTTTTCGATCGATTTGGGCGAATTTCACGATTAGTTTTCAGAGACTTCCCATTTCTAATAATTTATGACAGGATAAAATCGCAGACGGAAACGGGAAATAACTTGCGAAATCTCTCTCATGGATCAACGTTGTCAAAAGATGTTCTTGCCAAACAAACAGAACTCAATATTTGGTCGTAGCACCATCACCAAGGTACACTTCTCTGGTAGTACGTAGATTACGTATGGATACATACTGTATGTAGACGCGTTGAGTATGCGGCGGACCCTGTCGTCGACCCGTCTGGTGAGCTTATTCTACCAGTACCAGGCGTGAGGAAGACGGCGAAGCGCAAATACAAGGCGTGCAAGACGCTGGTGACTGCGCCCGCCCAGCGCATGAAGTCGCACATCCACGGCTGCGAGTCACCGTGGCCTCGGCCTTCTGGGGCCGCCCAATCCGATGGCCAAGGCGAAACCCGGTGTATTAGCTGGTATGCTATTACAGCGGTGGAGAGAATACAAGGAGGTTAATACTGGTAGGAACCCCTGGTTACACCAGCCCACAGGCGATTAATGCGGTCTCTGTCTGTCTGTCTGTCCGCTATCCGTGCAGTATTTGATTGGACAAAATGAAACCGCAGCTACGTTCTCATTGGCCAAGTGCAGAAAAAGGCCCGCATTGTGCAACGCAGAACACCTAAGGTCGGTGCCCAAGATGAAGTTGAACCGAAATGACGCGACGCACCGTACGTCCGCCCGAAGAAGCCGCGGCCAAAGCGGCACGGCTTGAGAAGAATCGACTCTCTCACTTGTCAACTTCACGTACATAAAACATTTTATACAAAAAGCATGTTGTGAACACCAAACGGTCATATATGCATTCCTACCAGCACCCTCCACAGGAACCTTGTAGAGAGTTTGCGAAATTCGTGATTATACTATAAAATTATACTATACGAGATAGTCGAATTTCGATCGTATAATAGAAAAACTCCGTTTGCGAAAACCGCCGGACACAAAAATTATACTATGGCAGCGCATGCCTTCGGTGAGAGGTTCGGGTCGAGAGCCACTCATTTGCGCTGGTGCGCTCGACAGTGGAGGCGCGCGGGCATGTACTGTCGCGTGGAAGCCCATTTCTCGTGCGATGCTATCGACATATGTACTACTACGTAGTAGAATGTTTCCAACTCAACAACTCCCAAGAGCCTCCTCGTCGTCTCCCATGCATGCCGCGTCTTCGATCGCGCGCGCTCCTCCTCGCTCTGATCACGCACCTCCAAGCGCAGAGGCCGCTGCGCGGAAACGGGGCGCTGTATATGTTCATGAGCATACCTCTTCTACGATTCGATGGAGCCGGTGGTGCCAGCAAGCGACTGCTGAGGCGATGGTATGGTCCGCGCTCGGTTGGTCCGTCGCTGTCGGCGCTACGACGCAAATGGGCAAATGAAAGGAAGGGTACCTGGTTGGCTGAAAAGCCCCATATTTCATCCAATCGGCATCACTCGCCTTTTTACTGTCAGAGATTATTTATTCGCTGTATCGTCCGATATCAATTCCCACAAATATCATTCTTCGACAGGTTTTTCGGGGCTATTATAGAAGGCCTCCGGAGCAGGGATGGCGAGTGGGGCCCATTTCCGTTGTGAGTGAGTACGCACTCACTCACAACTCGCAAACGACAATAGTGAGTGCACTCAGCTACTTAGAGTTAACTCATGCCTATTCAGCGGTACAAATCTTGCGATTCTTCGATGGCGTGTTCTCGGCGGGGGCCAACGCCGCGTATCAGCAATGTCGATAGCCGACTCAGTCTGCTGGCGTCGAGGTCGAAGAAGTTGATGAGCGTAGCAGTGGCTTGCGACGTGTACGTCGTCGACCCGAGGGTCTCGGCGAGGGATCTGTCATCTGAGCACATGCGGATGAACTTCTTGTTGAATGCCAGCACAAGAAGCATCTCGAACTTGGCGTTGCCGAGTTTCTGTCGCAACGGCGAGTCGATCAGCTTGCAGAGCGAGAAGACGCGCTCCTGGAGGGCGTACGAGTCCGGACACGCGAGCTCACGAGCTGCAAGGCGCTCGACGAATCGATGGTGGCAGCCGTATTTGCGCCACCAGAGGTTGACGTCAAAAGAGATGCACCCAGTTTCTGTGAGCAGCCTTCTCCTTCGAGTTGTCGGTAAGGTCACAGCATGGAACGCGCTCGAGGAAGTCGAGCAAGCTTCATGTGGCGGATCGCATTCTATGAGTTCGACGCATGAAGTGCGACGCGACAATCTCGGAGTGGTAGCTTCGACTTGAGGCACACGCGACACACAACGATGGACTTGGCGTCTTCCTCGAGCTTACCAAAATGCTTTCAAACCCACGACGACTTGCCAGTAATCGCAATAAGCGTCGGGGCGGTCGTCGCGGTGCTGGTGTTGGACGACATGGTGTCGATTCGAGGCATGGAACGGTGATGGTTCCTCCGGTGCTCTGGTATTTTCTTCCTCTCCCTCAGCCATGCGTTGCCACGACAATTGGAAGCCAGGACGTTCCGTAGAGTACACTGTATGTGCGAAAAAGGACCCTTTGCGGGGGATCGAAGTGGGGCCAACACACACTAACTCAACCCACTCACACACACTCACTCAGGCACCCCGCTGAGTGATTTGGCACTCACTCAGAGAGAGTGTACTCTGAGTGGGACAAACCTATTCACGGCCCACTCACTCGCCATCCCTGCTCCGGAGGCCGCTCATAATATAGAATTCTATTATAGATTATGCTTTTTCACAGTGACCTGTGAGAATCGATCGAGATAGTATCATTTTTAGTATAATTTTGAAAATCGCAAACTCACTAATATGACCTCAAATCCAGGGATCTGATTGGCTGAGCGGCCCGACCGCTGAGACACTTTTACCCCTCGCAGTTCATATCCTGTGTCAAGTCATACAAACCTCTAAAGTATCATATTTTTGAATTAGGTGGATTGTGATTACGCATTCTTATACCTTTCATAAACGATTTTATAAAGTCTCGATGATGCAGTTTGGCCGGGCCGCTCAGCCAATCAGATCCCTGGATTTGAGGTCATACTAGGTTCCTGCGGAGTGGGCTGGTAGGAAACCTCTGTTTGAGGGAACGTGAAACGGAAGTGTACCCCATTTGTGAAGCAGGAAAAGAGTGAAAAATGAAAAGATAAGCATGATTGTGGTTAAATGCAGTCGATGCACAATGTACAAGGAGGCTGAGAATGTGCTCACTGAGTGCTGTACCAGTGGAGGAGACGCTTGGCCTCGGGCAACGAAGCAGCAATGGAAATGCATGTATGGGCGGAGGCTGAGATGGCGCCATCGTTGACTTTGAAACGCTGAAGCAAGAGGGACTGGCCAACCCAATCTTGTGTCGCTGAGCGGGCATGCTTGCCGTACAACGTAAGACGAATGGTGGCGCGAGAGCCGCCTGCCGAGTCATCCACCAGCGTGGCAAAGCTCTTGTCGTCGGCGCTGGGTTCAAGTGAGTGGCCGATCGCGAGCATGCCAACGTCTTCGATGACTTGGAGCTCGGGGATCGTTGGCATCGCTGCAATGTCTCCTGAGACATTGATCTCCGGGATGGGGAGGTCGTCGTCCACCCAGAGGACGATGGTGTCCGAGAACAATCGGAGGCCGAAGTCGGGGTGCGGGTCGAATTTACGACCGAAATCGTCGTGGCTAGAGACCAGCGCGTTCGTGATGATGTACACGTTGTCGAGCTGAAGCTCGGCGTCGAAGCGGGTCGCGTTCGTCTCCTGGGCTGCGCGGGCCTTGGCTTTGCCCTGGCGCTGCGTTTGGAGCCGCGCGGCCTTCTCTTCGGGCGTCTCACTCGCCTTTTGAGCATGCCTGAGCGGCGCGTGCTTTGGCTTTGCCCTGGCGCTGCTTTTGGAGCCGCGTAGCCTCGTCGTCCGACGTCGCGTTCGTCTCCTGGGCTGCGCGGGCCTTGGCTTTGCCCTGGTGCTGCGTTTGGAGCCGCGCGGCCTTCTCTTCAGGTGTTGTGTGCATGCTTTTTTGAGATGGTGGTGCACACAGACAACCCCGGCGCAACGCCACAGAGCGCAACACCAAGAGCTCGAGCGACATGGCGCCAAGATGGTACTACTCTGTTCCATATTACTAGTCCTGTTTCTCTTTGAGATGGCGCCAAAATTCCAAATCTTGGAATTAGGCAGCGCGGATTGCACCAATCGAAAGCCCTTGATTCCGTCTGTACCCGTGACAATCGATGTCGTGGAACGGCTCATTCTCACCACGAACGCGATTTTTAAAAATGGGCATGAAATCGAAAATCGGCGAGGGCCACCGTATTTGGTTTTAGTATAGGTTGGAGGATAATGGCTAAACAATCAAGGCCATTTTTATTCATTTTTAGAGAGAATCGTGAAAAATCAGACCTGTAAAAATGAATTATCTCAATGGTGCCATTTTGGTGGTGGCAGTCTTGGGTAGCAATGCTCGTTTATGGCCAAGGACCTCACACCGCTTCAACGTGCCCTCGTACTGCTCGCCCTGCGAGCGCGTGCTGACGCTCAGGGTGGCGAGCGATCTACCGGTCGACTACCGCGCGGCGTCTTCGGTGCCGTTGCACGGAAGCTCAACTACTCCGACCGGACCGTTCGAAGCCTGGCTCGCTGCGACGGAGGCCTTGGAAGAGCTGGAGGGCAATACCACTGTCTGATCTAAGATAATTTTAAAATCTGGGCTCGCTCATTTTGTCCAATCATATCCGTTTCTCTTTTTGACCAATCCCCAAAGACCACAAATGATGGTCAGGTCACCGATTTTCCCATTGGCCTATACTTAAATCAAATACGGTGGTTTGTGGAATTTTGCGCCGAAGTCACCAACTTTGAGACCACCGTTCCCAACCAAAACAAGAGCTATGGCGCTAGACAAAAATTCGTGTAAGAGTCGAAGGACACATTATTGTATAGGAACAATCCGCGTGGCGAAATTCATATTCGTTCTCGAGCTACGACCATCCCAAAGCGAAACAGGACTAGTAATATGGAACAGAGTAGTACAAGAGTAGGACACATCGGTTGTATCGGGGAGTTTTGACCAATGGGAAAGAGGTACAGCGACACGCCGCGAAGAAGGTATCGTTTGAATTTCTACCAATCACTGCAGCCGCAGACACAATTTCTACCAATCACTGCTGTCGTGGACACGGAGACGGACAGACGGACAGACAATAATTAATCCCCCCTGGGCTGGTGTAACCAGAGGTTCCTACCAGTACTAGGTTCCTGCGGAGTGGGCTGGTAGGAAACCTCTTTTCGAGGTAACGTTGAGCAATGGAGTCGATGGAAGTGCGAAAGACCTGAAGCGTGTGTCTTCCGCGTCGCTCATTGTGTTATGTGAAGGTTGTGAGTTACAGGGCATGCAGTTTGTGACCGCATCTTGCGTGTTATCGGCGAAGCTGTTGGCCAGGCTGACGCTGCTTGCTGCCAGGAAAGCCAGCGTGATGCCGGGTCCGGGCACATCCCTGCGGGCGCCTCGTGCAATGAGGCGCTCGAGGAATGCGAAGGACATGTTGTTGCAAGTGGCCGTTGAAGGCGAGAACGAGGTAGTTGAATTAGAAATTATCGATCGGTCCCCTTCCCACGACTTGCTGTGGTGGCATTGGCCGACTCAAGCTGTGTTGGCAAGTGTAGCTGTGACGACGGCGCGAGGGTTATACTATCAAGAAACGCAGGCAGATCGTTGGACACGTGGCCAAGCGTGGCGAGGGACGCACATCAAGTGGGACGAGGAGACAACAACGTTGTAAACGGACAGAAAATGTGCCTGCGAGCCGCTCAGCCTTTTGCGTCGGCGTGTCGCTCGCCGTTTGAGCGGCGCGTGCGTTGGCTTTGCTCTGGCGCTGCTTTCGGACCCGCGCAGCCTTCTCTTCACGTGTCGCTCGCCTTTGTTGCGTGCATGCTTTTCTGACATGGTGGTGCACACAGACAACCCCGGCGCAACGCCACAGAGCGCAACGCCACAGAGCTCGAGCGACACGGCGCCAAGATGGTACAAGAGTAGGATACGTCGGTTGCTTCAGGGAATTCTGACCAATGGGAAAGAGCTTCAGCGACACGCCGCGAAGAAAGTATCGTTTGAATTTCTACCAATCACTGCAGCCGCAGACACAATTTCTACCAATCACTGCAGTCGTGGACACGGAGACGGACAGACGGACAGACAGACGGACAGACAATTAATCTCCCCTGGGCTGGTGTAACCAGAGGTTCCTACCAGTATTAACCTCCTTGTATTCTCTCCACCGCTGTACATCAAGTCACCCCTTACGCATCTCATGTCTAGGCATACCCTCGCAACCGAAACCGAGTACCCCGTTTGCGACCTCGTCTCTTGAGCGCGCACCTCCCGCTGCGTCGCCCAAAATCACGACGTACAGTATCTCGACGTCCATAGCGTAGGCATTCGTCACGGACCCGCTTTTTTGCGGCATGCGTCAGCGGCTGACGGCAATGTACGGCACCGCCTTCGTGCAGCTCGGTCAAGGCTCGATCAACACGCAGTGCCATACAGCTCTCGAGGCGCTCAATGCAGACCACTGTTCCGTCGCCGGCTTCCTGTTGACCCTCTGGCTAGCCCGCCCGCATACCACGAACCATTTCTTCGTCAACTCGCGCACCAAGCCGCATCTTCTGTGGGCCATGATGGATGACTCGTGCGTCTCCAACTGGGCGCCGCTGCTCGTCCAGGTCCATGCGATGCCGACGGGTGCGGTCAGTGGCGAGCGCAACCACATGACGACCAAGCGGGTCGCCTCGGCGAAGCGCTCCTGCATCGGTTTCTGCAGTGCCAAGCGTCAAGTCGCCATCAGCTTCAATGGCAAGCAGCTCGCACGCGTCCAGAGCGCAAGTAGAGAAAGTAAATATAGCGACCATCTTGTGAGTCTCGGGGCGGTGTCTATTGCACCTGCCACCGGGGTAAAGGTATATTGCGGCACGGACGATGTAGACGACATGGAGGACTTTCCGCTCGTGGAGGACGTCGTCGCAGCCGTCGATGAGTTCCTCATAGAAGTGCATTGGGCCACAGAGGATTTTCAGAGTGCCACGTAATGAAACAATTTTGACCGTTTGAAACCCGTTTTTGGCTCCCGGCGCGGGAGGGTTAAAACGCGTTTGAAACCATGAACCAAACGTTTTTATTCTTGAGCCGTTTGAAACGAATCACATGCCGTCGGCCGCACCGTACGCCTCGTTCTGGATGACCTTGATGATCTTTTCCGCGATCGACGAGCTCCACATGATCGATGGATCGAGACGATCGCCGAGCAGACGCGCCAAAAGACTCTGCGGGACGCTGAGTCCGTCGCGACGGGCTCCGAGAGAAAACACCGACGGTCCTTGGTCGTCGCAGTTCATCACGAG
>NW_012156399.1:0-56241 GCF_000151545.1 Saprolegnia parasitica CBS 223.65 | reverse complement strand
CGTCACGCGCCGCGGCACTCGCGCTCACAATGCTCTCCTCCATGTCGCACACGAGCTTCTTGGCGACGCGCAAATGGCACTCTTGGACCTGGGCCAACACGAGACGGCTCGTGACACCCGCGGCATGTTCAACCGGCTGCTTGATGTGCTTTAGCACTGCGTCCATCTCCCGCTTCCGCAAGAGCTGCAAAAGGTCCATGTCCAAGGCGGCCTGCATCGCGTCGGCAGCACGCACCCAGCGCGCGTCCTTGAGCGCGGAGGCGACAACGCTCACGACTTCTTCCTCAAACGCCTCTGTCAAGTGGAGATCGAGCCACTCGCCCAGGGTCGTCAAGAGCAGCTGGGCGGCTTTTTGCCCCTCGCAGACGCTTTGCGCAAAGCGAAGCATGCTCGGCCGGGAGGCTTCAAACTTGGCGACGACACTGTTGACCGCGTCCCAGCGCGCTTGGCGCTGCTGGAGCTCCGACTTGAGCGTCGCGTCGAGCGCACGGAGACCGACCTTGCGCTCCGACGGCTTCAACTGCATCTCGCCCAAGAGGCGCTTGACGTGCATCACGCACGCGAGCGCGACATTCTCTGCGTAGCGGTCGACGTCGGCGAGGTCGCTGCACACGCGATCGCGCACCGCGTTGGCGACTTCTGCATCGCGCGAGACGTCGGCGCCACGCACCGAGTTTCTCGCCGCTTGCAGCGCGCTTTGAAGCATGGACGGATCATCGTCGTCGCTGCTTGTCAAGAGCCGAAGCTCGTCGGGGGTAAAGATATTGCTGTCGTGGATGACGCCATGTACGAGCTTGGGCACGAGCGTGGCGAGCGGCGGATTGGCCTTGCGGGCCTTGACCAAAATCGCGTCAAAGATCGAGTCAAAGGCTGCCATCGTCGTCTCTGGGCCCCACTTGGCGTTGTGGTCGACAATGGCCGCTTGCAGCTCTTCCTTGTACGCCTTCATGATCGCGTCACAGTCGAAAAGGTGCTGGACTTTCGTGTGCACGAGGCGCTCCGAGTGCGACGCTTGCCGCCGCTTCTTGTCCGCCCACGTAATTTCCATCGCGATGGCCCATTTGGCAAACTCGTTTTGGCCCAGCGCCGTCGCCACGACAGCGTCCAGCGCACCGACCGCGCTCTCCACGTGACGCGCGAGGAGAAGCTCGTACTTGTGGCTGCGGTTGCCATCCGGCGCCTTGCTAGCGGCGCGGTCCGCACTCATCGTCTGCAGCACCGCGTCAAAGGCCTCGCTGTAGATCGTGGCGAGCGCTTGCGTGTACCCTGCCATGGCTTGCACCAGCCGGTCGTACATGACGCGTTCGTGGGCGGACGCAAAGCCCAGCTCAAAGTCGGCGCTCTGAAGACACAGCCAGACCAAATCCAAGCTCTTGCTGAGCTCGCCAAAGGTCCGCGCTCGCCACGCTTCGTCCTCGACAGCCCGCGCGTGCATGTAGTCTCGGAAGCGGACGAGACGGTCGCCAAAATCGGGCAGCGGCCCATCGTGGGGCGGCGTCGTCTGGCCTTGCGAGAGACCGAAGAAGCGAATGGCACTGGTCGCTTCGTCCGAAATGTCGGCGGAAAAGTCGTGCAGAAACGTCGTGGCCGTCGCCTGCCGCACGGTCGCAATCTGCTCGGCGCTTCTGCGCAGACAGTTGACGAGTACGCGCAGCATCTTGGCCATGCGGTTTTTCTGCGTCACATCGATCTGACTGAACGCAAAGTAGAGCTTTGTCCGGAGGTGGCCACCCGACGCGGCCGCGAGCTCCGAGTTGGCAAAGGCCGAGAGCACAATCGGCAGCACGTCGTTGATCGTGTTGGTCGACTCGCCCTGTGTCAAGATGATGGTCGCATCCGCGGGCAAGATCGCCACGGACGCCATGCGGTTGTCGCGCCACACGTTGCCTTTGACGCCGACGAACTCGGGCGACTGGATGCCTTCCGTGTCCAGGAGCAAAATGTAGTCGTACGCACCGCCATGGTCGCACGCGAGGAGCTGCAAGTTGACACCGCGTGTGCAGCGCGCGACGCTCGTCCGGAGTCGGACGCCAAACATGCTATTGAGCAACGTCGACTTGCCCGACGACTGGACGCCCATGACCGAGAGCACGAAGACGCGCGTGTCGGCGGGCAACGCCTCATCGAGACAGCGAAGGATGGCGCGGATCCACTTGTCGTTGGCCATGCCGGCGTCGCCGTCCATGAGCTCGAGCGGAAAGCCGTCGAGGAGGTGCTGGACCGCCAGCGGTGGCAGATGCGCGTAAACGTCGGGGTCGGCCGTGTACATGTGCGAGAGCTCGCGCCAAAGATGCTCGAGACCGGTGGCCGTGTTGCCCAACGTCGCAAGGGCCGCAGCGTACGCGGCTCGCGTGGCATCGTCGTCGACTTCGCTGAGGGCCACGAACGCCCACTCGCACTCTGCGCGCGCCTTGGCCGTAATCGCTTTGCATCTCTCGGCGAGTTGACGCTCGAGGTCGATGATGCGCATCTCGCGGACCGCGACATCCGGATGTTCGAGAGTGTACAAGAAGTACACGAGCAGTGGCGTTTGAGACACCATGCGCACAGCTCTCTTGTAGACCGCTTCATCGGAGGCGATGCGCTGGCGCAGCATCGCTTGGTTGGGTACGTTCGTCTCCCGCTGGAGCGCAATGCGCAGTTCCGACTCGCAAGCAAATCGCTGCTGGAGCACCAGCGTCTCGGTGCGAAGCGTCGCAAAGTTCGTTTGATCCAGCATACTCGCCACTCGCTGTCGCATCGACCAACCCGCTGGACGTCGCTCGGCAGCGGCAGCCGCTTTGACGCATCGTTTGGCACGCGCAAAATGTATCCCGTGATGCGCTCGAAGGACGACGACATGGAACATGCGAGTCCGATCGACCCAACGTACGTCTTGTCGTCCTCGCCTTTTTCGAGTGACACCACTGCAGCACCGTGCCCTGGGGCAGCGTCAAGCGCACGGGTTTGGCCCCCGTGTCGACGACCAAGACGTCGGCAAACTCCTTAATGAACGGCTCCAACGCATGTAGTCGCCAATGACGTGGAGCACCATGACGGTCGTAAACTCCGAGTTCGCCTTGACAAACCCCCAGCCGAGCTCGGTGACAACCGGGAGGTTCGTGACGTTGTTGCCGTGCGTGCGGTCGAGGCAGTGCACCGAGTCGACGTGAAAGACGTGCTTGATCCAGTCCTTGGTCACGCTGCTTTTCGTGGGCCGCTCCGAGACGACCGCCACGCGCGTGACCGAGGTATCGCGCATGAGCGACGCTTTGCCTTCGAGGAGACGCGTCTCGACGAGGCGCAGCGCAGACACTTCGCTTCGGAGCGTATCGTGCGTCGACGGGACAAGAAAGGGCACGAGGTAGCGACGGTCGAGAAGAAGACGGTGCACCTCGGCACGCGCGGCCGGTGTCAGCGAGGCCACGAGACTCAAGAGCCCATCCAAGACGACGGGGTCCATGCGCTTGCGCTTCACGCCCGACGTTGTGCTGTAAAGCTCCTTGACCAGACTCAGACGGTGCTTGAGCGTGTACCAAATGAGCCCGGGAAGGTCCGTCGTCTTGTTGGGCTTGGACACGACCGTCAAGAGATGGCTCATGGGCTGTTCGAGCATCGGACTGGGTGGCTCGTCGACCGTAGGCTCGCTCTTGACGAGATCGGGGGCGGCCGGCATCTCATCGTCGGAGCTCTCGGTCGTCTCACCGTCCTCGACAGCCTTGAACATCGCATCGGCCATCGCGAGTATGTGCTCGTGCGTGAGGACACTCTGAAAGCCGTCGTCGGTGCAGCCAAACTTGTGGGCGACACCAAAAAGCTCCGCGTGGTCGGTGGCAGAGACGGTCGTCGTGATCAGTTCGCCAATGCGCGCAGTCAAGAGCGCGCGATTGGGCATCGCCGCCTCGTGAAATGCACCGAGAAGGATCTTGACTGCGACCGGCACGTCGCGCTCGTCCAGCGCTGGGACCTGCCAATAGTACATCGGGTCTCGGAGCTTCATGGCATCCTTCTTGAGCGCGGCCAGCTGCCCGGCACGATGGAGGCCCTCCTCGACCGTCGCGTCCAGGTTGATACCTGCCTCGGCCAGCACGGCGTTGAGAACGAGCGCGTAGATCGTTCCGAGCTCGAGCATCGCCATCATGTCGTTGGCCGCAACGAGTCGACGCAAAGCCGCGTGCAGACCCGGTTCCTGCAACAAGTCGACCAAAAATGTATGGTGGAACTCAGCGTCGAAGCGAAGCGCGAGCAAGATCACGTCGACCAGCGCTCGTCTGTCGACGACATAGTGGCAGCGTCGATCTGGCGAGCGATGGTCTCGGCGGCGGCGTCTGCGCTGTCGACACGCGTATGCTTGAGCTCTGTGCCAAACGTCCGATCGGTTAGCCACGCCTCGACGTGCGCTGCATGCACGGCAGCAGCAACGTCCGAATGCAAGTCGCTTCCTGAGACGAGGGCGACCCACGCATCGCGCACGAGGGTGGCAGCGCGCTCGAAACCAGCGGCCGCCAAGAGCTCCCAGACGCCGACGCGCGTCGTCGGACGATCAACGATGTGCCACGTCGCGGGGTCGAGAGCGAGTCGCTGCTCGAAGATCGCAAAACTGAGCGCGTCCGGGCCCGTGCACTGAATCTCCGTCGCTATCTCGCATCGCGTTTTGAGCTCGTCGGGTAGCGTGCTCTTGCACACATCGATGCTGCTCTGGTACGGAAAGCTGCTGTAGTCGATCGAAAAGTCGCAGCTCGCCATCGCCGGGCACGCCGCCTGCAGCAACGCCGTCGCTTCGTCACTTCGCGTGGTCACATGGACCGTCTTCCAGATAATGCCGCCGACGTGGAAGGTGCCGCTGCACACGTGCGAGCCATACTCGAGCAGAAAGTCCTCGGCCGTCGCGACGTTGGTCACGCTCGCGGCCTCTGCCATCGCCGACGCGGTAAGCGGCACCGAGAGGACGTCCAAGTTGAACGACTTCATGGGCACGGTTGCATACGTCACGTGCACGACCGATCTCCCACGCAGCGGCAGATCGGGATGCGGCGCCGGACCGCTCGATCGGACGGCAGCGCAAAAGTTTTTGGCTGCGGCGGTACTGGGAAACCACGCGTCTGTAATGTCTCTGCCGAGCGTTGGGGCTGCCAGCACACAATGCGTCGGCGGCTGCACGATGGCCGCCTCGACGCCCTTGGGCGAACCAGAAAACCCAAAGCAGTGGCCGAAGAGGGCAGCGCCGCCGCTCGCTCGGGCCACAACGTCGTCGTCTGTCGGCGCGACGTCCACGGCCGACACTTGGTCGCTTATCTTCTTCAGCATCTTCTCGAGGACGAGGAGTCGCTGGACCAGCGTCCACGGGTCTTGGCGCTTGAAGTCATCCACGATCCAGTGCAACACGCCCAGCGCCGAGGCAAGCTCGTTGAACTGCGAGACCGCAACGTCGATCTCCTCCTCGTTGGCACGGCCGACAGCGTCTTGGAGGCGAATAGTCGCCGCGATGGCGTCGCCCAGCGTGTCGTTCAGACCCATGTCGACGTGAGCAATGACGTGGGCTCTCCACACGTGCTTTTGCGTTGTGGCCTTGCCATATCATCTGTGTCGTGCTGCAACCGCATAGCTGGCCAATCAACGCGCTCAATGCTATGGGCAAGATACGCATAGCTGGCCTATCAAACGTGCTCGAGGATATGGGCAAGATTCGCTTGGTCATTGTCCAGACGTCATGCCTTGATGGTCCCGATGCCAATGGGAAAGAGAAGAAAGGGACAACACCTACGGAGCTCGCACCGCGCACCTCCTGCGTGTGAAGCAGGAACCCACCGACTGGACAAAAGGTGGTGCCACAAGGTTGACAAGGAGCACAATGATGACGAACGCGCTCTCGTTGAGAGGGCGCTCGTCATCATTGTGCTCCCTCGTCGTACCGTGGTACTGCAGCTCGAAGGGACGGACGTTTACGAGACACAAAAGCCAATCATATCGCTCGAAAAGAGCTAATATCAGCCAATTGGCGCTCTGCAAAGATCGTGTTGACAGCTCGTGTCAACGCGCAAGGAGTATACGCTCTTCGGTCGCCTGCGGTTTCTGCAGCGACACAGCAGGTAGTATATCGTAGCAGCAAATGTAGCGAACTCCTCCGCAAGATGACAATGGGCCAGTGCAGATGAAAGAGCCGTACTCAAACATTCCTCTTGCCACCATCGAGCAAGCAACTGAATGCGCCGCATTGGCACAACACGACCGATCGTTCGCAATGTCACGATCCAGCACGCCGAGCGCCGCGACTCGCTCGTGTCGATCCAAAGCACGTCCTCGAACGGGTACTCGCAAAGCCTATTCGGGCGCACGAAGGAGGTTGTCATTGGAAGCTCCGTCTCGAGCTCCGTCTCGAGTGTCTCGAGTATCTTTGGGATTGGCCGCCAGCATGATCGCGACGTGCTCAACGACAGCTTCATCACGTCTGGGCACATCGCGGAAGAAGAGGATGACGAGCCGTGGGGTCAACAGCGCGACTCGGTTGTCATCATGGACGACGGCCACCACGTGCTCATGGAGTCGCACGGCGACGATGACGACGACGACAAGTCGGTCGACGATACGGTATGCGTGAGACCCGCACGAGCTCTTTAGCGAGTGCTCTGTGCTCAAAATTTAAACTTCCCACTCCCATGGGAAATCGCAAGATCGAAAACAAATTCCTCTTCGTTCATACCCCGGTACCCATATCATACAGGCAATGACACCGCTTCGAAGAGCTTGCGAATGGCTTCTACGGGTCGCTGCCTGTCGTGTAGCAGAGGCGACACACGCGCACCATTTCGTAGTAGCCAAATTCAGGCAGCTGCATGCGTTGGTTCGTGCAGCTACACAATCGTACAGACGCATGAGAAGGACCAATAGGATGTCGGGACGCACCGGCCGCAAAAGACGTAGCCGCAGCACCGGCAGTGGTGCCGACTGCGGTAGACCGCGATGAACTTTTTCTTGCAGCGTTTGCAGGCCGCGGCGTCACTATCGAGCTCCCACACGGGCTGCGAATTGAAGCTCGTGATCGTCGGTCGCGCCATGACGCTTGGCGAGTTGGCAAACGCCGGCGATGACGCCGCGCGCGCGTTGCGTCCGTTGACGCCCGAGAGGCTCCGGTGCGTGCCAAAGTCGGTCATTGCAAGGAGGGCAACGCGCCGCGTCGTGTTCGATGAAGTGTTGACGAGGTGCGCGGACGTCATTGTCGCACGGTTCGTCACCGAGAGCGGCGGCGAGAGCACCATGGGCGACACCATCAGCTCGGCGTCGTCATTCACCGACACGATCTCACACGGCGTGTTGAATGTTTCAAAGCGAAGCCTACGGCACAATGAATTCGTCGTTGCGACAGAACCAAACGTACGTTTGCATGCGGCGGTGCGCGGCGTCGTCCATGCTGCGCGCGAGCAGCTGGAGGTCGTCGAGTTGGCGTTCGAGCTCTTGCATCTCACTCTTCAGCGACGAGATCCCAGAGTCGCTGATGGTTGACGGCGCTTTGCCGAGCAAGTTGGCAAAGCTATGGCGCTTCTTGAGACTGTTGCTTCGAGCGCGCCCCGTGGGCACTTCAAACGAGACGGACGAGGACGACGAGGACGACGACGTCAGCGGCACAGTGTTGCCGCTGGCGGCCGTTGGACTCAGGGCGCTGCTTACGCGGCGTAGCAAGATCGACGTCTTGGCTGTTGGGTTGCCCGGCAGAGAAATGCTCTCTGGAATATCTTTTGAGATGGAAATGAGGCGGTGGAGCTGCTGGATCTCGTTGCGGAGCTGCAAGATGCGCAAGCTCATGGCTTGTTCCGATGAGAGCATGCCCGTCAAGCGCGAGAGCTGGTGATCCTGCGTCCGGATCATCGCAAGCATTTCCATTTCGCGCTGCTGGAGTCGCATGTGACTGATGGCCTATATCATCGAGCTTTGTTAATATTGGCAATGGGTTTTCGTGTCACCTTCTGGTACTGACTTGTCCAGAGCTGCATGAGGCGGACCTTGCTCACAGGGATCATGGGGTCGTGTCGCTCCGAGTTGAAGAGCGGGTTGAGGTAGCTCTCGGTGGATGCACGCACCGCGTCCCACACGCTCACGGTCGCCACGGTGTCCAAGAACGCGCGGCGCTCCTTTTCCGAGTTTTTCTGGAACGTACCAAACCTAGCAACAATCCTCACGCGACAGTATCAAGAATTGCAGTATACCAAGAGGTGTAGACGGCGTCTGCGACCGTTGCCAGAAACACCTCGTTGAACTGGAAGTGCGTCGGGAACTGGAGCGTGAGCTGGTAGACGGCATCGAGAAACTGGAGAAAGACAGGCGATGTGTCGTCCGACGTTGGGAACGCACAGCGCTTGGCAAACATGTGCCCAAAGCTGCACCAGTCTTTCTCGACAAGGATCGCAAAGCCCTCGAGCGTCCGGTAGTATGGGTCGAGCATGATTTGCGCAAGGGCGCTGAGTTGCGACGTGCGGTCCCAGCCGTCGCTGCAGTGGACGAGGACTGCGTCGCCACGCTCGAGGTGCGACGCCACCTCAGTCGCGCCTTGGAGAATGCTCGTGATATGCTCGAGCCACCTGCATCACGGTTGGCG
The DNA here is from genome assembly GCF_000151545.1 of Saprolegnia parasitica CBS 223.65. Lineage (NCBI taxonomy): Eukaryota > Oomycota > Saprolegniomycetes > Saprolegniales > Saprolegniaceae > Saprolegnia > Saprolegnia parasitica. The sequence goes on along the minus strand of NW_012156399.1, from coordinate 47,672 downwards.
TATCAACGCATGATCCTGATAGATTGATACAATACCGGCTTTTTGGAGCGTGGAAAAGAACGTCGTGTCGTCGACTTGGTACAAGGCTTGACTGAGCACGTTGAACGACGTGCGCACAACGTGGATGTTGTCGATGCCCATGAACGCAATCGCTACGTCGCTTTGAGCTGAAATCGCTTTGTTTTGAGTCGAGATACATACAAGCACAGGCCACGCCGTCCCGATCGTAATGCTTGGCCGACTCGTGGCCTTTTCCTGCAAGTGCGTTGCTTTTCGCGTTGATTTCTGGACGCGCGTCGACGATGTGCACGACGGCCGACGCTTTTGGGCGCCCGAGGTCGTCCGTCGGAGCATACGCAGCGTCGCGGATCGCCCACATGAGCTCGCGGTCTTCCTTGTTGTTCATGCGCAGGACACCCGACTTTGGTTGGCTGGACCGGCACAGCGGCGCGCCCGTGCGCGGGTGCAGCCACGTCAGCACGGGGAGGCGGCGCTTGGAGCGGAATTTGGCCGCCTCGGTCAGCGCATCGTCCGACATGGACGTTGGCACGAACAAAGTGCTCGGGTACGTCGGGCAGAGCTCGTACGACGCATTGAGCTCCGTCTCGCGCCACGCCGGGTGACCCGTCGCGCCAATGCGGCCAAACTCGACACTCGGCACGTACCGAATGCGTCGGCGCCCTGAGATGACCGAGCCCGTCGGGCTTAGCATCGTGCCGCGCACATCTGCCGAGTAGCTCGAGCGTCTAATGTTACACGACTCGGTGTCATTGAGAAACAAGATTGATCGTACTGCGTCGAGTCGCTGAGCAAATGCTGGCGCGGGCTCATTGGGCACGCGACACCGTCTACTCGCCACAGTAGGATACGGTAGCTCATTGCATCGCACCTGCGTCGTGCGAAAGGATGCTATGGTTGAGGTCCGTGAAGGCGCAAAAGTTGTTTTCAGCTTGGAGCCACTCGATCTCGGTGACGATTTGGCTCAGCGTCTTGATGCGCTTGACCTCCATGTCCTTGTCGCCTTCGCCGTACCGCGCCGAGGCTGAGAGCGACACGTGGTAGTACGCAGCGTCCTACACATCTCCAAGAGTTTTTTTCAAGAGTGTTATGTCGGTACCATGTTTTCGATCAAAAGGCCGTGCACAGTGCTTTGGTTGCGCTTGCTCTGGGAGAGCGACGCTTTGTAGATCTTCCCAATCGGAATCGTATGCACGTCTTCGTGCGATAAGCCTTGGACCGGGTGGTACGGGATGAACCACAACCGGAACGTCGAGAGCACCATGAGCGCCAAGACGCCTTGGTTCATCTCGGTCACGTGGAACGTCAGCGCGACCTCTTCGACCACGTACAAGATCTTCTCGTTCGACGGCAAGACGCTCTCATGGAGCCTACGCGCCGACACCATCGACACAATCGCCATCGATAGGGAGGGCGTACGGATGCCACTTGCGCGGGATCGGTGCGTAGAGGTGCTGGAAGCGCGCGTTGTGCGGTGGAAAGACGTCGCGGGCGTCGGCGCGCCGGGCCTTATTAAGGAGCACACGCTCGTCGTCCGCGAGGGCGAGCTGCACGAGGACGTAGCCCAGGGGCAGCGGCCCTTTGACGAGTTTGCACTTGACGATGGTCGGCTCGGGCGTGTCTTGGATGACGCTGAGGCAAATGCGGCACGACGCGAGAAAGTCCTTGGTCGCGAGCTCGTCCTTGTCCCAGACCTCGCACTCGATGAACGCTACATGAGGCGTGATGAGAGGGCGTAAGGCAAGGAACGAGCGTACCGACAGCGAGGTCCCACGACTCGGAGAGCGGCAGCAGGATCTGCGCGTTCCACTCGGGGTTCAGCGTCTTCTTGCAGTGGCTGGTGCGCGCGACCTCCTTGCCCTCGTAGAGCACCTACGTCAGCGATGTCATGAGATCGTTGGCCAAGATGCCATAATGAGGCTAGGTAGATTAGCACGCACGCGGACGAAGGGATCGCTGAAGCCGTCGCTGTCGCCAGCCGCGAGGCCCTCGCCCGTGAGGATCGTGAGCAACATTTGAGTGCAGCACGGCACGATGTGATGGGCGCCACATCCGGATAGACACACCCATCATACACTAAATGCATATGATCGTTTTACATAAGATAGTGTAAACATGGGATCGTAAACAGTGTTATAGTACCATTGGGCCACTGGGATTGCATAGCGTTGATCGGACAACTTGCTATGGTCGAGATGAGCGAGTGCCGAGGCATATAGATGCATTGCATATACATGTATTGCGTACAAGTAGACTCAAGGATTCGCGATTCAAATGTGTTCTTCGTTTGAGTTGCCTGTGCTGTCGTTGCTGTGCTGTTAGGGTCGAATCAACACTATTTCTGTTTCCTACCTTTTGTTATCAGATCCAACGGCGACGAAAGGTCATGATGCGGCTCGCGCTCCTTCTGCCAACGACCGTCAGCGGCGGTGCATTCATATAAGAAGGTGCTAGCGCTTGATTCGAGCTGCATAGTCTTCTTCTACCCCGATTTCAACGAGACGACGGGCTTGAGCCTCAATGGCAACAGCGCAACGACCAACTGCGCCCGCACTCCGATTGTCCGACACCTCAACCTACTGTCATTCGCCTCATTCTGGCGTAGAGCATGTACAGCGCAACGTACGCTACCAACGATTTGTTGTTTGCAGCGATCAATGTATCCCAGGTCGATCGTCTGCTTGTGTTGCTCTGAAGTGAACCAGCGTCGACGTTAGACGTTTACGCTCGACCAAGTGCAGTACGAGTCGACCGAGACGTCAACACTGAGCACGACAGCAGCGGTTGCTGCCCAGTCAGCCATGTTCGGCCACCGGGATGTATATGCACCGTCGCTAGCGACGGAATGCCCCGTGCGACTTCGGTGTGTGACATCAGTCTCTTTGTACTCGACGGCAACAAACGCTAGCCTCACAGCTTCCCAGCCGAGCCAAGTGTCCTCGACCTGGTTCAACGATCCACTGAATGTACTTGATGGCTTCGAGACGCGGTTCACGTTCCAGGCAAAGCACATATCGTAGCACACCCGTATATATTTGCGGTCTAGATTACCGACCACTCGAAGCGCTGCCTCGACGTCAAGGACCAGAATTTCAACACAAAAACGTACCAGGTACTCTACGCTTCTCGGAATATATAGCTATGGTGGCGGATGCTAGTCGTGCTTTGTGCATGGCGGTGACGGCTTTGCCTTTGTGCTGCACGGCCATCCGAACATGACAAGTGCGCTCGGGCGAGGGGGCATGGGCTGGCGCGGCATAGCCAACTCGATTGCTGTTGTCTTTCACACGTGGCCGCAATCCAGCGCCGCGAACGCCCTCTTTGTCGACCACATGAGGTAGGCGTCGCGACGGAAGAGTGATTTTTTCTGATATTAATCTGTAGTGTCTACTTGCAGCCACCAGGAAGCACGGGCGCACCAATAGAGCTGGCCGTGCCTGTACCTGTAGACCTGGCCGATGGCTCGATCCACGTCGTCAAGATCACCTACTATAACACTCTCCCGCTGCAATACTTCAACTACTTCGCTGCCTCGACCAGCATTGTCTCGACGCTCAAAGACATTTCCGAGTCGCGGCGCGTCGGATGCCTCGTCGTCTTTCTTGACGATGGTATCGCAAACAATGTGCCACTCCTGGCCGTGCCTATCAACGTGGCGGCGGCGCTGCGCCTTCCTCGCGACTTGGCGTTTGTCGTACGTGTATATGGGAACCGAGGCGATATTGAGGGTCACGAGTGCATAGGGCTTTACAAGTGCGACTGGCGGCGCTTGGGAGAAGCACGATGTACTTGCTTGGTACTACTGCTCCCAGGTACTATCAACCACGCAATTGGATTCTCGATGTGCCGTAGCCACCGTGTCTGGATGTGAACGGCAGTGTCGTGAGCCTCGAGTTCGACTACGCGACGCAGAGCCTCTTATCGACGGCATCGTACAGCGCGTCCTTGTACCCGACGTTCATCTTTCCCGACACTCTGCCGTGGGCAAAGCAGCGCCAGTACTTCGCCCCCGGCTCGCCCGTCGGTGTCACGACATGACTCGAAAAATATACGTAGTAGCTTCATTCATAGCATTTAGCCGCTGAGTAGCACATGCAATAGCCCCAAGCACAACAAAAGAAGCTGCGACGGTGTCGTGAACGCGCCAGCGCAGGGGTAGTGTCGGTCCCACTCGTATCGCGGGCACATAAAGTCATGGAGGCCGCAGCCCCACGTCCCGCATACGCCAAGGATACTGCAGAGCATGCGCGCTACGCACAACCATATCGATAGAATGAGAATCACCAAGAGCCGAGGCTGCGCACCCGAGTTTTCACGACAAAAGTCCTGCGTGATGTAGCTTGACGACGAGAGCTCGGTGCACGAGCAGTGCGACGCCTCCATGGCCGCGACGTGAAGCAGGTCGCTCAAGAGGCACGGCATCGAGCACATGACTACTTCCATGTCCGACTGCAGCACGGGGCCAAAGCCACCGGCGAGGCGTGTGCGCAGGTACTTGATGCTGGCGCCACAAAGCGACGCGTTGACGTTCAAGTCGTGACCTACACAATAGTCCTGGTCCATCATGCACATGCCGCGTCCATGTACCAAAGCTGGCGAGGTACGCCTCGAAAAGCGAGAGGTCACAGAGCGTTGTGGCGTTGCTACCCGACGAGGAGCCGTCGAGGCGTCGCCAGTGTGACGTGTTGGCCTGCGCCAGTTCAACGTCGCTGACGAGCACCTCCACCTTGGTCGACGCATGGATATGTGCAGCTGCTACGATTAGTAGTAGTAGCTGCAGTGGTGAGCAGCGTCCTACGCCGCCATGAGAAGCTGCGGAACGCTCAAGGCCGCGGTCTACCCATAGCTGTGGATCGGTTTTGAACGGCAAGGTCATGGAATGGACGCGTGTCTGATTGGTCAATCGTATCCGGACAATCAACGGCGCATCATCGAGCGACCAGTCAAGATGGCCCCGAAGGAGTGTCGCCACGTCGCGGCAGCACTCAGCGTCTCGCACGTACGCAAGCGGCTCAAGCTTGGCGGCCTCCACTGCTGTACAGTACGCCCCTTTCTCCTTGTGAAGCGGCCGCCTAACGTGTCAGCATAGCAATGCGACGGCGGGTCGACGAAACCCAAGAAGAAACACGCCAAGCACGTCAAGCTAGCCAGCTCGCTCGACGACGTCAAGCAGAATGCTCTATGCATCACGTGCGGTTTTGTTGGCTGCTTGGTTGAGAAGCATGGTCATTGCCTGGATCACATTCGGTATATCGGCGCGTGGTTCGTCGCGTGCTAACACGGATGGATTCAGGGACAATGTCAAGCACTGCTGCTTCTTTCGCATGGGCACACAAGACGTGTGGTATCCGCTTGATGCGCTTCTTCTAGGCTGAGACGCCTGTAGGTGCACCAAGTGCGACGCTGTCGTTGATGGCGTCAGCGACAAGGTCGCGACCGCACTCTCGGACGTGCGCAAGTCGTACGACGAGCTCATCGTGGCCAAAGCCAACCGCATGCATCTGTATGCGACGGTTGACGCCTCGACGTCCCCATCCAGCAGCGCAGCACCGACGCCAGAGACGCCGCCTCGCGACGACAAGCCTCCGAAGAAGAGCAAGGCCAAAGCGAACAAAAAGTCCAAAACCGAAGCTGTCGACGCTCCATCGTCATCGTCCAAGGAGCCTCTCGCCGTCGCGGGTGAGTTTCAACTAACTTCATTTCGCATGTCATCTCAATACGTGGTGAATGCAGGTCTTGCGAACCTTGGGAACACGTGCTACTTTAACTCAACGATCCAGTCGCTGCGAAGCATCTTTACGTCGTCGGCGCTGCACGAAGACGTTGTTGCTCATGCTCGAAGCCTTCCCAAAGCCCCCGTCACCCAAGCCTTCTTGTGCACACCATTTTCTTGCTTCCGTTCTCACACTTCACTCTTGCTAGAGATTTTGTCCAAGGCGCAACTGTATCGAGCACGTCCAAAAAGAGCACGTACACGCCGAACGCACTTCTCTCGGCAGTGCGGGAGACGAGCCGCCAGTTCCGCGGCCGCGCTCAGCAAGATGCCTACGAGCTCTACTTGGCGCTGGTATGGGCCATCGACGACGAATTCGCAGCTCCTTCGACGGCAGCACCGTCGTCGTCAACCAATAACGGGCTCCAGCAAATCTTTGTCAAGACGGACGAAGCCAAAGATGGCACATTGAGTCTCCTCGCGCCCGCCAATGCGACGATGGACGAGATCCAAGCGCTCGTTGCCAAGAAGCTCAAACTCAGCAACGACGAGGTTGTGCTCGCAGGTAGCCGCCAACCCGAAGCAAGCAGCAACGTCGTTGGTCACCCAAGCTTCGTGCGCACCGCCCTACTCGGGGCCCTCGTCAAGTACGCGCAATGATGTTAAAAGACTCGTCTCTGATGCGTTCACCAGCTCGGTCACGTGCCATACGTGCCAAAACGTCTCCACGTCGTACGACGATGCGATTAGCCTCAGCCTTGCGATTCCCGTACGCGCCTCGTCTCCCACCTTCATCAAGGACTATGATGTATGTCGACGCCGTAGAAACCTGGCAGCGCCGACGACGACGTGACGCTTCTCGACTGTCTGAGCGCGTTCACGGCGGTCAATACTCTCGTGGCCGATCCCGCCACGTCGTCAGGGTACCGCTGTGAGCCGTGCAACAAGGCTACCGACGCTGCCTCGTTCCAAGACGCGAGTCTCCAAATGCAGCTCTTTGGTTTGCCCTACGTGCTTCCGTTGCATTTAAAGGTATACGATCTCACTCTCAAAGAGGCGGAGAACGCATGCGCCTCTGTTTAGCGCCTCGGAAAGCTGCGCAAGAACAGCAGCCACGTTGCGTTCGAAACGACGCTGGACGTCGCGCCCTTTGTGCTCCAGCGTGCGATTTGTGTTCTTGATGAAGGGCTTAATCCAGTCTGGTGTGTAGCTGCGTACGGACCGCACATGAAGACGGTGTACCACCTGCAAGCGGTGATCGTGCACATGGGCAACCGGTATGGCGGCCACTACGTCGCGTACGTGCGGTATCCCGACGCGTGGTACTACACATCCGACTCGCTCGTCCAGCGCGTCTCCGAAGCCACGGTGCTCGGTGCCGAAGCCTACATGCTCTTCTACACGCGCGACGGGTGCGCGTGTCGACTCGTTGATGCTATCAATTCACGCATGTATCGTAGGGAGCTTGGCACCGCCCCGCCGCCTGAAACCAGCCGTCTTTAAACGGAAGCGCGTCCAAAATCCCATTCGAGTTACTGTAGCTAGTCCTTGTGGTTGGTGGTCAATCGGCTCTACGTGCGAAGATGGACACGCGTAAGGTCTGTGGCAGGCTCTATGGCCTTGGCAGATGCAGAAACAAGACCGAATGACTCGTCAACGTGAACCTGCGTCTGTCGATGGACGCTGTAGCGCGCGCCGTGCGCAAAGTAGATGCCCGCACCGACGAGCATCCAAAGACACCCGAGTACGCAGAACGCGAGAAGTGTGCAGACGCCACCAGTGAGGAGTGTGCCATCCCGCAGCCGTCCGTCGCCGTCGACGCGCGCAAAGATGGGCGGCAAAAGACCGTCGATTTGTGCGAGGAAGCTCAGAAAGTCAACGACCGGCATCGTCGCCGACGCGAACGATGTGCGCCGTCCCGTTGGCTTCGAAGGCCGACGCAAAGTCGACAACGTCGGCGCACGACTGCATCCCGGCGGCGAGGCAGCACACCTCGTCAAAGCCAATGTAGCCAAAGAACGCCTGGGTAACGCCGACGACGAGACCTTGCGGCCCATATATACTGGCATTGCGTGGCGGCAAGAAAGGCGTCGCGTTGGAGATCGTAAAGACGGACACGCTTGCGCAGAGGATGAAGAGTACGAGAAGCACCTTGGCCGTCGTCATGATATTTACAAAGCGCGTCCCGACGGGGACACCAAGGAGCACAATAATGATGACGGACGCGCTCTCAACGAGCACCGACGCAACGCTGTAGTAGTCTTCGTTGAGCCATGTAAACGCGCGGGATGAAAACGTCGCTTCGCAGGACGCCTGGACCTTGGTGCCCCAGCTGCGCGCGACGCCGGCGCCCGAGATGCCACCCAGCGACGGTCGCGGGAAGCTCACCAAGTGCGTGGTACGCGGTGCTGCCAGAGCTCGGTACGCGGCAGCTGAGCTCCATGTACGCAACGCCGTTGAGAAGGCACACGAGGCCACCGACGACCCATGAGGTAGCATAGCAAAAATGAGTGGGCGACGACGGAGCAAGCGAGGTTCTACACCACATCCCAGTTGACACGATTCGCCTTCAACATACATTGTGAGTACCCGTTCGAGGACGTGCTTTGGATTGACGCGAGCGAGTCGCGGCGCTCGGCGTGCTGGACCGTAACATTGCGAACCACCGGTCGTGCTGTGCCAATGCGGCGCATCCAGTTGCTTGCTCGATGGTGGCTTTCGGAGCAAGCGACATATATGGCTCCTCGGTATCGAGAAGGTGCGCACGCTGCTCTTGGAGTCGGTGCCCTTTTCAGTCGAGACCTGCTCGCTCAAGCCAACATCCAAGCTCAAGAGCCACGAAACCTGGCGTGTGGACGTGTTGCCATGAGCATCTTTGCAGAGCGCCAATTGGCTGATATTAGCTCTTTTCGAGCGATATGATTGGCTTTCGTGTCTCGTAAACATCCGTCCCTTCGAGCTGCAGTACCACGGTAGCCATGACAGTGCCATGTCTTGCCAGCCCTGCTGCACTTGGAAAGACGTCCTGCAGTTGCAACGAAGGAGCTGTCCGTGTGACGCATGCGCGTTGAGCTCGAAACTTTAAATAACGCGTCGAGCGTTTTGGGATAATTCTCTCAAACCAATGGCGCCAGCGCTGCTCTCCTGCGGAAAGTTTCGCGCCGGCATGGCGACCGTCGATGGTTCATTTTTGGATTTGACAAGCGCGATGGTGGCGGTGCCCTGGACGACCAAGGTCGAGTTCTTTGCTCAGTTCCGGCAACGGATGGGCCATTGCCGCATGATCAAGACGTTCAAGGTGCCGAACGACGACAATTGGCCTCTGGCCATGCGCTCGTACAACCTCGGCGGTGCTGCACACAATCTCCGTTCCTTGGCGCTGACGCACGCGTCGGAGTGCTTCCAGCAGCTCGATGAGCTCGGGTTCCCGTGGTCGCTGGAGCCAAACCATTTCAGAATGCCCGTTTTCGCGACGGCGGCGACTGGAGTCGTCCCGCGATTCGAGAAGCACGTCAAGTTGGTCAAGCTTGAATGGCTTGTCCAGGCGCTTCAGACGTACCAAGATCACCACGGTGATCTCGAAGTGCCCGTCGACTTTGCTGTGCCGCTTGGAGACGAGGGGCAGCCCGAGCTGGCCAATGTGGCACTTGCGTACGCGCCGCGCGTGCTCCGTAGCCACTTTTATTGGCTCGGGTCGGTCGAAGCCGACGTCTTGCACGACCTCGGCCTTTTCCGCGAACTGCTGACGTGGCCATGCGTTCTGCGCCTCCTCTCGTGCTTCCAGAACAACGTCGGCGGCCGCAGCGTGCCCCGCGACTTTTGTGTGCCTCTGGACGCCGCGTGGCCGGAAGAGCACCATGGCTTTGGTTTGGGCCAACTGGTGTGGTACCTCGGCATCAAGTACGACGTGCTGCCCGAGGACAAGCGCCTCGCGATCTACAAGATGCAGTTGGATTTCAACTCGCCAACGACATGGGCACGCACGGTCCGCGGCCTTTGCCACTACGCCCACGTCAACGAGTCAACGTCGGTGCCGAATGGTTTCGAGGTTCCGCTCACGCCCGATTGGCCATCGGACCTCCACGGTTTGCACCTTGGGCAGCTCTACCAGCAGCTCACGCAAGCAATGGCGCTGCACCTCTTACCGCCGACAACGAAGGCGGACGTCGACGCGATTCTCGCTGCCGTGGCGGCCCGCACGGACGATGACGTGGGCCCGCGAGAGCTCTTGCCGTCTGCGACGGAGCTGCGCGATCACGCAGCTCTGTACGCCGAGTTGCCGTCGCCCATTCGGCGGGCATGGACGGTCGTCATCGAAGCGCTCACGACGTTTTTTGGTCTCTTTGGGCACGTCGACGTGCCGTTCGACTTTATCGTGCCGACGACCGCATCGTGGCCGTGGCCCGTCGCTCGTCGAGGGCTTGAGCTTGGGGCAATCGTCGTCTCGCTTCGGACGGTGGCGCTCGACCCGATGCAAAAGGCCTCCTTGGACGCGCTGGGCTTTGATTCCGTCGCTCGTCACCACGATGCCACGGTCGCTGAGGCAGCCGACAACGTTGAGAACGACGACATTACGCTCTACGGCCTCGCGATCTATCGACGCGTCACAAAGGTAGCTCAAGTGGACCAGCGCTATGTCATTGAAGCTGACCCTGAAAAGTGGCCGGAGAAGCTCCATGGCTATCAACTCGGCTTCCAACTCCACACTCTTCGGCATCAGCCGCCCGTTTTCTACGAAGAGTTTGAAGCCAAGCTCAAGACCGTTGGCTACGCGTGGCCATGCACCACCATGAGATCCCCGCGAAGCGCACGCTGCTTGAAGCGTACGACGATCCCGCAGGGGCTCACGCATCGCCACGCATTCCACGTGCACACTGTCAAACTCGCGACGTTGGTGGCGGCGCTCAAAACGTACGCATCCAAGGTCGGGCCTTTGGATGCCATGGAAGACGACTTTGTGGTGCCCGAGACAGACAAGGCGTGGCCGGTCGACTCCCGCGACATCGTACTCTCCCGAGTGCTTCCGGCTTTGCGGTACCACTGGTTTGAGCTCGAACCGAAGGATGAAAAGCGTGTTCGGGCACTGGGGCTCTTCGCCGACATCCCGCCCTTTGACGACTTTTTGAAGCTCGTCACTCGCTTGACCCGCCACGATGAGACGTCGACCATCCCGTTTGATTTCATCGTCCCAACTGGGCCGCCGTCGTCGACGTCGCGGTGGTCTGGCGCGCCGCTCGGCGAGCTCGCGTGGACGCTCGGCCTGCGGATGCATTGCTTGAGCGATGCGAAAAAGGAGAAGCTGAACAAGATCCAGTTCGAGTTCAACACGCCTGCCACGTGGGCGCGTGTCGTTCAGGGGCTGGAAACCTACTGCTCGCTCGAGGGCTCCATCGACGTGCCCGAGTCGTACGAAGTGCCTCGCACACCCGAATGGCCTGGCGACTTGCACGGCATGCGGCTCGGGCATGGCGTCAAGTTTCTCATGGCGGCACGGTACATGCTGATGCTCCCGAACGACACCGACGACGCTGTGAAGACACTCGCTGCCCCAGTTGTTCGCACGCCGCTGCGATGGGACGAGCTCGTACGCAACTATGCCCGGGTGCAGGGTACGGTTGCAGCCTCGCCGAACGACGGCGTTGACGTCGGCATGCATCGACGCTCATCGGAGCCCCCGGCGAGCCAACCCGTGCCGTCTTTCGCGCCCGATCTCCTTGACCGTGCCTCAGTGGTCCAGCGCGCAACGAGCGACGGCAATGCTGACGCTGATGTGAACGATGATGACGTGGACATGGGCTTCGAAGTCGACGACGACCAACGAGACGGCAGCTTCGGGGACCTATCTCCGAACGAGATCGGCGTCGACACGATCGACGAGCCGCGTTTCGTTGCTCCTTTCTTTGAAGAGGGCGATGACGTGCCACTACATGCCGTCTCTGGCCACTCCTTGGTGGTCCAGCGCTCCCCAAGCATCTGCGACGCTGACATTGGCCGCATGGGTGACATCGAGCGTCCTGCGAACGGTGACAACCCGGACGGTGACCAAGGCAACGTTCTCGACACTGGCAACAGCATCAGCCACGACGCAGGCCAAGAGTTTCAAGAGCATGCCGCAGCCGCACGTAAGACCACGCGACGTGCGAATACTTTTGGTTCCCGCCGACAAGGACAGCGGGAGCTTGAGGGAGCCCCTGCGCTTTTCCAGCAAGTTGCCCGCCGCACGCTAGTCCAGCGCACTGTTTTCGAGCAAGACGTGCCGTGGTTCTCGCAGCCGCCCCGCATCTCCGCGGTCCCCGGTCCCCCATACGTTTTCGTACCGCGACACACGGACCTCCCCGACGATGATCCCGCGTCCCCAATCACAGAAGCCGTCGTGTAGCGACTAAAGCCAATTTGATTTTTCGTATTCATCATTTGAGAAATGGCCTTTCGCATAGCACCGTCATCGCGACCATTGGACAACTCGGGAGCAACGTCAATGAACGAAGTATCTACCTTGGAGCGTGCAATCGGGGCGTCGTCACGACCAAAGCCAGCTACCAAAGCCGTGCTTTGCATCACTCGCTTTTTTCAAGTCCTTTTGTGGCGAGGACGAAAGCTACGACGAGACCGACGCTTCAAGACATTTCGATGAGGCGTGCAGATCTCGCGTCGCTGGATATGGGCTCCGGATTTGCGCGCTCGCACAAGATCCGCGAGCTGCCGAGATGAGACCTCGCGTAAGGGGGTCGGTGAAAGCGCACTCGGGTCGCACGTCGCAATGCACACGAATCCATTTGATGTGACGATATCATGCCTGATGGCGTCGTCGCTTGATGCTGAACTTTATCGCGAAGGATTTGAGTTACAATGCCTCCACAGCTTTGACGCACCGTCAACGGCAAGGCATCGGTGATCGTGATTGAGCTCTTGTGCAAGCACACGATGATATTGAGGTACTGATAGGCAGTCGCTCGTCGGTCAGCACAGGCACCTTGGCGCGCTCAGGCGTATTCGTCTTTTGATGCACAGCAGGGCGACATCATGCACGCATCTGCCGGGCTCCCTACGTCGACATGACTTGATGGCGAACGAGGGCGATATCCATGTCGGCGGCCGAGCAGAACTGACCTCCTCCACTCGCTGAAACAGGCTCGCGAGGACCGTTTGGAGGACGTAATTGTATCAATATCGAGCAGCGCTCAACGTGCTGGACCGGGAACGGCCATTTTTGCGTAGCAAGTGCAGAAGTCGAGGAGTCGACGCAGTTTCTGCGAATCGCAAAACGCCTCCCATTCTCGCTACAGAAAGTTGTTTCGTGGAGCAGTCCTCGCCGACATCGTCTCGAACGGTTTGCTTCGCCTCGCCCTAATGCTTCTCCACGACTCATCACTACAGGCATGTCGCCACAGTCTGCTCGGCGGTCGCTTTGCGCCTTGTCTCTTCCTACACGCATCAAACAGGGAAGATGGCGCTGCAGAAGCATGTTGTAGGGTTAGGGTGGGGTTAGGGTCACGGGCTCAGGCGCAGAAACACCCGCGGGGACCGTCGATGCTTATGCTTTCTTCCACTCTTGGGTGGTGAGACTGTTACTTTCTGTGGCGTTGGTCGGTGGCACGTTGGCGGCGGCTGCACCCACATCGTCGGCGTGGCCAAGTACGCGCCGTTGTACGCGTTGCGAGGCGTGAGTCGCGCCACGAGCGGTGACGTTGTACACGCAGCATCGTCACTCGACGACATGACGACCACATCCTGCAGCGCGTACAGATTTGTCTTGCACTCGCTCGTCGACGCCGAGAGCGCCGACTTTCGGATCGATCTACGCCCTATAAATCTTCGCCAGCTGGATGTTTGAATCTGGCACCGCTTTGGCGTCGGTGCCTCCTGGACCGGGATGACGCCCATCATGTGCTTCAGCGCGTCCTTCTTCTGGTGTTGTGCTTCCTTGGCGTCCTGCACGGACGAATGGCGCAGATATATCACATGACGAGGTATACCCGTGGTGTGACCACGTGGAGCAGAATCGGGAACGCGCCATGAAACTAGTCGACGCGCCTTCGAAATCGCCGAGACGACGATATCTCAGTCTCTACCTCTTCGCAGTGGTAGCTTCCTGGACCTGGCGCGCGGTCGCGAGTCTACCATTCTTGGAGCAGAAAGTTCAACGCAGTCTCTACCTCAGGAAACCGCGGCGACGCCGACTTGAGCGCGAGCGCGTTGCCCTTGCCTAGAGTGACAATCAATAGATGGAATCCAAGCAAAACGATATAGTACGTGTGGTCTCGTACGCAATGCCGTGGTCGACGTCGTACATGGCGTCGGCGTGGACCGGCAGCGTTGGGTTGAAGCCTTTCGCGCGCTCGACTCTGCAGACAAATATAATGACAGACCAAAGTCGAATGGAGCACTACTTGTAGAGCGTAATGGGTCGTTTTGTGACCGCGAGCGGGCTCTCGAGGGAGCCAGGTCCGCGCGCCATTTCCAAGGGATCTAGACGCCATGTTAGGCGGGAAGATGGGTTTGAAGTGGCGACCAATGTAGGCCTTCTTGTCCATGTACGTCGCGCGGAAGGGCGCGTACTGCTGCTGCGCGACGGCGGGGCCCGGTGTTTGCTTGCGCCGGACGACGGGCATCGGGAACACCGTCTCCATGGCGCGCCAAAGTCAGGTTGCGCGATCAAAAATAGATTAGGAAATTAGGATTTGTCCTGGTGAACGCAGTCGATCGCAGTGGTTTCGCTGCTTACAAGGCGACGAGCTTCTGGACGTTGGCGAGGAGCTGCTTCGGGTCGGCACCGGCAAACTACACGGGAAATGAGCGTCGAGAAGACGAGCGATGATCAGGTGGCGTACGCCAAGAGGCTGCTGGAGCTTGCCGTTGGCGTAAAAGTGGAACGTGGGCATGGCCTATATCGTTGGTGACATGAGCGCACGTGTCAGAGCAGGCGTTGGCGGTGCGTACGCGGACACCGGCCTTGGCGGCCGTCTCGTCGAGCTCGTCGACGTCGACCTTGGCAAACTCGACGTCCGGGAATTCGTTGCTACAGCGCACGTTGGCATCGAGTCTTGTAGCAGCTTGCCATGTGTACCTGAGCTGGGCGTAGATGGGCGAGATCATCTTGCACGGGCCACACCACGCCGCCGTAAAGTAGACGACGCTCTTGGACGGCTTGGCAATCAAGTCCGTGTATTGGCTGTCCGAGTCAAGGACCTGGACGCGCGAGGCTACGCCATGGGCATGAGGCCATGAACTACATGGCGCTGCGCGTACCGACACCGCGAGAGAAGGCGCGGGCGCCGAGCGTGGCGCGCGTGATCGAGGCAGCAGCGGACGAGATGCGAATCATGACGAATTCCGAAAATGAGAGGCCGCCGGACGGGTCGCAAGCAATCCCTGGGTTTAACGACCTTCAAGTACCGATTGCTGTGATTGGTCGCACGTGGCGCTCCAATTTCCGTGCCCACCTCATCGTCTCTACGCACTACGCCGAGTGCAGCCCTCGCTTTGCCTTGGAAGCGAACGTACGACGTTTAGCACGCTGTATGCAACGACGTAGGCGAGACACAAGCGACGTGTTATCGATACACGCAGCGCTACCGATTCTGGAAGCGCGGAATCAATGGATCTTGCCGTCGGCCAGCTTGGCGACGTTGCACTGGAGCAACTCGCAGCGCAGGCCCGTGCACTAACCGATCGGTTAGCATAACCTTCGTCGCAGCCGACGCACCGCGAGCGCAGGTTGTCGCTTTCCGTCGAGATAAAAGTGGAAAGTTGGCATGTCCTGCAATAGACGCTGCAAAGACCAGCGTACGGTCAAGAGGACGTACACACACGTCGGCCAGAATCGCTGCGTCGTCCATCGCGTGTACATCGACTTGGGCGAATCCGATCGTCGGATAGGAGGCACTAGAATGAAAAGGGGCTGTGAAACTTAGGGACGAAGAGGGTGTCGTACCACAATGCACGCAGCGTGTGGCGTACAATCGTGCAGGGACCGCTCCAGTGCGCCGTAAAGTAGACGACGCGTCTCTTGTGACGCGCTGTGATCCACGCCTCGTAGGCGTCAAGCGTCGTGAGCGGAACGATGCGCGGCGCGACGCGATCGTTTCGAGCCGACGTGGTCGAGTAGCGTGGCATGCTCCCTAGAGCTCGGGCGTGACGGCTGCTGATATGAAGCATGACTGCAAATGACGCAAACGGGCGCGTGGGACGAACGCGCGCCTGCGAGGCGGCGCAGGGCTGTCGATTACCCCATTCGTTGATTGTTAAATTGCGCGAAATGTTGCTCGCAAACGCTCTGGATTTCCCAAAAGGCGAAAAAAACAGAAGCCAACGGACAAACTATGACATTCAACGGACAACACACGACGCAAGGAGCACGTTACAAGTCGGCGAGCTTTTGGATGTTGTCTTTGAGCTGGTTGACATCCATGCCTGCGAGCTAGAAGTCGTTCATGAGCGTTCTCGTTTGATTCCGCGCAGACCAATACCTCGAGGGGTTCTTGCAACTTGCCGTTGACATAGAAATGGAACGTGGGCATATCCTGCTCCCGACGTTGGATGATGCGCCATCGATGATACAAGCGTGACGTACCCGAATACCGGCCTCCACCGCCGTGTCGTCGAGCTCGTGCACGTCCAGCTGGGCAAAGTTAAGGCTCGGAAAGGCGTTGCTACGAGTAATAGTGCAATAAGCTCCCGCGATCAAAGTCGTGCGTACTACCTCAACTCGGAGAAAATTGGCGCGATCGCGTTGCAGGGGCCACTCCATGGCGCCGTAAAGTAAACAATGCTCTTGGCCTCTGGTTTGGCAATCAGCGACGCGTACTCGGTCTCGGACTCGAGCACTTGGACGCGCGAAGACGCTATGGTGCGTCGGTTAGTCTTGGATCTACTATTACCGTCGAGTGGGCTACCAAACGTGCGCGAGAGCGCGCGGAGACGGCGGGCAGACGACGACGCGAGGCGGAGCATGCTGAGGGAATCGATCGAGCGCGTGGAGGCGAAATGCAAAGTGAGCAACTGCAACAAGACGCTCTGAAAAGAAGACTCGGAAAGTGGGACGGTTGTGAGCTCGGGTCCATTTTCCATATATTTTCCCATCAACTGCAAGGCAGAGAAAGCGCGCCAAAAACAAGCAGCGACGCCGTATCAGACGCATGCTGGTCAGGCCTTATCTTTGTGCAAGGCGTGGCACCTTGCGCTGACGATCCTGTTGATGCAACGTCTCGTGTTGGGCGCTACATCCCATGATGACCAATCAGCGACGGACTCGAGATAGATTGGGCGACTGACCAGAGCCCGTATGCTTGCCGTAGGGACATCCCACACCGCTTCTTCAAGAGGGTGGACCCATCTCGCTAGAAATCTAGAAGGACAAGATTTGCAGAAAGCTGCACAAATGGACTCTTGCGCCGTTCTAGTACCGATCCCGAGCAAGGCGCGCCAGAGACTCTCGTCGTTGAGGTACCCGAGAATGACCTACGAAAGATGTTAGCGATGTGTCGTGTGTCGTGTGCTGACTATAATACATACCGGTACGTGGTTGATCTGGGCGCAGCGAACAAGGGGCGTACCGGTAGAGTCCAAGTAGGACAAGATGTGTCGCTGCACAACGCTCGGAAGGCTGTCGAGGTCGCCAGTCGGGCGATGGGGATGGGGCTCGAGCACGGGACCGAGCACGCTGCGCGCAACGCGAAACATCGCCCATTCTCGCTGGCACGTGTAGACCCCGACTTAAAATGCATCATCTTGGGGGCACCGGCAGCGCAGACGTACGACCGCAAGCGGAACACAAGCGCTGGTGTGATGTGCAGTGCACGATGTATCGGTCGGGTAGATGGATACCGCTGAGTGCAATGCGAAGTCCGCAGTCGTCCTGGAATGATTGCAGTGGGTAGATACCCGACACGACGACAGGCGATCGTGTTTTAGCTGAGAATGGCTCTTGGGCGACCGCCGCCAGCGATGTAGTGCCATTGCGTGCTCGATCATGCAGCGTAGTAGATGCACCTTCTCTTCGTCGAGGACAAGGTGGCGCTCCGTGTAGCGTGGCGTGGGTCGCCGTGATAGTTTGCGCATCACCGAGATACGAGGCGCCGGCTTGGCGCTGCCCAGGATCTACTCAAAGAACCGCTGCATGTCCCCGCGCCAAATTGCACTTTAAAGATACGCTCTTGACGTACATCCTAGTGTTTGATTGGCTGGTACAATTGTATGTTGCGAATCACGTCTTTCCGCCAATTCCGCCAGGACCGAGTCGAGCGAAGACCATCTCGTCGAGCGAGTGCCTGCGAACGCAGCGGTTTGCAGCATGCGTGCGCTCTAACGTCTCCACCTTTCCGGTGTACGCTGCATGAGATTATTACTGGTGTAAGGAATCTTCTGAAACGAGTACGTAGCTTTTAGAGCATTCGACTTATAAATGCACAGCAAGGCAGCAATTCGTAGTGTGAATGTTAGATGTATTTGCTTTCCGACCTTGTTGTCGGTGGCGTGTCGACTGGAATCGCCATGGGAATGGCCGAGGTCTGCTGGGTAGGATAGGCAGACTGGTTGAAGCGCTGCCCGTAGTCTCCGGTCGGCAGCGCCTGCTGGGCGTACGACAACGGTTGTTGGGACGTTGGCGGTGGCATGTAGATGGCATACTGCTGGCTTGGACCAGAGTTGGGCGGTGGATGCTGGTACATGGGCGGCTGGCTCTGGTTGGAGCCATAGTTGGGCTGGGTTGGCCAGCTCGGCTGGCTTGCATACACGTATTGCGGACGAGAGACCTCGGAGAGGTGAATGTACTCGGCGCGGCGGCGCATCTCGCGCTTTTTGCGGCACCGCTTGAGAATGCACCACACGAGTATGACGACCAAGGCGATACCGAGCACTTCATGCTGCTTAACGGTCTTCGCCTCGGGTACTGCACCTACGGGCGGTGGCGTCGGGGCTATGAACGTCGGGATGTGTAGGCATTGGCAAAAGTACGGCGAGACAAAGCACTGCGCGCCGTGCGGGCAGCAGCAATCGGCGTCCTGGTATGGTCCGCAGTAGTGGCCAGGCGCGCCTTTGAACGCCTCGGAGCAGCTGCCGTCTTTCGCGCACTCACGGCAGCTGCCCTCGGCAAAACGCACGCTGCTTGCGAGGGCGGTGACGGCGATGGCGACGAGCCGACGGGCCATCCTTCAATTCTGAACCTTTGCAACTCACTGGCTGATACGAATTTCGAACCTCAAACTTCGAGATCGATGCTTCGATTTTGACGACTCCGACTCCGAATCAGCACAGAGGCAATAATGTCCTCTTGCTGTGGCCACAAGCAAGGTTGTCAACCGGTGCATGAACTCCATGCACTTCACTCGGACGACTTCTTTGGCTACTAAAGCAGACTTCGTTTGGCGATGCCCAGGGTTTGCGTGCCGAAACCGGTATTACTTTCTCTGGTACATGTAGTAGAAGCAATAGCGTCTTGTCCAAGCACAGCCAATGCGAGGACCGAGCCGGCGGTTATTGTACGGGACGTTTGGGATCGCGCAACCATGTGGGTGTAAATATTGGATTAGACATTTCTCGACACATAAAGCACTATTGGTCGTGAAAATTGGGGCACGTGTACAACTTGTTGCGCTCTATCGAATGACACTTTAAGATGCCTGGTATTACTTGTGGTTGTCTAGAAATGGACTTGTGAACGATGGACGGTGCTCAGCATGACTTATAGGGCACACACGGATGTCTTTCTTGAGGTACCACTCATTTTATCGTGTTTGATTGGCTATAATTCAAAGTGCAGTGGTAGATATGGGTGACTCGCTGAAGTGGCCGGCAGATGTTAGTCTATTTGACCAATGGGATGACAGTACACCCAAACAGCCGCCAGCAGCTGAAAGCGCCAAAACGACACGCTGCGTTTGAACGCGGATATCTCCATCCCATTATGCCATGAGCTCTCCCTGTCGATCGCATTTCCACAATCGTATCCCCCTCTTCACGAGACAATTTTCAGATTGTTCGCAGCTATCGTTGTTGTTGAATTGAGTCTATTGAGATATGATTGTTACTACCTGTCAACAACTATAAACTCCGAGAAGTGGTGTGCTGAGCCTCTCAGAATCTATGTCGGGGAAAGAAATTGCCTCACGGCCGTCAGTCGCCGCGCGGCGCGCGGCGACCAAGGGAGGGTATCGTGGGAACAGAGCCGGGGGCCCTTTCTGGGTGTGTTGCCTAGTCGAGCACGACAAGGACGAGGGAGCGCATCTGCACAGCGTGCGGGCGGAGGCAAGGGCGGCAGGGACTTCCAATGGCAGCGGCCGACGGTCGCGGCCATCCTGACGTCGCGAGTCTTCGCATGAACGCTTCTTCATCTTCTTGTCTTCGGGGAGGCGGGCGGCAGGCGTGAAGAAGAGCCGTCCCCCGGGGGGCGCCGGCCTCCCGTAGCCACGGAAATCGACGCTGGTTGGCCAGCGTTCGTCCACTCGTCTCGACTGGTCAAATTAGAAAGTTTTCGCAGCTATCGTAGTTCACGAGATATGCGGCTCCAACTGATACGCGATCCCAAACAATAGTCGTTTACGAATCGTCTTGTCCATAAGACGGCGACACAAAATCTCGTTGAGCCTTCTTACGAGGCCAACTTGATGATCAGGACTACGTGGGGCACTTGGTTGCCAGGGGGAGCGAAGCGTACGTACGGTCGCTTTCCGCTCGCACCGCGGTTCCGTTATTCATTGCGACATCAGGCGTTTGGGGCTCAGCTGTGCGGCACCGGCGGGCTTGGGCAGCTTGGTGCCTCGTGATGCACTTGAGGAGGAGGCGGGGCAGCAAACAAGCTGTGACCAGAACCGCGGCGATGATACCGACCCACATCTCGACGAGATAGGCAGACGGCGAGAGCTGCTTGGGCTCCTTGCGCCGGCAGCGGCAATGGTCGCGCGTCGAGGCGCAGATCTGGCTTCGTGGGCAGCAGCACGCTTCGCCTGAAGCCAGCGGCTCACAAGCAAAGCCAGATCGGTTCTGGTACGCGGACGTGCAGTTAACCGTGGCTGCGTACGCTGTGCAGCCGTGCGTCGCCACGGGGGTTGCCGTCGGAAGAAGCAGCAGCAGCAAGGTCAGTACCGTGATACGCATGTAGCACTTTATGGACGAGTGCCAAGCGAGTGGAAAAATCAAAAGTTGCAAAATGGTTCATATGCGGTGTAAAATCACCAACCGAATAGGGTTCTAAAAGTCACCGCTAAAGGTGTCGCCGCCGGTATCGCCGCCAAAGTCACCGCCGCCCGTGTCGCCGGCAAAATCGTACGACTGGTAGTTGCCGCCGTCGTAGGACGCGTGGGAGTGCATGGCCTCTGCTAGCACGACGCCCGTCGCCAGGCCGGCCGCGGCGCCGAGGGCTACGTCGCCGCCAGAGTAGTTGTTCTGGTACGATTGGTACACGACAGGCGCCGGCGGTGCGTTTGCGTAGACGACCGTAGGCTGCCCGCCGTACGGCGTCGCGTACTGAGGCTGGGCAACATACTGTGGCTGGGCGACGTACTGCGGCTGGGCGACGTACTGCGGCTGGGCAACATACTGCGGCTGGCTGCCGATCGCGACGTAAGCCGGCTCGTCGCGCGACTTGCAGCAGCGGCAGCACAGGCAGCAGCAAAGGCAAACGCGAGAAAGGAAAAGATACCGCCGCCCACAATGCCACCCGAGTGCGAGCTTGACGAGGGGCTTCGGAGCTGTACGGCGCGGCAGCGGCAGTCGAACGGCGACATGTTGCACTGTGCTTGGGCGGGACAGCAGCATGTGACGCCGCCGCTAAAGCGGCCACAGAATTGACCGGGAGCGCCCTTGAAGGCTTGGGCGCACATGCCCGTGTTGGCGCACGTATCGCAGCCCGCGGACGCTTCGACGGAGACGGCGCATGCAAAGAGGAGCGCCGAGAGGAGCACGAGGCCGCGCATGGTGCCTGAGTTTTCGCTCAAAATTGGAAGTGGCTCAAGCTACGTATGGCCTGGAGGGGACCATCACACAAGTACCTACATTCTTGCAGGGTGAAGCGATGAAAACGTGAATTCACATGTCAGCCCAAGCTGCGAGACCCCACTTCGCTGTGTTGAAGTCTCTTCTCTAGTCATCGCAGGTGTACCTTCATCGTATACCGAGTGCAGATCGTCGTGGCCTGGTACTGCATGTTGTGAGACGCGTCTGGAATGCATAGTACCGGTACTAGTACCTGGTTCCACACAGATGAGCGAGTGCGCCTTGGATATATGGTAACGTTAGCGAAATCTAGTACTATGTACACAATGTATTAGCACGCTATGATTCAATCTATGCTAACCCTCCCGCATCGGGTAATGCAATGAAGCCACTTGCTTCATTACATTACCCGGTCTTCGTTCAGGGCTACCGGTAGTTCCCAAACGAGCGCCATGGCAGTACAGCGTGGCATATGCCACATTTAAGCTTCAGCGAACGCTGATTGGTCCGAGGCATGGCTCCATTCGTCCGAAGACACAAAAAATCGCGCCGCCTTTCACCGCCAGCAGCATGCAAGCCGCGCCGATGCCACCAGCGGGCGTCGTCCCGCTCAGGTCCTTTGCTGCATGCTTCGATGCGAGTAATACTCATATTCGCATTAGCCACAAGCGCCGCCCGACTGAGATGCTCGTGCAAGAAGACCCGACCGTCGACCTTGTCTGCGCGACGACCCGCGCGTCGCAGGTCGACATCGCCGAGCTCAAGCGCCAGATCGTGTCGCTGCCCGAGAGCCGCTGGTCAGAAGCGTACCAGAGCACGCGCAACGTATCGCTCCGCCGGCCCTTCCACGACAAGGTCGGCGTCAACAAGATCATCTGCATCTTCTCCGACAACCACCTCGAGAACATCTACTTGCTGCCCGAGTGGGCGATCTGGCGCCCGCTCCTCGAGCCACTCTTTGCCGCCATCGACGTTCCTGTCGAGCGCGTCGTGCGCTGCCTCTTTGCGCGCCTTCCGCCCAAGGTGCTCATCCCTGCCCACCACGACAATGGCCCGTGGGTCGGCCGCACGCACCGCATCCACGTGCCGATCGTGACCTTTCCCGAGGTCGAGTTCAAGAGCGGCTGCCTCGAGGAAAGCATGAGTCGGTTTGCGTTCAACGAAGGCTCGATCGTCGAGCTCAACAACGCGGCCAAACACAGCGTGTACAACGGCGCGGACGAGTACCGCGTGCACCTCATCTTTGACGTCATTGACGAGCTGCACGTGCCGACGCCTCTCTTCACGTACCCTATATGCATCGCCAAGCCAGCATTCAGCATGCTGTAGGACGCTCGAGGCCGGCCAGCGCTGCCGCCAAGTCCGTGGCCGCGTCGAGCTCATTTCTGCCACGGACGAGCTCGACAACTCGGCCGGCGCCAAGATTGCCGCCAGCATGCTAACAGCACTCACTGCGCAGCTCAAGGCCGAGTCCAGCGACGAGGTAGCGCGTTTTGTGACGAGTGTTGCGTATGACGCGTCTCCGTAGGCGTCGAGGATCTTTGCCACGGCGTGCCGTCACTTTTTCATCGAGCAAATCGACGCGATCGAATTTGCGACGGCTGTTCGCGCAACGTGCCCCCCGGCGGTCGAGCCAACGGTGCTCGAGATGCTTGGACACGTCGACCGCGTCATGGCCGCCGAGGCCGCGCGCGCCCTTCGGGCGCTCACGATTGGCTGGACGCCGTCGTATGCGATCCTCGGCGTTCAAAAGTGCGGCACAACGTCGCTCTATCAGCACCTTGGGTACGTCGATCCACGTGGAAGATGTGGACAATATTGTCTGTAGGCAACACCCGTCGATCGTGAACGGACAGCGTCGCGAGCCGCACTTTTTCGACTGGGCGTGGACCAAAGCAACGACGACGCCCGTCACAGACGAGCTCCTTGCGCCGGCCAAGACCATTCTGAAGACGTACGATGACCTCGCAACGGACACTGCAGTCGCCGACGACGAGACTACGTACTCGACCCTGGACATGCGGTATGAGCTCTACCCTAATCCATTTCCCAGATGAGTGATATGCGATATGCAGGGCCAAGTACTTGCTCTCGCTCCAGGCGCCGCTCGAGACGTGGGCGCCCAAGATGCTGCTGGCCGAGTCGACGCCGAGCTACCTCTTGTACGGTGCGCCAATCGCCAAGCGTTTCCAGCAGGTCGGATGCGAAGAGTTGAGGTCGATGATATCATTTTGGTGTTTAAATAGCTCTTTCCCCATACTCGCTTCATCGTGATGATGCGGGACCCGGTCAAGCGGGCGTACTCGCACTACCAAATGACCGCCGATGGCTCGGGCACAACCAAGCAGCTCGAGATGCGCGCCGCGGTCGCGGGCAAGTCGTTTGATGACGTCATCAACGACGACCTCGCCTTGCTCCAGGTATCAATCAGCCTATCAATTTTGCAGGGTATCATTGACCCATGCATTGTATGTGCAGGACGTGCTCGCCAAGCCAACGTGCCCAAAGACGTTCCAAGCGTACGCCGACCGCCTGCCCAAGACGCACGGCGCTCACTCGTACATTGGTCGCGGTCTCTACGCACTCCAGCTCCAGATCTGGTTCCAGCACTTTCCCCGGCACCAGTTTCTGCTTCTGAACCTCGATGCGCTCAAGACCCCCGAGTCGACGCAGGTACATCTATCTCTTTGTCCAATTCGATGTGTCTTATACGGGTATATCTAGGCGACGGTGAATGAGGCACTGGCCTTTCTCGGGTTGCCACCGCACATGCTGCAAGACACGGCCGCACACAACACGCGGGCGTACGACCCGATGCCGGCGACGGCCAAGGCCAAGCTCGAGGCGTTCTATGCGCCGTTCAATGCGCACCTGCGGTCGCTCGCGCCGTCTTTTGACTTTACGTGGTCGACGCAGCCATAGAAAACAACACTTTCTTCAGCAGATAGATTCTAGCACGAAAAACAGGGCGACCATGTTTCAAAAACGGGTTGCAGATCGACAACTGCTACGAGTGGGCGCGACTGCCGCCACCCGTGCCCGGCGGGCACTTGTACGCAGACGGGAGCAAGTAGTTTTGCCACGTGCTAAAGCAGTACTGTGCCGACCCAATGTTTTTGCGCGCGTTCTCGCGCCGAACGCCGTACGTGCGAAGCAACTGCGTCCACATCGCAACGTCGCTCGTGCCCATCAACTTGGCTTCTTCGAGCGTCACCGACATGGCCGTCCGGTCTTTGGCCGATTTGCAGCACGTGACGCGGCCGCCGCCGACCTGCCGCGAGATCCACGACGTTTGCTCGAGGATCGCCATGCACTTTTCGTCCTTCGTGTCAAAGATGGCTTGCTTGGCTTCGTGCCACACGGCCATGACGGCCGGCGACGCATTCACGACGACCAAGTACGACTCGAGCACGTTCGCGCTCTCTTGGTTGATGGCGTGCTGGAGCTGGCTCTTGCGCACGGTGTTGGCCACCGTCTGGAGCTCGTTCATGCCCTGGTTGAAGAGCACGGGCACGACCTTGATGAAGAGCGCGCGCGCCGGCGGCAGCTTCACGGGGCAGTAGACGGCGCCGGACGCCAAGTCCTGGCCCGGCACGCGGTGCATACACGGCGCGAGCGTGTAGTTGTCGCTGCAGATGAGCGGCAATTCGACGACAAGGCCCTGCGGCCCCGACGAGATGGCGACCGAGAACGCGGCCGATGCCGCATCTGGCACCAAGCGCAGCCGGATGGTCACGTACGCCAGTGCCTTGACGGCCGCATCCATGTCGCCGAGCATACCGGCTTCCGACCCGACCGTCGAGATAAGGCTCTCGACGTTGAAGAGGAAGCCGGCAGTTTGCAGCTGCGTCAGGTACGCCTTGGGCGATACACTGGGCGACGACGTGTGCAAATGCGTAAACAGCGTCTGCTGGAAGCACGGCACGAGCGCGCTCACGGCTTGCGTGAAAGCAACATCGAGGCGCTGGTCAATGTGCCACTCGAGCGCGTACATGTCGCGCTGGAGCGCCTGCGTCGTGTTGTCGGACCAGTCGGTGGCCTTGAGCGACCGTTCGCGCAGCCTACATGGTGTCGTTCGCGACCGGCGAAACAAAAGTCGTCCACGTACCGCTCGAGGTCGTCCCGGAGCTGGCGAATGCCGCCGTGGCCAAAGCCATAGACGTGGGCCGCAAACGCGCCGACCGTCGTCGTGCCAAAGAGCTCGTGGGCGCGGAAGATCGTGTCGAGCGCCGACTGCGATCGCACGCGAATGTCATCGCGCCAATCGACTTCGGTCTCTTCGTCGATTCTCGGCGGCATCGGTGACGACGACGACGACGAGGTCTGCGCCGCATCGCCCAGCGTCAAAAGCTGCATGTGCATGTTGAGGGCGACGAAGCGCAGCTCGGCGTCGGCCTTCTTCGTGCTCGGCTTGAAGCTGAGCTGGAACTTGTCCGGGTGGCCGTACGCTTCGAGAGCGGCTTGCACGACGGCGATGTACGCCTCCATGTCTTGGAGCATCGACCCGCGCCACTTGCGGTTCGTGCGCTTCCGAGCGTTGCCTTGGAGCTGGTAAATCATCTCGGTGAGTAGACTCGTCGTCGAGACGGGCGACGACCGTGGATCGTCCTCTTCGCTGTCGTCCTCGTCGAGGTGGTTGGTCCCGGTGCCGCTGAAGCTGAAGCTGCCGAGGCCGCGGCGAGGCACGTGCAGAAGCGTCGAGCGGTTCGCCTGCAGCACTTGCGCCATCCAGTTGGCCTTTTGCACGAGATCGGCTTGAATCAGCTGGAGCATCTGGTACGGGATCTCGTACGTCCATGGACTTTCGACAAGCGCCTCCTCGACGAGCACTTTACCATGCAAGAAGCTGCGCGTGATGCACGCCGACGTGTCCATGACGCCCGGCGCTTCGCAGCGCACGACGAGGAGCCCCGTGTTGCTCACGCACACGTCACCCCGGAACGAGCTCGAGAGGCGGTAGAGCTGGCTCTGCCCGAGCTCGAGCGGCTTGAGCATGGCCTCGCCGACGAGATTTTGGGACGAGAGGTCCGAGAGCGTGTTCCAGTTCCGGACACTGTAGACGCGGATGCGCAGCACGTGCATAGCGTCGAGAGGCACTTTGACCATCACGTGAAACTGCGGGTCCGTCGTGTGCGCGAGCTCCGACCGTCCGAGCTACGAGGAATCAGATGCAGCAACGTATATATTGGACCGCGAACCTCAATGTCGTCGACGCCGTCTTGCAGCATGTGCACAATCACAAGGGATGCGTGCACGTCTTGGCCGCCGTGCTTGAGCTGAAAGCACTGGAACGAGAGCCAAAGCGCATCGAGGAGGCCCGGCGGTGTCGGCAGCGTCGTCGGATTCACGGGAGTCGCGTGGGGTGTGAAGGGCTGCACGCTCAGGTACGGCGCCGCTTCTTGCGTCGGCGTCGACGAGAGCAAGAGTGGGCTCGGGCGGTGCCACCGAAAGTCCTTTCCAAACCCGCTCGTGATGCCAAGGTGTTTGCCCAGCAGCGGCGTCGTCTCGCCCGTCGACATGTTGGACCGCCACAGGTTCGGGTCCACGTCCCACATGACAATGACAAAGAAGACGGCTGGAATGAGCTCCGGGAGGACGTACCCGACGCATAGGCACCAATTCGGGTCCTGAAGCGAACCGCACTCCTTGTGGGCCCACGGGTGCTGGAGGTACAGGAACGCGCGGAGCAAGAAGAGAAGCGACGAGCCGGCAAAGATGCAGTTGAGGTAGCACAGCGCGCGGTGGATCTTCTGGACCGCGCGGACGCTCAAGCTCGTGTCATCTTCGTCGATGAGCCGCTGGACACGCATGCGCATCTTGCAGATCGAGAAGAGAAGGCCAATGCAGAGGAGGAGACTGCCCATGACGACGAGCAGCACCGGAAGCATGTCGGACCAGTAGCTCGCGGCCGCGTCCTTGGTGCGCGACGTGGGCGTGAAAAAGCGTCGAGCTCGAGGCACAGCACGACGGCGTACAGCGCCACGTTGATGTACAGGAACGAGTGCCACACGCGCTTCGAGCGTGCCGACGACGACGGGTTCACGACGTCAAACCAAAAGAAGACCTGGAAGAGCATGAGCGAGAAGAAGAGGCAGAGCGCAGTCCGGTTGAGCACGTCGCGGACGCCCGCGGGCGGCGCCGTGAGCAGCGAGAGCGATCGGAGGCAGCAGAAGGTCGTCACGAGGTACTGGAAGACCTTTTGCCGCGTGAGCAGGCGCGGGCGCATTTGGAAGCTGCGCGTGAAGGCAACGACGCCGACGCCGAGGTAGAGGCCGATGCAGAGGAGCTGGACCGACGGCGAGAGCTGCGGGAGGTACTCGAGCTCGCTCATGACGACGTCGGAGCGGCGGATGTGCTGCATGTCGCCTACTGACGCGCGTGTCATGGGCGCAACGATGGACTATCACTCGAAGAAGATCCACCTCGACTATACCCAACATCCGTCGACCAAGGCCATTGGCTATAATTCATTGATTTTCGCGCCCCGGCCAATCGGCGGCCGAGTCAGACGCCGCACGCAGGTCTGCACGGCGCAGCAGCAGGTACGAGTGCCACTGCCTGGAGCTCCAAGGGAGCTCGCGATGGACGACGACGTTGACGGCGTTCGTCGGGCGTGATCTCTCGCAGCCCTTGCGCCACAGGCAGCTTGCAACGCTTGTGCACCGGCTCGATCCGCGCGCCGCCTCTGCGCAGTTCCAAGACATGCACGACAGCAACGACTATTACTATGTGTACTACGATCGTACAACGACTAACTATAAACTACCCGCGGTGCGCCTGCTGGATCCGAATGCGCGGAATCGCGACAGCTTCGTTCTTTGGCAGCGTCGCCGCAATGCTGTAGTACATCTCGAGCTGCGCAATGTACTCGGTGAACGACGCGCGCTCGTACACGAGCGTCGGCGCCTTGCTCGCGCGCAGGGTCTCGAGGAGGAGGTGGTCGAACGGCTCGTACTCGACGTGCGTGCTGCCGCTGCCGTCGAGCCCAAGGAGGATGCTGTCCGAGTGCGCGCCGAGCTGCCGCCGGTCGCCAAAGATGTAGATGAGCAGAAGATGGTAGCAGAATCGGACGTCGCGGGACCAGTGACCAAAGAGCCTCGGGAACGCGTCGACGAGCAGACTCAATACGAACTGTTGGAGCGACACGGTCAAGTGCCCAATGCAGTGCAGAAGAAAGACCTGGCGCAGGGATAAGGACTCGACGCTCGACAACCGACTAGTACCTGGATGGCCTTGAGTCGATCCATGCGGTCGGACGCCAGGAGCGTGACGATGAACTTGCGCAAGAGTGCTTGCGTCGCGTCGTTGTCGATGCAAGCCGCTACACGACCGATAAGAAAGTGATGCGCCAGTGCGATCGACCTACTTGGCGCGTGCGTGATCCACTGCTCGAGAAGTGCAAGGCTCGGGACAGCCGACCGTACGTAAAAGCAGTTCAAGTGCTTGTACATGGCAGCCATATACGGCGCAAACGACTGCTGCGTGAGCATGACGACGGCCTCGATCGTGGAGAAGACGACGCGCGGGTGCTTGACGTCAAAGGGCAGTCGCCGGTCGAGCTTGGCCTTGCGCGCCGAGATCAAGTGGAAGCGGAGCCCGTTCGTGTCTTCATCGCAGTCGAACGTCTGGTACGCAAAGCACTTTTCAAAGAGGTTGGTCGCGCGGCCTTGGAGCGCCGCGAACGGAGGAACGTCGGCCCACGGGATGTGCCCTCGGCTCGTGCGCTGAATGTGCTCAGTCGTCGCCATCCAAAGGCTAAGAAAGAGGTCCAAGCACAGACTCGAGTCGATGCAATTGTTGTCGCTGTCAATGTTGTCCTCGCCATCAAAGGACCTCGCCTGGTCGTCCATAAGAATGTCCAACTCGGAGTAGGGCACGGATGCGTCCACCGGCGGTGTCTCGATGATGATGTCGAGGGCAGCTAGCGCGTGTGCCTCAATGGTCTCGAGTGCGACGTCGTCGAGAAAAAGCCGGTCCCAGCCGTAGAACGCCGAGTTGTCTTCCTGAAAGAAGCTCTTGGCCCGTGCCACACATCGTGGCTTCCGTGGTGGCGTGCCGCTAAAGCCAAATCGGTCAAAGAGGTCGAGCACGAGCGTCTGAAGCGACGGAAGCCGGCAGTAGAGCACGGCCAGCACGTCCACAAAGAAAGACCGGTGCACTTGCACAAGCGCGGCCGCATACACCAGCGTACGCGTCGAGAGATTGATGTACCGCTCGAGAAGCTGCATTGGGTCCTTTGCGAGCGGCGGGGCTTCGTACGCATAGACGGCGTCGACGTCAGGGTCCGACGATGTCTGGCGGCGCTTGGAGGCCCACGTCGATGACTTGCGGAATGGCGGGTGTGACTGCTGGCTCGACATGTCCACCTTGCTCCAGCGCTCGGTCGTGTCCTCCGTCACGGCCACGTACGCTTCGTAGACCTTGGCGAACTCGCGCCGCTCCATGAGCTTGAACATGAGCGCCTCGGCTTTCTGCCGCTTCAGCTGGTCGTTGAAGCCGATGGTTTCTTGGAGCGCCGCGGTCGACCACGGAATGCAAGACGCGAGGAGGATGTCCCAGAGCTGCAAAAGCAGTTTTGCGAGCTCGCCAATTGTTGCCCGCGGATGTTTTGCAGTTGTGGCGGACGTGGCCTCGACGTCCATGAAGAGCGCGCACTCGAGACTGTCGAGAACGTCGGGCTGGAGCAGTGGGTACGTTGGCGCCTTGCCGCTACCGTCGTAGCTACTTGGACTCTTGTTGTTGCTGTTGTTGTTGCTGCTGCTGGCGCTGCTAGCCCGCAGTCGGATGTCCGCGTCGTGTTGCTGCTGGATCACGCCCGACGCGATCTCGATGAACGCATGCGAGACGGACGACGGGGTCTGGAGGCAGGTAAAGAGGCCTGCGTGGCGACTGCCTTTCTTCTGGCGGCCCTTGGCCTTCTTCGGGCCCGCGACGCGCCCAAGCATGAAGCGGAACCCATGCGCCACCATCGGAGGATTCGATTGTGTTCAGAAAACTGCGCCGTTTGGACCTCGCGGCTTCGAACTTCGAGAATGCAAGTAGGATTCGGGTCCACAGTGTACTTGCCTATCAGATTTTACGGATTTTGGCAGCGAAATGTGCCGCCGTTGACAGCAAGCGCCTTCGTGCCGCGCATATGCGTATCAATGAGATGGCAGTGTATCATTAGTCCATGACGCAGCCCCTTCGAGCCTTGGACCAGCATGCTCGATCGCTAGTCTAGACCAACAACTGAGGTGGATACGGTCACGAATAAAATCGACACCAGTGCGGACCATCAAACAGGTGTAGGTGTATCCATGATGGTGCCCTGCATCGCGAAGATCCCTTTGCCCATGCCAAGCATTGCCCAAACGGCATGTGTCAGTACTAGTAGTAGTGCGACTACTGGAGCTTGTATGGACCCTCGTTGGACGATACCATCCCAGTCGCAGGCGCGAGTCGACGCGGCGGCAAGAGACACAGTTCACCTTATCGGCATTTCGTACTTTTTCATCGAAGCCGTTTCAAAGAAGTTTGATACGACTAGCAAGGCCATAAATATAGTAGTTTATACGCAGCGCCACATCCCCGCGTTGGCGTCGCATAAGGTAAGAGCTCGAGCCCGAACGCGGCATCGCGCGATTTTCCGCGGCTCGAAGTTGTAACACCAACTTCGACCGCGCCAGTGCGGTACGTTCAGCAACAAAGCAACAAGAGCCGTCGCTGAACTGACGACAGCGTTGCTGTTGGCACACGCTGACGCACACTCTGATCTTGGCATTCTGCGCAGTGTGGACATTGCACTTTGCCAAATGACCCAGTCGCGTGCGTTGACGCAAGGCTCGGGGTTGTATTTACGTTGGCCTAGCCAGGATTGAAAGGATGCGCTGCTTGGGTAGGGTTGTGAGTGCCGGGTACCCACGTCGCAATCTGCGACTGTGGTGCAGGCCAGAAAGCCGTGCTGGGCACCTCGCATCATCCAAATCCGTCCACGCGCGCGAACTGCGTTTTAGTAGGTTAAACGCCGGGCCAATCACAGCGTGCGATTCAACCAATTGCAATTTCGACCAATGAGCGCGAGGCCAAAGTCAGAAACAAACCTCCGACCGCCGAAGAAGAGCGGAGTGTGATGCAGGTCCTTGTTTGGAAGCACGCGGACGAGCATCTCGAGGTCGACGATGGCGCCATGGACGTCTACCTCACGCACGCTGCGGCCGGCCGCGTCCGCGTCGTTGGTCTGATGAACGGCGACGCGCCCGCGGACGCGACCTTCGCGTCGACCAAGGAGCATCAGCTGCTGCTGCACACCATGTCGCCGAGCCTTCCGACGCTCGACGCTGGCGACGATGAGAAGAAGTCTCTGCTCTGGATGCATGCCGAGGAAGCATCCAACGTCATCGTCCTCGCGTCCAAGAACGAGCATCTCGGTCGTTTGCTGCTGGTGCTCCTCTCGTCCGTTCTTTTGTACAGCCAGGATAGTGAGCTCAGCTTTGAGAAGCTGCGCTGGATCGCAGACCTCCCGACGCAATTCAAGTTACGGTCAAACCAGGACGAGGCTGGCGTCATGAAGGACCTGGCGAGCGTCCTGCCGCGCTTTGTGTGGGTCGCGCGCAACTCCAAGGTCAAGTGGCTCGCCAACCCAGGGTCCGCCACGAAGAAGACGCCCACGGAGTACTTTGATGGGCTCTTTGCGCTCGAGTCGGGCTTTAGCGAGGCTGTGATGCAGAGCAACGCGTTCAAGACGTATTTTACAACCTTCTTCCCCACGCGCGACTGCATGATGATCAGTCGCGCGGTCGAAGCCAGCGCCGGTATCGAGCTCACGTACGATCTGTCGCGCGACGTCCTTCGGCCCGACTACGTCGTCGCCGCCGACAAGGTGCATTCGCGGTATCTCTCTGGCGAGGCCGGCGAAGACACTTTGCCGGCCAAGCAAGTCGCGGGCAATGCGATCACGCCTGCGCAGTTTCGGATTCTCGTCGAGTACTTTGTCGAGTCGCTCAACACGCACCAGTTGCCGATCCTGCAGCACGCTGCGACCAAGATGCTCCGCGTGACGTGCGAGGTACACGATGCATATAGTGCGAAAACCTGCAACTCCTAGTCTGTCTGTAGCAAGGAATCGCGCGTGCGGCCGAGCAGTACACGCAGACGTTCGCATCACTCGTGCCGCTCGCCTCGGAGGAATCGGCCACGATCCCGTCGTCGCGCCTGCTTCTTTGGCCCACCTTAGGAGTCTCCGCGCCGCGTCTGTCGAGGTTTACACGCTATCGCAGCAGATCCCTGTAACCAACGCCGCGGCCCAAACGCTGCTCCAAGGCCAGATCACCACGCTCCTCGCGACCCTTGATGCTGCGTATGCCAAGGCCCTTGCGTCGGCAACAGAGCTCTCGCAGGAGACGTGCACGGCGCTCTTGGCCACGCTGCACCCGCTCTCGCTCACTGAGACGACGACAGAGCTGGCACAGCGACCTCGTGACGAGTTTCCGGATGGTCTCCAAGCCACGCTTTTGGGGTTCAAAAGCAACCTTCAGCGTGCTCTGGCCGAGTACAAGGCCGGCGCGACCGCGCGCAACCACCAAGGGTCGTCCAGCTCGGCGTACGACCCAGAAGCCGGTCTTGGTGTCGCCATGTACCCGTCGCTGCAAGTGTACTTAAGCGACCACATCCTCGGGTCGGTCGTCGAGTGGGGCAAGCAGGTGCTCGGGCTCTTTGAGAAGCACATGGCTGCCGCCAATGTACGCGCTATCTGCATTGGAGGCTGTTCTCACGCTTCCTGCTGTACTGTGTAGGAGGAGAAAGCGACGCTGGAGCAAGAACTAGCCGAGCTCACGGCCGCAGACGCGCTAACGGACACGAGCGATCGCCGGAAGGAGTTTGAACGCGAGCTTTCTGCGCGCACGGAGGAGCTCTCGTCGCTCAAGTCGACGCTGACGGCGGAGCTTGAAGACAAACGGTATTTTTCCGTACCAAATGTGCCTCGAAGGGTATTCATGATTATGTCTCGCGTAGCATGGACTTGGAGCGGCTCCTTCTCGACCTTCAAGGTGTCACAAGCAAGCACGAAGCGCGCGTCGCGTCCACGGAGCGCGAAATCGAGCGAATCAAGGCCAAGACGCTCAGGATCGAGGAGCAAGCGCTTCTCGAGCGGCAGAAGCGCGAGGCTCTGGTGCACGGTGCGGCCATGGACATCCTCAACATAGAGACGTCGCTGCATAGCCAGCAAAAGAGTCTGTATAGCGAGCAGCGCAGTGCGCTGGCCAAGGTCGCAGAGCTTGAGCGGTCGCTGAACGCCAAGAAGACGGCGCATCTGCAGTCGCTCTTTGACCTCGAAACGGGCTGCGCGCGCCAAATGGAAGAAACCAAGGCCGCGCACAAGAAGGACATGGCCGACCTCAAGACGCAGGCCAAGCAAGACATCTTTATGCTCAAGAAGGCCTACGACAGCAAGAAGAGTGTCGTGCAGCACCAGCTCGACGAAGTCAACGTGCTTGTCAAGCAATGTGAAGACCAGCTCGCGCTTCTCGAGCCCAAGCTCAACCTCGACGGTCCTGTACCGCGACTCAACACGGCACAGGGCAATCCTCGGTCCACCCAAGACGAAATGTGCAAACAGTCGTAGACTAGAGCGTAACGAATGCTGTCGTGTGTTGATGCTACGAGTCTTGTGTTCTGCTTGTGTAGTATTATTAATACTGTCAAGGATTGTATGAATGCACTAGGAAATCGAAGCCATATTTAGCGACATTATAATATGTGGTAAATACGGCTTTGCCATAATTTGAATTAAGTCCATATCGTGCGTTGTACGCTTCGCACGCCGGCAAGACATAGCGTTTTGTGCTCTCAGATG
Organism: Saprolegnia parasitica CBS 223.65; assembly: GCF_000151545.1. Taxonomy (NCBI): domain Eukaryota; phylum Oomycota; class Saprolegniomycetes; order Saprolegniales; family Saprolegniaceae; genus Saprolegnia; species Saprolegnia parasitica. The sequence continues at coordinate 13,176 of NW_012156399.1, read as the reverse complement.
TCTGTTCAATCATCGAGTCGAGTATGAGCGATTTTTCATTCTGACGCGTCGTGGCCGACAGAGCGGCTTGAAATGGGATTCTGCGTCGTGCATGCTTCTACAAATGTTTGTGATTGGTCAAAAATTGTGCAAAAAGGGGCCAATAAAAATACGTGTACACGACTCGGAGGTTGATGCCAATGCTAGCCATCAGCGCTGCCTGAGAGTATTCATGCCATTATTTGCAAATGCGAGCTAACATGTAAAGTTATATACTGTATGTATCTTGGGGTACGGGTCACCACCACGAGGGTCTTGAAGTTGGCAGACCAGGGACCAGCGGGGAGACTTGATGCGAGTACACCAACATGATCTGCGACTCGTCTTGTGAGGCTCGTCCACGTGTTGATATAATCCAAGGTATATTTCCTTGATATAATCTTTCTGTGGCTGACACCTTGGAGCTGCTGTGACACAAGGTAAAACACGCTTTTGGTCCTGCGTGTTCTGTTGAATCCGAGCAATTTTAAGAAATCGCAGGCACACTGCGTGTGCATCTAATGAGTCCGTAGTGTCGCGATCCACTTTTGCCAATCGAGAGCGTGACCGAACAATACGAGTCTCGCTGGGCGACTCGTGTCCGCAAACCACAGTAAGTGGTGTGTGGTTAGATATCAAACTGGTCTGCGCGCCAAAGGCGATCCGATTTAGCGTATCCGGACCTCATCCGGATATACCGCCCGCGACCGAAAGGTTGACTCTGAGCGTGGCATGGACGACCTCGTGCGGCAAGCGGCCGTGGCCCGGGAGCGCTGCCTCCTCGGGCTCTACGACGAAGGGAGCAAGATCTTCCGCGCATGCATCCGCGACGCCATCTTCGCCCGCCGGTCTAGCCGAGACGACCGCGCGCTGCACGCCTTGGTCGAGAGCCTCAAGGCCGAGTACGCGGTCATCCACCGCTACACCACGACGCTGGACCTTTTCCAGCAGATTCAGATCCAGCCCAAGAAGACCAAGCTGCGCTCGCTCCTCGACGAGGTCCCAGTGCCCAAGCCGCGTCCAAGCGTGACGTTCAAGCGGCTGCCGACCGACGACGAGTTTGTCGTGCAGAAACGACCGCGTCGTACCGATGAGAAGGAGAACCCAGCAGCGAGCGAGGTACGGTGATGGCGCCGCCCAAGGAGGTTCATTGTATGTTTCTGCATGTAGAAGGAGCGAAGGACGCTGCCCGCCAAGAGGAAACGGGCCAAGGACAGCGCCGCTGCGACCAAGAACCAGAGCAAACACCCATATCTCAAACGCAACAGCATCTCATACACTACCACGAGTACAATCCCCGAGCATATGGAGGTGCTCATCGGTGACGTAGGCGAGCCCAAGGGACCGACGCGTGCCATGAGTTCGCGAGCAAGGGCGATGGCGTACGAGCCACCACACATGGAGAGTAGCCTCGCGCAGTCAAATCTTCTTCGCAACGTACCATCCTCATCCCTTTCGTCCAAGCCGCTATATACGTCGCCTCGGACATCGACCGAGTCGAGCACCGACGAAGGCCTTCCCAAGTACTCGGACATTGCGCGTGCCGAGCGGCGTGTCGACTTGGATCTGATCGAAGCCATCGAGCGGGATATCGTCGATCGCGGCGCCAAAGTTCAATTTGAAGACATTGCGGGCCTCGACCATGTCAAGAACCTGCTCAAGGAGGCCGTGATGCTGCCGCGGTTCGCGCCCCACCTCTTCACCGTAGGCTTGTTGTCCCTCCATACTGCATCTCATCAAACTCTCAAATAGGAGGACGGGCCACTCAAGCCGTGCAATGGGGTTCTCCTTTTTGGTCCGCCGGGCACGGGCAAAACCCTCCTCGCCAAGGTACGTTCTGCGATCCAAGCCCGTGGCTACAAGCCCTGTAGGCTGTCGCCAACGTCTGCAACACAACGTTCTTCAATGTCTCGGCCTCGACGCTCTCGAGCAAGTACCGAGGCGAGTCGGAGCGCATGGTGCGCATTCTCTTTGAGATGGCGCGCTACTACGCTCCATCCATCATCTTCATGGACGAGATCGACGCGATTGCGGGCGCGCGAGGCACGGCTCAAGAGCACGAAGCGAGCCGCCGGTATGATATCATGCCGCCAATCACCTGAATACACTTATGGTATGTGGCAGCGTCAAGACCGAGCTGCTCGTGCAAATGAATGGCATTCTAAACGAAGAGGACGGCGCGACTGACGCCGCCAAGCAAGTAATGGTGCTCGCCGCGACCAACTTGCCGTGGGAGCTGGACGAAGCGATGCGCCGACGCCTCACAAAACGCGTGTGTACGTCGTCGGACCTCGAGAGTGCGTGGCGATGGCATTCTTCTTATGTAGATATTCCGCTGCCGGAGCTTGTCGGGCGACGGGAACTCTTTCAACTCAACTTGCGCAAGATGAGCTTGGCGCGCGACGTCGTCCTCGATGAACTCGCCGATCAAACGCAGGTATGTAGAGCAATATACTTGAAAAATGAACTATGCACGGTGTAGGGGTACAGCGGCGACGACATCACCAACATTTGTGAAGCCGGTACATATTTGTTGCTCTGTGTCCTCTCCTTCGTTGAACAAACCTCGTTGATGTAGCCAAGCTGCTGACGGTCAAGAGGGTGTATACGCCGCAGCTTCTCCAAGATGTACGGGATGTCGGCATATAGGGTGGGTAAAGCAAGCGTATGCGTAGATTCAAGCAAGCTCGTGTTCCGAGCGGGATTTGCGGGAACTCAAAGAGCAGTCGCTCGTTGTCACCAAGGTCGGAACCGTGGCGCATTCCAATATGGGCGCATTCTACCGCTTGGATTCTGATGCGGAAAATGTTGTAGGCAGATTTTCACGTTGCACTTGGGAACGTGTCCAAGTCGGTCGGTACCGACCAATTGCATCGGTTCGCCGCGTGGGAAGCTGAATTCGGCTCCAAGTAAGGACGTAATGAGGCGCATTTTTCGTTGCTCGACGGGTCGCGAGGCGGCCCTTGCACAGCGCAAGCCCCCAACCACATCAAAGTTGTGAACACAAATCTGTATTTCTGGACGTTTAGCAAATGCACACATTACCAAACAAGCATCGACTGCAGCTCTTACACGACGGCGACTGACTGTACATATATCGAGGTACGCTCTTGCTTACGGTGTTTTGCACCACGTGATGCCAAGGCTCTCGAAGACATCCGTGCTCGGGTCGTCGTAGTTGATTGGGTCGCTTCCATGCCGCCGGTACTTGATGGCCTTCTGGGCCAAGAGTACGTTCTTGTTTGTGACGTCCGTGGCGTTGGCGAGGCGGAGCGTCGTGCGCACGATATGGTCGTAGCGCTTCTTGAGTGAATCGTCCGAGTAGGACAGTCGATAGTGGCGCCGTGTCCCGCACCCATGGCTCTCTGGTGCGACTACAACCTCGGTGGAGCTCATGTGGATGGATCACGTGGCAAAATGAAAAGTAAACCTACTAAGCCGATAACATTCCGTGCTTAGAGCTACCAATTTTGGGCGCCCGATGACGTGGCGCGCCCATTGGTCACCATGGAAGTCGTGGGCTAATCAAATATGTGGATTTTAATGCTGAAACGCCGGCGATGCTGTTGTTCTTGCTTATAAAGCTGACGAACGAAAAACCTGATGGCACCATCAAGTTTTTCGCGGCACTTGGTCATATAGGGTCGCGCTCAACAGAGAATGAGGTCGATGCGAATCAAGTTGGCGATGACACGCTCTGCTCCCGTGGATTGACGTCGCTGGCCATTCTCACCCGTCGCCACCAATATATTAGGGCGCTGCGCTACGGCACACAAAAATATAGACGGGATTCTTGTTCGCCGCACGCCGAGTTCTACGGTCGTCCCGCGAGATTGATGTGCACGATGGGAATGAAGATGGGGTAGGCTGAATACGTGGGCTGAATACGGTCCCCGAGACTGGTGGCTAGGCAACAACCGCACCCTCTAACGTCAATCACCCCGCATCGAGCTCTTCAGACAACTCCAAAAAGGACTGAGCGGCAATGATCTGATGCCCTCTGTGCGCGTCAGGTCTTGTAGGTACAATCAAGAGTACAATGGATCTTAGCACGGTGCATTAGCGACTTGCATTAAGATACACGAACGGAAGTGCTGATCGCGTGATTGATTGCATGCTGCATCGTGCACACTGGAACGGCATCACGAAATAGCACATGAGGACGAATCGCGTAGAGCCTGTACGATCGATTCGGGACGGCTTTTTGAAGCGATTCGACGTCGTTTCGGAGGTTCGCGAGGCTTATGTGCGAGTGAGCTTCTGTCGCTCGCCCGTCAGTGGACTACGAAGTTAATTGATTTCCGTGCTATTGGCTCTGGGCCAGCGAAAGAAACCAGGCAGCCCAACGTTAGCATTTGTCAAGGGAGATTTCAACTAATTTCCGCACTGCCTGCATTGTGCGCACTGCTCGTGTATTTCGTTTGTTGCGCGCGCTGAAGAAGCGAAATGGCATCCAATATCAGTCCCAACATCTCGACTCTGCTGTTGGACAAGGCCAGATGTGGCCATCGTTGACGATGTGGTTCATCACGAACCTTTATTAGTTAAGGCGATGTCGCCTCGATGTCGACGAATCGTGCGAGGGGCTGCATTGTCTTTGCTCACTCATTGTGACGTAGGGTGCAGCTTGTGCCAGACAACACCGAGACGCTCAAAGGCATCTTGCGTGGAGTCGTCGATTTCGAGGTGCTCAATCGAGTGTTGACGAAAGCGAAGAGCGCGTTGCGCGAGATCCGCGTTGATGCTTGACGCGCTTGGTTGTTGCGCGAAATGCAGCATGGCGCGGAGGCACGCATCGCATCGCTCTTTTGTGGCATCGTCGCGATAGTAGAAGCGATACCGAGGCTTCCGCACGCTCATATTGATACGTGCAGGTCGTTTGTGAAGCGCGCTTGAGATGTGGTGAGTCAAGGTCGTGGGTCTTGAAAGAAGACTAACATACTGCTCGGAGCAGTCGCAGAGGTGCAGGAGAGACAGCAAAGGACGGTGTGTCGCTGGAGTGCCGTTCGTAGCCGCGTGGCATGTCGCTGGAGAGCAGTATGAAGCTACGGCGTGCCGCAGCGGCATCGCAGCCCCACGCGGCGATGATACGAGTGCGTCGTCCCGCACTGACGATGGCCCGCGTTCTTGTCGCACAATTGGCATCCCGTGTGTCGCAGACGTGCGTTTTAACATGCAGCTCACGTGATTGGCCAAATCGCTGTCAATACCATTGTTCTAAGTGGAAATACCTTCTCGGGTCCAGTCGGCTTTCTTTGGCACACTCCATCGCCGAGCCAGAAGAGGGTCTCGAGTCGTGTGGGCGTGTGGCTTGTCGACGCAGCTTCAATTCGAACCGGGACCCCACAAACGTCATTCATTTACATGAATAGGATACACAAATCTCATCAAGTCGGCGACTACGGCGTTTTGCACCATTTAATACCAAGGCTCTCGAACACGTCCGCGCTCGGGTCGTCGTAGTTGATCAAGTCGCTGTGACGCCGTCGGTACTTGATAGCCTTTTGCGCCAAAGAACGTTGTTACTCGTCTCCGTGGCGTTGGCCAGGCGTAGCGTCGTGCGCACAATCTGGTTAAAGCGCTCCTTCAGCGAGTCGTCCGAGTAGGTGACGCGGTAGAGGCGCCGGACAACAAGCGAGTCACGAGGGCCGACGTTTGTCGGGCTCGATGCGTTAGAACGGCTGCCTTCAGCGATGCAATGGACATCGACTTCGGGGGCGTCCATGAGTGTGCTGTTGCCGCCAACTTCAATACTGTGCGTTTTCGTGGCTCCGCGCGTTGTATACATATGTCGTGAAACCATCGAAATGTGACATTTTAGTGACGTGGCACCTCTTGATCGCGTCCTGCTGCACACTGGCCAATGAAATAAGGCCGAGCAATGAAGTTGAAGCGCAGAAAGGAACGGCTTCATGGCAGCGGTTTCGATTCGTGAGGTGCCTCTTCAGTTTTCCTTTTCGTCTCATAGATCGCCGTTTGATTACTCAGCTGGTGGTTCTATGTTTCGTGCGATTTAAGTCCGATTCAGTATTCATCCTGGAAATCGAAGCTCTAAGCTGCCAGACGGCGGTGAATGTGGAACTTTGCCGCATTCAAGAACAAAAGCCGAGACAGCATGCACGCTATTTATCCGCTCTACGATAGAAAGAGCTTGTTTGCATACTTGGCTTGGAATCTAACACGTCCTGCGTGGAGATGCACTGCAAAGCGCGCACGGAAATTGATTGTGGGTCGCCACAGGAAAAGGCCGCCAGATGGGCGGGACACGAGGTGAAACCAACGCGAAACACCGCGAACATACAAGTGCGAACCCGAGACGGCATGGCTGAGGGTCGTGCCTTTCGAGCCGACCTTACCAGGGATGACTGGGACTTTCATGGTTACGACTTCAAGGAGCTTGAGGCCATTTACGCCAGCGTGCTTCGCCGGCGCGCCAAGCGGGGCGTCAAAAGCATCAGGAACCCGCGCGGGTACTACCTACTGGCAAGTCGCTACGCTCGGAAAGATCCATTGCCACTACACGTGATTGTAATGACGTTGTCTAAGTGACGGGTCTTATCGACACAACGAGTAGGAGCCAAAGCCCAAGGTCATGGCATCTCCAAGCAAAAAGATCTCGTCGTTCGCCGAGGCCTACGTCGATCCCAACATTCTAGAGTACATCCGCTGCGAGTGGTGGCCTCTTGCCCACTTCAACCCGATTCTCTTCAAGCGCAATCATAATGTAAGCGCACGGATGTCGATGAAGTGGTCTTAATCGCTTGTGTAGATTCCTATTACGAAGGACGACTACATTCGTTTTAGTGCCAAGCTTTTTCGAGGTCTACTTCCCGATATCGGTTTTCCAGAAGTGCTGCACCTCGTCGAGGTTTCTTGTTCATGCATATCTACCTACCGAGAATACCACATAACAACGGCATTGTAGAACGATTGGGCGATCGACTTGCTCGTGGGTGCTTCGTACGCCCCATCATTTTTGCATGAAAACGAGTCGCTGCAACCTATGGTTAGGGCAACAACTCCATTCCCATCCCTCATGGACATTCATCCATTTACCATTTCGCTTTTGGATTTGGCCACCGCGTGCACGGTACACCACGCCACTAGAGTGCTCTATTGGTAGCTCGCTAACTGCCGTAGGCCGGCGCGCTTGACACGATATTTCTCTTTCTTCAAGAAGCAAAAATCAAGTACGTGGCTTAACACAAAATGTATCTCAGTAGTTGCCCAGATTTCGCCTCGCGCACGAATTTGCCGAAATCCCAAAGCTGCACTACGCGGAGCTTTCAGCACCGGACGAGACAACATCACTCGACCCGAATGCCGTCCTTGTCGACCACGGGAAGACTTATACGCACTCAGTTGCACCCAACGCGTTTGCCACTGCCCCATCCCATCACATTGCAGTACGACGCATCCAATTGAGCCCAACCAAGTCCCCATGTTTTCTAGCTCTTCCCGACAAAACTGCCCCTCATTGTGCTTTGCCTCGCGCTCGACATGACGTCGTACGACTACAACGAAATGTCATTTTGACGCCGGAACCACCATCGTAGACGCTTGGACCTTGTTGTGCGCGCTGTCGACTCGAGTGCAGCATCGCAAGATGAGGTGTGGAAAGTTGAGAACATTCCCGCAGCGCTCGTCGTGTACAAGCCCAGTGAAGCCGATATCACGTCGCTTCAGTTCGAGACGCTGCGCGTGCGCGTGCTGCCGGCAGCCTCTAGCTCGACCGAGACGACGTATCACGTACTACGCTGCCTCGCATCAATGTATGTACCATGCACGATCGACGTAGGTCACGTGTGTGTTGCAAGAGCCGGCGGCACTCGAGTTCCAAACAGACTTTTATGGTTCCGTCGCTGCCAAGCGAGTTCGCGTGTTTGCTTTCAACCACGTGCAGCCAAACCTGGCGCAGTTATCGCTCTCGGTCGAACCAACATCGGCGAAAACAAGTGCTGTCTTTGGGTGCATCTACCTCGTCAAGCACGACGTGACGGGTGTTGCGTCGTACCGATACCAGAGCCACGCAATATTGCATGGCACCGAACGCACTTACGCCCTCGCATCGGCGCCAATGACGGGACTCTTTTACGCGGTTCTCTTTAGTACGATTGAGCTTCGGGTTTGTGAATCTTGTTTTGCAAACAATGGGGTCATTTTGCGCGTAGTTTTTGCTCTCGTACGGCGACACAGCGCCACAACCAGCCATGTCGGTCACCGCCGTCCAGCGCCCGGCTATGGCTGTGACTACCACCGAAGCGTCGACCGTCGCGAGTGAAACAGTCGCGGGGCAACGGACGCGCGACGTTCGTATGGCGACCGGCCCGCTGCCGGACATCTTTGAAGGGACCCAAATTGATGTCCGCGCGCGCCCGTCGTCCTCTCTACGGTCCAAAGTATGGCACGACATGCACTGTTTGTGGTACGCGCGACGTCTGGGCGTAGATATATTCAAGCCGACTACACAGTCGCCAAGAAGCGCAAGCCAAGCTCGCCGACGCTCGTCGTGATCACGTTCAAGAGTCGACGCCGCGTGCCCATGCAGCGCCACAACGACCCCGTACGGCCAATGACCGGCCAAAGCAGCGAGGTATGCGATGCGCTTGTACGCAGGTGGTATCGTTTTCGACCAGGGGCCGACCGAGATGTCAACCACGACGCCGTGGCACTGCGCTCATATTTTGCGCACATGGCAACGACGCAGCCGACGCTTGCAGAGCTGCGCGCGCGTGCGGCCGAGAAGGAAGCACGATTGCACACACTCCAGAATCTCAAGGGGCAGTTTGACATTGTGTACAGTGACGACGAGCTTTTCAAGCAGCTAGCGCGGGCCCCTGACGCCAAGCTGGTGCTCGAACATGGTGTGTTTAGCGCTGAGGAGTATCAATCCACGGCCACATACCTCGGGGTAATAAAGTTGTGGATGGTAACACCTATTTACGGCATGCCGGTGCGTGTAGGACCTTGTGGATGGTTCGCATGTCAAGGTCGCGCTTCAAGAGAAGCACAATACGACGCTGGAGCGCTATGTCGCTAGCCCTACAAAGGCTTTCGAGAGCCGTACGTTTTCATCTTGCTCACTGATGGTGGAAATAGTGTCATGCGTAGCTGACGAAGTCGGCGACGAGCATCACAGCCTCGTTCATGAAAATCTGCTTCGCTTCCCGCCACGCGTCTGTAGCCCGCGACACCGAAAGCACGCCGCGCCAATGGTGCTACCCAAGCAACTTCTCGCATCGGATCTGCCGTGGCAGCCCATCTGGCAAGTGCACATTGAGACGCGGGATGCTGTCGGACCGAGAAAGCCAAGTCCGCCCAAGAGTCCGTTGAAGACTGCGCGCAACGATGTTGTCGAGACGCCGTTCGAATGCACCGTGCATCCTTCCGGTCGCTCTCATATTCTACGTTTATGTAGATGCACTCCAATGGAGATACCAATAGTTGACGAATTTTCCCTGCTGACGTCGATCCTTGCACAAAAAAGCGATCCAGAACCAATAGAAGCACCACTGCCCGAGACGGTCGCCGAACCAGAGCCCAGCGCTCTTCAATACCCCGAGCTGGTGATCCCTGACTGGAAAGACCATCCTTCTGCGAGTGCGCATCCGCCGCGTCTCAACAAGCAAGCCAAAACCCGGCAACGAAGTCGCCACAAGTCGCTTATCCAAAAGCTTCCGTGGTCACGGCTGTATGCGACCGAGTCGACAGCAGTGATGCGCTCAGCATGGGAAGCCGCGCCAAAATCGTGATGATTATCATCTTATTCCGTCTTTTGCCGCTTGGCTGGCACATCTGCCTCGTCTGTAGCCTTTGTGAAGAGCGCAATGAATAGACCGCCTATGTCGTGAAGGGGCGTAAAGCGCACCGTATGCAGTATGTTCCCAGGCTATATATTGAGTTTTGTGAGCGCAACCATCGTACAAGATATGTCGGAGATCGTACCTGGCACGGTACATTGGTCGTATCAATGGGCATCAAAGAGGCACTTGGAGTATCCTTGAGGAAGGCCGCGACGATCTCTTCGTTTTGCTTGAGCGACAAGCTGCACGTGCTGTAGACCATACGACCCCCGGGTACAAGGAGTCGAAACCCATTTCGGATGAGGTCGTGCTGGAGCTCCAGAATCCCCGCAACATGCGACGGCGAGAGGTAGTTTTCGAGGTACGACTGCCACGCGTCGGCCGTCGTGAGTTTGGCCAAGTGTCGAAGCGACCCGTCGTGAGTGCACTCAGCGTCAACAAGCACCTTGTCGTAGAGACGAGACGCAGTCGCTGTACTTGAGGCCTCGCGCTGCATCTTGAGTGCGCGGGCGCGGGCGCTAGTTTGGCAGAAATAAGACTACGAGCGCACTGTGAAAGGAGGCACCTTTTGTTCATACGCTTGCGTGCAATGGACTTTTTGGAGCGATTTTCAACTTCGGCCGAGTCCAAAATGACGTCCAATACACTGTCGTGGACTGCAGCGCTCGGGTCGCTGGATGTCGGTGTGCCCTCGGCAAAGCGTCGGCCGTCAGCATGAAAGAGGCGGCAGCGCCATGGTGTGTCCGGCAGCGACTGCACGAGGTCGTACTTGTGCAAGAGCGATCGGCAGGCCGAGATACGATTCTTGGAATAGTCGACCTATTGTTGATTTGCGTTAGGAACCGCATTGGTTACCTCCGTTGCATCGTACGCCAGTGATGCTACCACGACGACCCAAGACGTCGGCCAGCATGGCTAATTTAGCGCCAGGTGCGCAACATAGATCCAGAACGTGGTCGCCTAAGGCATCATACACAGAGTTGAGAATGAGTACGAAGCGGAACGTGCGCAGACCTGGTTGCGGGTCCAACATCGCGACAGCAAAGCCAGAGCTGGCCTCCATGCCATAGATCTTTGCCGACGTATACAAGCGACTTGATGAGAGCGCGTCAAGCGATGAAACAGCGTAAAACGACTTCAACCAGGGAACGGGCTGCACGCCGGGAAACTCGGCTTGGAGCTGCTCGACCGTCACGGAGCTGTCTTTGATCCTACAAGAACGTTGGGGACCGCGCTTTGACGGCTACCTGGAGTACCGAAAGTATCGTGGAAGCGCAGTCAAGCTTACGTCGTAGACGCGCTGTTCAATGCCATGGTCGACGAGAAATGCTCGGAAGGTTGCGGGCAGCTCCATTCTTTCGCGGTTGCCAATAGATGAAGTCACAGAGCCAGAAATGCCATGTCTATGATTGGTCAGAATTTATCCGGAAACCAGCTCCAATCGACCGCGCCCTTGTTGTGTACGCTCGTTTGAGGGGCGTCGTTTGCACTTTAACGTTAGGCAGACAAAGACTGGAGCGAGCCGGGTGCGACCGCTTGTGTTGTGCGAGAAGCCGGAGAAGGCAAAGGCAATGGTAAATCTTTCATTAACCCTTACGAATTGAGATCGGGCTCGTGAACAAGGCTGTGGCGCAGGTGCAATTCAGCGACTCGCGCCGCCTCAACGGAAACCGTCCATGGACTCAGCCATGGTGGGTCTTCGAGGATGACGCAATCATTCAGGCATCGCCAGACGTTGAGCCAGACAAGTTTGGAGCACGGACCAGAGGAATGGAACGCTGGTCTGTGCATGTTGGAAGCCGTCCTGTGCGTCGAAAGGTGAGACCACGCGCAAGGGATCCGCGACCGCGTGGAGCGTGGCCCACACTCCCTTGATAAAGTCCACTATAAACATGTATATCAACGTGTTCCGCGTTATCTTCACTACAAAGACTTCGCATACGTCGTGATATGCCTGAATGCGTGGGAGATGGCACCAGCACTTGGTCGTTGGGAGTGAGCTGCGCACGGAGAGATCCATCCCGTGGTGGACCCCTCTCGCCGAGCGATAGCTCGCTCGAGGTCGTACGCAGGCTCCTTTACTCGGACCACCAAATAAGTCTACTACAGTGTACTAGTAGTACTAGTATGAGGAAGTGGTGATGTGTCTCCAAAGCGGGGCAAAAAAGAGGCGCTCTTGATCGGTCCTGTCGAGCGGGTGCGAATGGGCTTGGAGCTTGACCGCGTGAAGCACCACTCAGTATACGCATTTTCGGCTAAATGGTATCGGGTCGTCGGAGCTCAGCGTCCGGACGCTTGTTCATAACCAGGCAAGGATGTACTGCATCTCGATTCAGCCACTTTACATCACACTGCGACAACAAAGACCACACCATAGCACTCACAGCCTCCAAACATCTCATTTCGACCATTCACAGTAGTTTTTGTGCTTTTTTTCTCGTATTTAAACATTTAAATGCGTTTTACTCGTCGAGCAAAATAGACACGGTTAAATCGAAAAATCTCGTGCTACACAACCCTTTCGACGACGAGATAGGGTGATTCGAGATCTCCAAAACATTCTCTATCGACATGCCAAGTATCAGCGAATTTTGTTTTGGAGCAAGATTTGGCTCCTCGGCGTCCACGCCGGCATGGGCTCGCCACTTAAATGGCTAAAAAAGGAAAAATAAAAAAGCAAATATATTCATTGAGCACATCTAGTCGCACAGCTCGACGGTAATATTTTGAATGTGTGCAGTACCAAAAATGAGTCGGGCTTTGCAAAGAATGCTCTAAAATTGATTTTTAATTTAAATACACTCTATCCATTAGCATTTGATGGCCCCAAGAAACGGCGAGCAAAGTTGCAGGAGATGGTAAATATATCGCATGGAGGAATATGTGTAATTGATGAAAAACGATTTTTGAATTTTGGGTGGACTTTTATTTGACGTCGAAATGAGTGCAAAAATGGACGCACTGGGACGATGCAGTGGGCTTTTTGAAATTAGGGAAATGTATATTTATGAATTGTTTCAATAAAACATGTAGTATGCTCATGACATTTTGGCAACGAAATGGTCGCCGAGGATTCGTTTAGGTGGGTAGCAAGCACAATGAGATGGGTGCATGTATTGTTCAATAATGAGGGTGAAACAGGGTCGCTAATGAAAGAATGAAAAATAAAGAATCGATTTAATCAAAAATATGGTTTTAAAATTGTTTGGAGTGCTCTACAGTGCGTAAAAAGTATGTTTGGTCTTACCCGGACTTGAACCGGGGACCTTCTCCACGTCAAGGAGACGTGATGACCGCTACACTATAAGACCTTGCATATTTAACGACATTTCTCAACCAATTAGTGAAAATATAT
>NW_012156398.1:1207175-1210272 GCF_000151545.1 Saprolegnia parasitica CBS 223.65 | reverse complement strand
AGGATACGCAAGGTACAGTAAAATGGGAGCGGATCCGCGAACAACCCAATGCAAATGTCAGCGGTTCATTCTTTTGCCCTTACGGCCTATAACAGGGTGTCTTGAAAGACGTCGACAGTGTACGCAGGTTGACGAACGTGTGCGACGTGGTGATAGGAAGCAGAGCGTTCGGTGTCACCCATGGTGTTTCCTCAGGTTTGCTCTGCACGAATGCACAATCGAGATGCGTCGGCTCATTGATCTGCCGAGCCCAATACCGGTCTCGTCACGGCTGGTGGAATCGGTATCGAACATGCTGGTTGACATACAAAATACACGTATATATAGGATCAAAAACAAGTCACATCCTACGGGGTCGCGCCGAGGCGCAGAATCGCCTTGCGAAGGCGCGCGCGGTGGGCAAACTTGGTGATGCCAATCTCGGTGAGCGCTTGCTCGACGTCCTCTTCGTCCAGCTGCGCAAGATCCTTGAGCGTCTGGAACCCATGCTTCTCAAAGCTCGACGCGTACGACGTGTACTCGATGCTCTTGTTCGTGTCGACTTCCGACAGCCATTTGCGCAAGCGACTGCCTTCGAGCGACGACGTGGCAGGTGCTACGAGGTTGGCCGTTGTCGCCGCCTCGGCGCGGTGACCTGAACATCGTATTGCGCCTGCGCTTGGAGCAGAGCCTCGACGCTGACGAGGTCAAGGTAGTTGCCATCCAAATCTAGACGCGCCAACGCCGACGACCCTGTCAAGTCTTGGGGCACCACCGAACTTGCCTCGTCCATGCTCAAGAGCTCGTCGACCGACATCTTGCGGATGTCCGATACTTTGAGCGGCGTAAACTCGGGGTCGGTCGCTGGGTTCATGTCGACGGGTTCGTCTCCGACCCCTGACTTCTTGGCCAAGCCGAGCTCTTGGTCGAGCTCCATGCGCCGGTGCTTCTCGTACTCCATCTTTTGGATCCGCCGGCGCAGCTCCAAGACCGCGTTCTCCATTTCGGCGTCGCGAATGTTGACGCGCGCCTCGTCATGGTACAAGTTGCTCAGAAGCGACCGCTTCTGGTCTTGGTCAAACTGCATGCGCCGGGCGCGGCTAAAGCAGCTCGAGAAAGCGCCGGCGATCGCGCTCGGCGCGGCCATGGCCGCGTTCGGTACCGCGTGAATGCCCATCATGACCGTCTCCTTGGTCAGGATCGCGTTGTAGAGGGCGTCTTGGACGACCTCGCGCTATGGCAAGCGGCTCCAGAGCGACTCGGACGCGGCCATGTCCCGCAAAGGTCTCGGCCATGCTGCGGCGGCCAAAGGATTTTGGAACTGAGATCTGAGCGAAAGATCCCAGTGCTACCTCCCACAACGAATCCTTCGGTACTATCGACTCTTGTCAGGCTCACACCATTCCAAATACGTCCAATTTGAATATATAGTGTGCTCCACACTATTACGTTATTCTTAAATGGCAACACTATTTCAGAGATAGAATATCGTGTGCAACGTCCATCCAGCGCGTCGGGCGCGGCGAGCGATGGCTCTGCAGCCGCCGCTGGACGCCTCTCGTCGACAGAGCAGTCTACGCTTGTCTTTATACTACGAACGCACTTCAGCTGAGGCGAGCAGGCGTAGCTGCACGACCAACTGCGCGCGCTGAGCGACCAGGTCGCGGCGGCGGTCGCTGGTCGCCACGCCTCGTTTCGCCGCCACAGGTGCACCTCCGCCCTCGTCGCTTGGGTGGGCCTTATACACAAGACGTTTGCGCAAGCGTTTTCAATGTCGTTTGCAGCGCGGGCGCATGACCACGGCCGCTGTGGCCCCGGGCGCCCGCTATCCAGCGCGCTGTGCTCGGCGCAGGGGTACCCCTGGCTCGGCGCTGGCCAAAAATAGAAACTTGGTGCAATATCGAATGTGAGAGGTTTCACTTGCGCTGCGGGGTAGGTGTATCGAGACGCTCAAGGACCTTTGCAACCTCTGCTTTGACGAGTTGACGCTGCCGGCGCTGACGTCGGCGTGCGGACGCTGCGCGACCAAGTGCTGCGACTCATGCCTGTCGCGGTGGTACGCTGCCGTGCAGCCGGGCAAGATGGTGCTCGCGTCCAACCTCGGGTGTCCGTTCTGCCGTCGGGCGCCCACGCTCGGTGTGCTCCGCAAGCACAACCGGCAAGCGTGCGCACTTGTCGCCTCCAAATCAATGACGTGGCGAGCGGATATGTACTATGGCTGGTGCCTCGGCTGCTACAAGGTCAAGGAGCTGGTCGAGCGCACCTGCGCGGCCGAGCCGCCCCACGACGTCGCCACGTTCCGCTGCACCGAGTGTGTCACCGCCCAATTGGCCGCCTCGGGTCCTGCGACGATGGCGTGCCCCGGGTGCTCTGTCGAGACGGAGAAGACGGGCGGCTGCAACCACATCACGTGCAACTGCGGCCAGCACTGGTGCTACGTGTGCGCCGCTGGCTTCGACTCGGCCGACGACGTCTACGCACACCTCTACGCGATACACCGGGGCATCTATGATTTTGACGACCACGAATAGTCCACCGAGTCGATGGATAGCCGTAAATGAAAAATGAAAAAGGCAGGTTCCTGGCTTGGCGACGGTCAGCGAGTGACCATATTGCTGCGCGAGGCCGTGCGATTGATCGAGCGCGATCGCGCCGAGAGCTCGTTGTAATGTCTTCAACACACCCAGCAAAACGTTCAAAACGTCGGTCGGGAGGATGTTTGATTCCATACTATTCTGCACTGCCAGGGCCTCAGATTTCGGTCATCTACCGACGCGGGCTCGCTGCCACCACCGCCTCCTCGCCCCTCCGCGCGATCGCAAGACCGACGACCCATCCAGCTAGCTCACATGGTACCAAAGTCTATTGCACGATGACACGACATCTCACACGACGCTGTTGCAGTAGTAGGTTTATTTACATGTTAAAGTAATACTTCTTTCCTACGCCTATGCCTTGGTCGACTGCACTGCATGGCCTGCCGACGGCCGCGTGCGAGTTGCACGTGGTTGGTCGTCGTCCTCCGGTACCATAAAGGGACACAACGTTACGCTGTGCGACGCGTAGACGAGCGAGTGGCGGGCGCAGGCCTCGCACCCGCCGGTCTGCGTCTTCAACC
>NW_012156398.1:1192998-1207075 GCF_000151545.1 Saprolegnia parasitica CBS 223.65 | reverse complement strand
AGTGCACGCTGTGTGCGGGCGTCGTTCCGCCTAAAGACGCAGACCGGCGGGTGCGAGGCCTGCGCCCGCCACTCGCTCGTCTACGCGTCGCACAGCGTAACGTTGTGTCCCTTGATGGTACCGGAAGACGACGACCAACCACGTGCAACTCGCACGCGGCCGTCGGCAGGCCATGCCATGAAGGCGACGAAGGCCAAGGCGTAGGAACGAAATCTGAGGCCCTGGCAGTGCAGAATATGGAATCAAACATCCTCCCGACCGACGTTTTGAACGTTTTGCTGGGTGTGTTTAAAACACTCTCAACTTCAATGACGCGCCATGGAACGTTCTCGATACTGTACATACTGGTTGCATGAGCGCAGTACACTGTACTACCAACGTCGCTCCAAGTACTGTACGTCTCACCGCCATGAGGCGGAGTCGAGTACAAGCAGAGTCTAGAGTACGGTACCACACTCATTCATTGCATTTCTTTTTCCACTACTACGATCTTAGCTTCGTGCTGCAGAACTTGACGCGAAGCTCCAAATTGGAGTGCGATCTTGTCTGCGTCGAGACTGTGCACAGTCTTGAAATGGAAGCAAAAGAAGATACGACATTCTGATCAAGGGTTCATCACGACGTGGCAGGCGACGGAGCCGCGTCGACTTGCTGGTGAATCGCATCAAATGCAACGATAACTAGCATACACGAGGATCAAGAACGAGACCATCGGACCACATTGTATTACCGTTTGCTCAATGAAAAAATCACAGAAGGAGCTTGTAGGGCACCGATTTTCAGGGGATTGATTCTGGTAGCAGCTGTCTCACTGCAAATGTGTTTGCTCCACCAGACTACCAATCCGATGGTCTACATGCGGTACCTGCACTGATGCGTTTGGTGCGTATGGATGGCTGGTTGGTACATTGTACAGTGTGCACGTGAAACCAATGACGTGATACAGTGTACGCGTAAAACCACGTGAAAAAGCCAGTTTGCAGCTGCTTTCTGCGGGTGCATACAAGGTGTTTCTACGGTACATCTGCCACGCCGTAACAGTGATAGATACCCACAAGAACGGTGCTTAAATAGACCACTGACAATGGTCTAGTGGAATGGCCACTATTTGCAGAGAGTTGAAGGGACAGGGATCGATCCCCCAAAGGACGATACCCGATAAATTTCCTGTGCGAATTTCTTTTTCTCGATTTTTGAAAAAAGGATACGCAAAGTAAAATGGGAGGCGATCCGCGAACAACCCAATGCCATCCATACACATGTCAGCGCTTCTTTCTTTTGCCCATTGGACCTATAACAGGGTTTCTTGAAAGACGTCGACAGTGTACGTAGGTTGACGAACGTGTGCGACGTGGTGATAGGGAGATCAGCGTTCTGTGACATCCATGGTGCTTCCTCGGGCTTGCTTTGCACGAATGCACAATCGAGATCCGTCAGCTCATTGATCTGCCGAGCCCCAGACCGGGCTCGTCACGGCTGGTGAGACTCGATATCGAACATGCTGGTTGAAATACAAAATACACGTAGTATCAAAAACAAGTCACATCCTACGGGGTCGCGCCGAGGCGCAGAATCGCCTTGCGAAGGCGCGCGCGGTGAGCAAACTTGGTGATGCATATTTCGGTGAGCGCTTGCTCGACGTGACCATGTACATACGTGTAAGCGTCGTTCTTCGCATTATTGGATTTGGCCACAACCGATGCAGTGGACATTGCTCTTGCGGCAGGCGCGTCTTAACAGTATCCTCGCCGCCGCCGCCATCAGCGCCGACCACGCGACGTGCTCGGACCGGACAACTCCAACACCAACATTCACCCCGACGCCGACCAACTCGGGGCCACCGACGCTCAACCAGCAGTGGGTGGTGTGACTTGGGTCCGTAGATAAGTCGCAATCACAAAGGGTTTCGCTTGTTTCTCGTCAAACCATCTTTCTAACAATGACGCTGCCTGCGTCATTGGCGAGTTCACAACATATCACCACCCGTCAAAGTTGGAAAACGTTGTCGTCGCCGGGCGCTTGGCCTTTTTGGCCACCGGCGGCTCCGTGTCGGGCTTCTTTCGGGCCGGTGCCGGGGCTTTTGGCAGGTACTTGCCGACGCCACCTACGACCAGTCGAGACTGAGTCCACGAAATCTCAAGAGATATCTTGTCTACCGGGCGCGGCCGTCGGGTCAATCGTGGGCAGCGATACTACATCCACGACGCCGTCGTAGGCCACCTGCAGCGCGACCACCGTCGGCGCACGTTCAACGTGACATGCCACGTACCCACTCGTCGCCGACCTTGACAACCGTGCCTTTCACGACAGGGGCCTCTTCCTTGCGCTTGAGCTCGAGCACCTGCGTTTTTAGCGAGTTATTTCCGTTTCGACGGTCGACGTCGACGCACCGTGGTGCCGAGCGCGGCCGCCGTGTCGTACATTCTGAATGGATTCTCAAACACGTGCACCGACGTGACGAGGACGCGGTCGTACGGCCGGTCCGTCTTGTCGGTCGCAACGGCTTCGATTGCATCGAGCACCTCGATGCCACCCACGACCCTATTTGTTGAATCCCGACTGTATCAACTCGATACATTGATTGATCGTTGGATACCGGCCAAAGATGCTGTGCTTGTTGTCGAGGTACGTGCAGTCCTTGAACGTGATAAAGAACTGCGACCCGTTCGTGTTGAGGCCCGAGTTGGCCATGCTCAGGATGCCGCGCTCCGTGTGCCGCTACAGACAAGCGTCATCTGCGCCGCCTTTGAAGATGAGATGACGTACGAGGCGGCTGTCGTACTCGTCGCGGAACGGCTTGCCCCAGATGGACTCTCCGCCACGCCCGGTGCCCGTGGGATCGCCACCTTGCATCTATCGACCGATGTCCGTATGTGTATACAAACAACAACTCGAGTTGAGAGAGAGGCGCACCATGAAGCCAGGGACGATGCGGTGAAACTCCGTGTTGTCGTAGTAGCCCTTCTCGCAGAGACTCAAAAAGTTGTCGCTCGTGCGGGGCACCATGTCGACGTCAATCTCGAGGTTGAGGACGCCCAGCGACGTCGTAAGTCGAACGTAACCCTTCTTCTTGAGCTGGCGGACGTCGGCCCAGCGCGCCTCGAGGACTTCCATTTCGGACGCGACGGCTTGCGCGTTGCGGGTCGTCTAGAGGAGCCATGGACTCCACTACCAACGTACGACACGTCAATCACGTACCGGGCCCAGCTCCGTCGATGTGAACGACCGCGAGCACTCGCCGGCGGTAAAGCGCGAGTACTAGGGAAAAGAGTCGCGTGATAGTATACCTCGTCGACTGTACCTGCAGCTTGCTGCCGCCGTCGGCGTCGGTCACCGGCACCGGCTTGGTCGAATGCGACACGTCGGCAATGATCTTTTCTTGGGCCGTGCGCTCGGCTTCGCCCCGCCGAAGCTCTTCTTCGCGCTGGCGCTTCTTTTGCTTGGACGCTTCCATCTACAATCGCGGCTTGTGAGGATGACAGGTCTCACTGCGGGCGACACACCTCTTGGAGGATGCGGCTGGTCGCCGACGTCACGCGAATGTTGTTGAGCGTCTCGGGCGTCGGGTTGGCCTTCTACCGTCAAGGTCTAAGCACACGCACAACGGTACACGGACGTATGTACGGTCTCGGCTTCCTTGGCCTTGCGGAAATGTTCAAAGTTCTCAATCTCGCGGCCGCTAAAGTCGTTGGGGTCCTGGAGAATGAGAATGTCCTTGCGCTTAAAGGCCTCGCCCGACACCAAGTCCTACTTCCATGCATAGCACCTCGTTTTAGAGATAGCAAGCTTCGCACAGTCCAGTTCTTGGCCTTGATGTTGAGTTCGTCGATGGCCTCGTACGCGTAGACGTTGCCCGACGTGGCGACAGCGGCGATCTTGGTGCTGTTGGTAAAGACCTAGAATGTGCCCAGAGATCAGAGAGGCTGCAAGCAACATTCTCTACCTTGTACGTCACGGGGCAAAAGTACTCGCCCGAAGCGTTCTTGTGGAAGCGCAGCTACAAGCGATGAGCACCACGCGGCGACGCTCGACGACAACGCACCTTGATGAGGTCCTTGACCGCGAGCGGCTGGCCCGTCACGGGATTCTACGCCATGTTGACGAGGAGGATCGAGCGACGTCGCGCGTACGATGTTGTGTTCCTTGACGTATGGGATGACGGCCTCAATGTCAAAGAGGTGGCCTTCGCGCGTGCACACGGGGTTCTACATCACATGCGCTTTAGCGTCGGAGGCCATGCAGCAGCACCAGCGTACCACGAAGGGCTTGAGCGAGATCGAGCAGCAGTCAAAGGGCAGGCCTAGGATGATGGAGCGTTAACGTCCGCGTGGCCGTCATCGTACGTACGTCGGTAGGCGCGCCGGACCTCTTCCTTCTTGCCGCCGTAGAGGTACTTGTGCTCCGAGGCCGTGATGAACATGCGGTCCTTGCTGTGCTGGTTCTTCCCCATGCTGCTGCGGCGTCCCTTGCTTCCGTGGCCCTCGCACCAAACTTGAAAAGTCCGCTGTTTTACCGGAATACTATGAAAAAGACGAAATTTTCCCGTAAATTGCCACTGGATTGCCCGAGACAGTAGGTACACGTCACGATGCGACGACCCTGCGCCGGCTCGACGACGGCGGATGCGCGCACGACCAAGTGGAGGAGGAGCACCAAGCCGCTTCATCATCCTCATCATCATCATATGTACATTCATTATACTCGCACGGCAAGGCTCCAGTCTCTACATACATGGCCCCTCTTCGACGCTACACTATGATGCCTAGTTCTCGGCGAGGAACTTCTTGGGCTTGCAAGCGCGCTTGTGGCCAGCCTTCCAGTCTTCGGTCTGGCACTCCTTGGAGCAGTAGCGCACCGAGATGCAGCGGGCGCACGACGTCGTCGCGGTCTTGCCGCACGCGTAGCACTCGTGGCCCGTAATGTGCTTCATAAAGCTAGCAGCAAATAGAGTCCATGAGCCCTCCTGCGCTGCCATAAAGCGTGGCCGTACCCAAGCTTGCGCAAGTCCTTCCACGTCTCGCTCGGTTCGGCGCTCGTCTGTGTGTGGTACATATCGCAGAAGCCGCGCTACAGGGTGTCTATGAGCATGTGGGCGGGCTTCGCCGTCGATGGCGTACCTGGGTCAAGCCCTTGTTCTCGTCGCAGTCAAAGTACATGTGGATCTCGTTGAGTTCCTGCTCCGTGAAGCCCTTGCCGTCGTTGCAGGCCTTGCTAAAGTTGTTGAGCTGCTCCGACGTCAGCGCGTTCGTGCCCTCCGAGTACTTCTGGAAGATGCGCTTGAGCGCATGCGCGAACGGGCCCGTGAGCTCGCCCTTCTCGTTGATGAGGAGCGTCTTGGCGGGGTCGGCCTCGGCCTTGGCGGCAGTCTTCTTGCTCGGCATCTCTTCTTCGTGTCTTGGTCGAAATCGAAAATGGCACCAACCCCGCTGTGCCACACCCGGGACCACGTGGCCGCTGACCCAGACCTCCACATATTGATATATTGGTCGATTGCATATTCAAGTGCGCCGTCGCGTCTTGGCGCGGCCCCTGAAAAACCTCTGACATGTAATACTCGCAAGATCCAGTGCTCGAAGATCGCAGTCAGTCGGGTGCTGGTTCGATGTACCTGGCGCAAACGCGCGTCACTGGCGACGCCGATACCAAAGACAAAAAAGCAGGCGCCTCTCCCAGTCGTCGAGTAGGCCCTAGCTGCGATCCCAGTGTTTCTGTCGCACCCCAGAAAGGCCACGTCAGCGCAATCGTTGAAGCGCCAACATGCACGTGGCTTGGTTAGCTGCCTTGGACGCAACGAGCCACCGCGATAACGCAGGATGCTATTAGCTCGTCTTGCAGACAGGTTCAGCCTGTGTGATCACAAGCTTAGTCGTCGTCCAAGCAGGCCGTCTCGATGACATGCACCACGTAACGTCTTGGTCGCTGGCACTTGCACCAAAACGATTGTGTGTAAAATTAGCAGTCGTAAAATTAGCGCCGGCATCGAAAACCCCGCCAAGGTCGTTGACGTGACAGTCGATGGCAGCGCCGCGGAAGAGGGAGTCGCTCAAGCCGATTCCGACGCAGATCGCCGTCGCACCACGCCTGACAGCAAACAATGACACGCTGCCTCGGGCCACGCGTTCGTCGCTCAAGCCGCTAGGAAACAGTGCAATGGTTGACAAGCATGCGCCTATGACACAGTCGACACCAAATGTGATGCGAAAAGCGTCAAGTGTTAAAGCGCCGGCGCACCACGAGCTTGCAGCAAATAAGATTAGCCCCGGCGCACGAACGACCACGGCATCAACACTGCAGCGTCGAATGACAGCAGCCGCGTCAGCGACAACGCCGCAGCCAACGCCGACACCAGCGCCGCGGCGAAGCATTGCATTGGGTCAAGTCGTCCGCACGCGCCGACCAGGTAGCACGCACACGATGCAGCGGTTTTTACATGGTGCTGTGGTAGACGACGTCGAGCTCAGGCGGCCCGAGACGATCGAGATTGTCGTCAAGTACCTCTGTACGCCATCACTGCATGTACTCTGTCGGAGCGGTTGAAGCGTAGTGGGCCAAGTCGAATTGCGCAAATTTCGGGAGCTCTTTGATCACATTGACGTCGAGTCGGCACCGTGGCGTGCTATGACGTAGCTCAGTATCGTGTCTGTCTAGTCGCGCGGGAACCATCGATTACGATGAATTTTTCGACTTTATCGAAGACCGACGCACCAAGTTTTCCGACAACTTGTTTCGCCAAATTGGTGCGACGATCTTTTCGAAATGCCATAATGACTGATGAACTTGCGTGATTTGTGGGGTAGATCCCAAGTACGACGGCACGGTACGCTCGCACACTCCTCGTATGCTTTCCAGCGTCGCGTAGTTGGATTTTGAGCACTTTGTGCACATTTTGACGTCGTACTGCATGCGGTCCCGTGAAGAAATCTTGCAATGTACGACATCACCCTGTCGCGTCGTTCCCGGGAGCATTTATCCGTGCCTCTAGTCGCTTTCGATACGTTTGACGACGACGCCAGCGGGTCTCTCGACGAGGTTCACTCGACGTGACGTATCTTTCTTTCTCACGTGACGTAGCTCGAGTTCATGGAGCTTGCGAAAATGATGCACGACGGCAAGCCCGTGTTTGCGTCCAACTTCAACAAGGCGCTGGCCGAATTCGACACGTAGACAACTCGTCCATGTTTGAATGGTGCATAGTTCTTTCGAGGCATGGCGACGGCATCATCACCTTTGCAGCGTTCCAGCAAATCAGCAAGCGGTATCCGATGCTGCTCTTCCCCGCGTTCCGGCTCCAGGACCAAATGCAGCGCATGAGTCTCGGGCTCAACCACTGGCACAAGATCCACGTGCGCTACTTTGACGTCGTCTCGATGGAGGCCTACCGCGTACGACGCCATGCGTCAAAGAGTGTGTTTAAACACGTGCCTTGATAGAAAAAACACAATGGCGCGGCGCCGCCGATCCCGACGCTCAAGAAGATCAAACTCCTCTTTGGCGTCGGCACTTTTGACGTCTACCAGCCGCACACCTAATCGTCGTTTTTGAATGTATCAATATATCAACCCTTTCTGCGTCCCCGACAGCCCGGTCCTGGATGCAACGCGGTTTAGATTCACGTGGTTACCGCTTCATGTACATGCTGGACATGGGGTGTACGGGACCGTCGCCGGCGACGTACTCGAAATATTTGACGGGCTCGGGGCCTCGAAGCGGCAGCGACTTGATCTCATCCACGTGGCACCACGTGGCGCCCGCGCTCTCATAATCAGGGATCGACTTGGGCCGCTGGTTGACATCCACCGGTTCGCCAAGGAACACGAACCGCATGCGGACGTACGACCGGCCGTCGCTGTCCGTCTTGGGGTGGTACTCGAGCCGCAGGAGCCCCGTGAGGCGGATATCGAGGCCCGCTTCCTCCTTTGTTTCGCGGAGCGCAGCTTCGTCGGGCGTCTCGCCCGCGTCTACGCGGCCGCCGGGCAGCCAGTAGCCCGAGCACGCAAACTCTTGGACGAGCAGAAACTGCTTGGTGAGCGGGTGCCGGACGACGACAAGGGCAAAGCAGTAGAGCGACGACTCGGGCGCGCGAAACTCGCTCGGGAGTTCGCCGCGACCGGGCGGTCCGTGGGCGTTGTGCATATGCACCTGGAACGGCGTCGACCGGTGCTGCTTGGTGCTCGACGACGTCGCGCAGATCGGGCATGGGACCTCCGACTTGTTCTTGTCGTTGATGTGGAAGAGCGGGACGTGCGTCCAGAGCGTGTCCTCGGTCATACCGCCCTTCCCGCAGAGCGGGCACGTATACGGTCCGCGGTGGCGCGACGAACTGCTGTCTTCGCGCGCGATCTTGGCAATGATGTTGGTCGCGTCTTCGATCGCGCTCGTGACCATGGACGCGCCGTGCGTAAAACACTCGTAGCGCAGCCGCGCATCGTCCGAGACGCGCGCGCTGAAGACGCAGAGGAAGAGCTGCCGGCTCATGCGGCGCAGCGTCGAGAGCATGCTGAGCAGCGACGGCATCGAGTAGGCCGACGCGACGCGCAGCACGACGAGGTGGACGCTCGCCTGCGACGTCGTCATGGCCTGCAGGAGCACCGTAGGGGCCTCGTGGCCCTCGCAGACGTGGACGCGCAGGCCGTGGCGGTTGCACGCCGAGATGCAGGCCTCGTCGAGCGAGTCGAGCGGCGGCGCGCCCTGCGGATACCCGCCATTCAAGCACCGCACGAGGATGCTGCTCATCCCCGAGTGGCCGCTGCCAGCCGGTTAACCGATAAGAAACCGGTTCGACCAACCGGCACGCGTGGCAGTCTCGAGCGAGATTATGTATTTGTACTTACAGCCTCGGCGAGCTACCTACTATCCTTTCTTCCCAAAGACCGACTCGTACTGCGGGCGAAAGGAGGCCGTTGGCAGCGCCGTCGTCGTCGGTACTATTGCGGGCTTGGGACTGTTGTTGTTGTTCAGGTTGCTGATCATGTTGCTGCTGCTGCTGAGCGACGTCGTCATGGGCGGTGTCGGCAATGGCTTGAGCGGCGACGCCACGACCGGCTTCTTCATCTGCTGCTCTCGAAACACCACATTGATTGGCTGCTTCTTCGGGGGCTGGGCAACCGGCGCGTCTTGGGTGACCACGTCCGCGTCATCGACGCGCTTGCGCTTGAGGAGTGACGCGTCGTCGTCGACCACGACCGGCAACGGCGGCTCGGGCTCGACACGAAGCACCGTGACATGGTCTGTGGCGTCGGCGTGGAGCGTTCGGTTCGTGCGCGGGTCCAAAAGTGGCACCTTGGGCAGACGGCTGTACGCGAGCGAGGCCGGCGCTAAGTAGACTGCGTGAGCGCGTCTGCTTCAGTGCGAAGTATACATGTACCAAGTGGATTCCACACCGAGCAGCGCGGACATGCTTCGTTCCAGCAGCTTCCGTCCAGATCCTATGCATTGGCATGAGACGACCAGAAGTAGAGCG
Source organism: Saprolegnia parasitica CBS 223.65 (assembly GCF_000151545.1). Classification (NCBI taxonomy): domain Eukaryota; phylum Oomycota; class Saprolegniomycetes; order Saprolegniales; family Saprolegniaceae; genus Saprolegnia; species Saprolegnia parasitica. Next base: position 1,197,615 of record NW_012156398.1, on the reverse strand, counting down.
CGGGCGGATGCCTTCTCGACGCCGCAGAGCGTGCAGGACGCCACCAAGAAGAGGTCGATCGTCGGCGAGAGCTCGTCGTGGAGGTCCGTGACCTGCGTGTACTGCATGTCGAGGGCCGCTTGCCAGTCGCGAAGGTTCGGACGGTGCTTGATCTTGTCCCGTCGCCGCATCACGTGTTTCTTGACTTGGTCCTGGAACATGGCGTACCGCGTCGACGTGATGCCCTACGCGCCTCGATCCTCACCACACTGTGGAAAGCTCGAGAGAGGGTACCATGAGGACGGCGCCTTCGGGAAGGTGGAGGCCCTTGGCGTTGCGGTTGTTGCCGTTGGTAGTCGTCGTGCGGCGGCTGCGCTGCACCACGTCTTCTTCCATAAGGACAAGGTCCGACTTGCGAAAGACCTTGAGCGTCTTGGAGATGTTGTCGACCTCGACCGTGCACGTCTCGCGGTCCGCCTTCTTGACGATACCGCTGCCGCCGTTGGCCGGCAAGAGCACCTTGCGCTCGATCCATGAGACGCCGTAGTGGCCGCGGCGCCGGGAGAGCGCGCCGCCCTTGCGCTCGTCGTCTTGCGAGTCGAGGTTCGAGTCGTCCGCGGCGGCCACGTCGCTGTCGCCAGCGTTGGTGCCCGTTTCGTCAATCTCGCTGCCGTCGGGTTTCGACGACGGCGGGAGGAGCGCAATGGCGTCGACGCTTTCGAGCAGCGTGAGCTCGTACGCGCGCTTGGCCGTCTTGGGGGCCATGGGGTCGTCGACCTGCAGCTGGACCCAGCCGTTGCCCGACTTCAAGACGATCGCCGGCTGCCCCGAGTACTTGCCGACGTTGATGCGGACGCGGCGGCCGATCCACATCTCCGTGTCAATGTCCGAGAGAAACGTGCCCTGGTCCTTCTTCTTGGGCTACGTGAAAGGAATGCTATATCTGCGGATGGGATGGGGAGAGACGGGTGGTACCTTGCGGCGAGCGTCGGCGGCGACCGCCTTGGACGACATCGGGTCGTAGTCGTTGTCGTCGTCGTTGTCGCCGTCCGAGTCGGCTTCGTCGTTGGTCGTGGCACTCTTCTTGGCGTCGTCGTCGGTCGCAGTTGCGTCATCCTCGAGCAGACGGAGGAGCTTGCGCTTGACGATGCGCGTCATGGACGGGTCGTTGGTCGGCTGTACCTTGTACCCGGACGGCAGCACCTGCCACAGCAGCTTTTGTTAGCGCAGGCATGGACGATATGGATAAACGAGCTACCTCGAGGATCGTGCAGGCCGAGCCGTTAAGCGGCTTGAGGTCTTTGTTGCGCTTGGCCGCGTCGTCGAGCTTGAGCGTGACGCGCGAGCCCTTGGCGAAGGACGACTTGGCGTCGTGCATCTCGTCGTCAGCGTCAGCGTCGTCGTCGACGTGCATACGGTCGTCGTCGTCGTCGGCGAGCTGTTGGTCGAGATGCAGCCCGTCGGCTTGGGCGTCGCGGAGTGGCCGGAGGCCCGACGCGCGGAACGTGAGCACCTTGCCATTCTCGAAGCGGACGCGGAACCATGTGTTGGGATGGCGCGGCGTCTCGACGATCGTGCCAATCTTGTCGACCATTTGCGGCAGGCGCTGCTCGACGTCGGCCGTGCGCTGGACCACGACCTTGACGTTGCGCCGGAGGCCGTTCGTCTCGGCGGTGCTCATCGCGTGCGGGCGGGCCTTGGACGGCGTGCCCATCTCCGAGTGCGCGTCGTACTCGTCGTTGTCTTCCCCGCCGCTCTTGGCCGACAAGGACGACGACCGCGTCCGCGCACGGCGCGTCGGCGCAGGCGACGGGCTCAAGGGCGCCGATGCATTGCTCGTCGTCGCTGCGTCCGAGCCAATGTCGTCGGCCTCGTCGCTCTCCATCATGCTCCGGAGCTCTTGCTTGGCCATTGCTGCCATCGCCGATACGGTAGCCATCGCCGCTCCTCGATCTATGGTCGCACTGCTGCAGCAACGAAAAAACACTCGCGACCGGGGTCCGGGTGCACCTTTTTTTAAATACCACCCCAAACGCCATTCTATTATCTTGAAGTTTGTATACGCGCAAGGTGCGAGGCCCGGCGCATCAAAGACCCTTTCACATTTAATACCCTACCCCGCAGCGCAAATGAAACCTCTCACATTCGATATTGCACCAAGATTCTATTTTGGCCAGCGCCGAGCACAGTGCGCTGGATAGCGGGCGCCGGGGGCCACAGCGGCCGTGGCCATGCGCCCGCGCTGCAAACGACATTGAAAATGCACGCGCAAAGGTTGTATACATCAGGCCCACCCAAGCGACGAGGGCGGAGGTGCACCTGTGGCGGCGAAACGAGGCGTGGCGACCAGCGACCGCCGCCGCGACCTGGTCGCTCAGCGCACGCAGTTGATCGTGCAACTACGCCTGCTCGCCTCAACTGCAGTGCGTTCGCAGTATGAAGAAGAGCGTAGACTGCTCTGTCGACGAGAGGCGTCCAGCGGCAGCTGCAGAGCCATCGCTCGTCGCGCCCGACGCGCTGGATGGACGTTGCACACGATATTCTATCTCTGAAATAGTGTTGCCATTTAAGAATAACGTAATAGTGTGTAGCACACTATACATATGCAATTCGGATGTATTCGGGAATGGTGTGAGCCTGACAAGAGTCGATAGTACCGAAGGATTCGTTGTGGGAGGTCGCACTGGGATCTTTCGCTCAGATCTCATTCCAAAATCCTTTGGCCGCCGCAGCATGGCCGAGACCGCGTGGCGGGACATGGCCGCGTCCGAGTCGCTCTGGAGCCGCTTGCCATCGCGCGAGGTCGTCCAAGACGCCATCTACAACGCGATCCCGACCAAGGAGACGGTCATGATGGGCATCCACGCAGTACCGAACGCGGCCATGGCCGCGCCGACCGCGATCGCCGGCGCCTTCTCGAGCTGCTTTAGCCGCGCCCGGCGCATGCAGTTTGACCAAGACCAGAAGCGGTCGCTTCTGAGCAACTTGTACCATGACGAGGCGCGGGTCAACATTCGCGACGCCGAAATGGAGAACGCGGCCTTGGAGCTGCGCCGGCGGATCCAAAAGATGGAGTACGAGAAGCACCGGCGCATGGAGCTCGACCAAGAGCTCGGCCTGGCCAAGAAGTCAGGGGGCGGAGACGACCCCGTCGACATGAACCCAGCGACCGACCCCGAGTTTACGCCGCTCAAAGTATCGGACATCCGCAAGATGTCGGTCGACGAGCTCTTGAGCATGGACCGCGCCGAGGCGGCGACAACAGCCAACCTCGTAGCGCCTGCCACGTCGTCGCTCGAAGGCAGTCGCTTGCGCAAATGGCTGTCGGAAGTCGACACGAACAAGAGCATCGAGTACACGTCGTACGCGTCGAGCTTTGAGAAGCATGGGTTCCAGACGCTCAAGGATCTTGCGCAGCTGGACGAAGAGGACGTCGAGCAAGCGCTCACCGAGATTGGCATCACCAAGTTTGCCCACCGCGCGCGCCTTCGCAAGGCGATTCTGCGCCTCGGCGCGACCCCGTAGGATGTGGCTTGTTTTTGATCCTATATATACGTGTATTTTATATGTCAACCAGCACGTTCGATACCGATTCCACCAGCCGTGACGAGACCGGTCTTGGGCTCGGCAGATCAATGAGCCGACGCATCTCGATTGTGCATTCGTGCAGAGCAAACCTGAGGAAACACCATGGGTGACACCGAACGCTCTGCTTCCTATCACCACGTCGCACACGTTCGTCAACCTGCGTACACTGTCGACGTCTTTCAAGACACCCTGTTATAGGCCGTAAGGGCAAAAGAATGAACCGCTGACATTTGCATTGGGTTGTTCGCGGATCCGCTCCCATTTTACTGTACCTTGCGTATCCTTTTTTTCAAAAATCGAGAAAAAGGAATTCGCAGAGGGAATTTATCGGAAGAAAGTCCTTTTCGAGGATCGATCCCAGTCCCTCCAAATCTCTGCAAATTGTGGCCTTTCCACTAGACCATTGTCAGAGTTCCCATTTTGCCACGAAGCCCCGAAGTCTCCACCCGAGTACCACTCTTCTGTTACAAATGGTTGCTACCCGTACGTCCTCCGCCAACGCCCAAGCCTCCACCGCCGCTGCCGCCACCACCACTGCTGCTGCCGACATCCCTGCTGCTGCCGACACCGCTGCTGCTCCGGTCGCTGCCGATGCCGCGGCTGCTGGCGTCGACGGCTCTGCCGCCACTGACTCTGCAGAACTTGTCGCTGCCCATGCCGACTTGGCTGCGGCCAAGACCGCCGAAGATGCTGCCGAGACCACCGCTAACGCCACCGTGGCCGACTTGACTGCCGCGCTCATTGCCGGGACCATCGACGACGTCACCGCTTCCCGGGGTATGCTTGACGCCTTGGCCGCCGCTTTGCCTGCCGTTCTAGCCACGGCCGCTGCTGCCGCTGCTCTTGCCACTGCCGCGGCCGGGACGGACTCGGCAGACGCCACGGCCGCTTCTTCCTTGGATGCTGCTGCGCGTGCCACGAAGGCCACCTTGGCCGTGGCCGAGGTTCGCGCAGAATTCGATGCTCACGCCCACGGCCGCCACGACTCGTCGCGCGAGGCGACTGGGTCTTCCTCTGGCACGGCTTCTCGCTCGACGGACACCTCGTACG
>NW_012156398.1:1036499-1192898 GCF_000151545.1 Saprolegnia parasitica CBS 223.65 | reverse complement strand
ATAAAGGGGCACCACTTCGGGCCATGCGACGCGAAGTCCAGCAAGTGGCGGGCGCATGCCGCCACTTGCTGGTCTTTGCGGCGCACAGCCGACAGTCATGCCCCTTTATGGTGCCCGACGATGACCAGCCCACCCGTGCAACCCGCAAGCGGCCGTCGGCAGACCCTGCAATGAAGGCGACAAAGATCAAGGCGTAGGAACGAAGTATTACTTTAAATAAACCTACTTAACAGCGTCGTGTGAGATGACGTGTCATCGTGCAATAGACTTTGGTACCTTGTGAGCTGGATGGGTCGTCGGTCTTGCGGTCGCGCGGAGGGGCGAGGAGGCGGTGGCGGCGAGCCCGCGTCGGTAGATGACCGAGTGCAGAATATGGACCCGACCCACTTTGGACCCGACCGACGTTTTGAACGTTTTGCTGGGTGTGGTCAAGACATAACAACGAGCTCCCGGCGCGATCGCGTTCGATCAATCGCACGGCCTCGTGCAGCAATACGGTCACTCACTGACCGTCGCCAAGACTGGAACCTGCCATTGTCTTGTCTTCCATCTCGAGGGACGCATGCGACATGTTTCGAATTCGCACTGGTCTACGAGTCGGCGCCGCGGTGCGCAGCATACAGGTAAACGTACGTGGCCGCGCCGACGCGCACGCTTGTCGGCATACAATTGTATCGAACTAAAGAGTTGGCCGCAATGACGCGTCCTTCTCGATTTGCACGATGCAGTACTTGAATAAGAAAACTCATATTTCTCATTTTTCATTTACGGCTATATCAACTCTGTGGACTATTCGTCGTCAAAATCATAGATGCCCCGGTGCGTCGCGTAGAGGTGTGCGTAGACGTCGTCGGCCGAGTCGAAGCCAGCGGCGCACACGTAGCACCAGTGCTGGCCGCAGTTGCACGTGATGTGGTTGCAGCCGCCCGTCTTCTCCGTCTCGACAGAGCACCCGGGGCACGCCATCGTCGCAGGCATCGCAGGACCCGTGGCGGCCAATTGGGCGGTGACACACTCGGTGCAGCGGAACGTGGCGACGTCGTGGGGCGGCTCGGCCGCGCAGGTGCGCTCGACCAGCTCCTTGACCTTGTAGCAGCCGAGGCACCAGCCATAGTACATATCCGCTCGCCACGTCATTGATTTGGAGGCGACAAGTGCGCACGCCTGCCGGTTGTGCTTGCGGAGCACACCGAGCGTGGGCACCCGACGGCAGAACGGACACCCGAGGTGGGACGCGAGCAGCATCTTGCCCGGCTGCACGGCAGCGTACCACCGCGACAGGCATGACTCGCAGCACTTGGTCGCGCAGCGTCCGCACGCCGACGTCAGCGCCGGCAGCGTCAACTCGTCAAAGCAGAGGTTGCACACGTCCTTGAGCGTCCCGGACACGACCGTGTCTCGGATCAAAGCCACGAGCGCGTCCGCGTTGTGCACTCGCTTGCCGTCGACGATCAACGGCGTTGGCTCGCTCGTCGCCTGTGTGGCGCTGAAGAGCAGGCCGTGCTTGAGCGTAAACATCTTGAAATAGTTGATGGTGCGGTCAAAGGCCATGGTCACGAACGACGCGGCGGTGGTCGGGCGCGTCCACTGCAAGTCGGCGAGGATACCCGGGTTGGCAGCCAACAGCGCCTGCAGCGTCAGCGTCGTCGGCGCCGTCGCTTTCGTCGGTGTCGCCGTGCACACGGCGCAGACATTTGGGTGCGCGGCCGCGTAGAGCCCCGCGGGGTCGACGAAAGCGTTCCAGCACCCGTTGCAGTGGTGCATCGGTGGCTTCTGCTTGGCGCCGCTGCGGCAGTAGAAGCACTTGGGCGTAATGTTGAGAAGGTCGGTCTGAATGACGGCGTAGAGACCGTGGCAGCCCCGGCACTCGACGAGGTGCGAGTTGGCACCCGGCACGGCAGCCTTGGTTTGGATTGCCGTGGCTTCCTCGGCACCCGCTGGTGTGACTACATATTGTACGACCGCTGATGTAACTACATAATGTACGACCGCTGATGTGACTACATATTGTACGAGTGCATCGTCTTGCAAAGATGCAGCAGTGGTTTTGACTTGTGGAGACGCAAACCCAATGCGATAGTTGGCAATAGAAAACAGCCTCATAGCTGATCTCTCAAGTGCTGCATAAATATTGTGATGGAACGACTGCTCGAGTCACGATAGACGTCACAACTGGGCCCCTGGAGTCACTGGAGTCACTCGAGTCAGCATGCGCCAAATATCGATCTCCTCCGAATGGCTCTGCCAGTCATCTACACCTCCAATATACACTGTCGAATCCCTCTGGAGTCTCTAGTCGTCGTGAAAGCACTCCAAATGTTTGATTTCGTACAATAAAGCCTGCCAACTCTCCAATTTCGTACAACTAAGCTTGTGGTATATCGTCGGTCCTCAACAAGGTGACGGTGCACAGCTACCACGTCGCGTCATCGCACCCGAGTGGCAGCGAAGGTTTGCGGCCGCTTCTGGCGTCGTCGCTCTCTTCGCAGAGCCAAGTAGGCGTCGACATGGCGCCGTTCGATGTCCACTTGCTACACACAAGTCCGTCCTTGCACTTGGTCGGTGTCGCAGGCCGTCTCAATGCGCTTGGCTTGGTGAAGCACGGCGCGTCTTGCGTCGACGGCTTCCCAGTGAGCTCGACGGGCGACGTCTTTTGCTAGACACAGATGACAGCTGCAGAAGCCGCCGTGCAAGCCGAGGTATTATTTCCTCTGTCGACGCACGCGATCGTTGGTCAGGCTCAAGGGAATAAATACTCAGGCTCCTCGGGGTCCGAGTCGGTGCATGGCAACAGTAGACGTGCTACTGTTGCCACGGAGCTCGACGACAGACGGACCAATCGATGCACGCGATGGACAAGTTGTCTGTTTTGAAACGAAACAATGGAGAATACAAGACAATAGATTGATTGCTGCTACACTACGTAATATGCAAGACGCGACGCAGCTTACATGCTGTCGTCCATGTACGAAATGTCATCCCACGGGTGGCGGTACAGCGGCTGCTTGAGGCGCTTCTGGTCGAGGTAGTGGCCGATAAAGCCGATCGAGCGGCCGAGCACAAAGAGGCCGTTGAGGCAGCCGTCGGCGATCTGCTCGTCGGCTTCTTCCTGCGTGAACGCGCCGCAGTTGCGCAAGAGGTCCACAAAGCAGACGGCGATCGCGCCGTCGACGTTGAGGATGAGCGTGCTGCGCTTCTTGGTCGTGATCTGCTCGACTTCGAGCGCAAAGTTGAGGATGTTGTTGGCTGGGAAGTGCGCGAGTGCGTATTCCTTGATGATGGTCACGCGCTTGTCCGGGTTGGTCGTCGACTTGATGCGGTGGCCAATGCCCATGATGAGCTGGTTGCTCGCCTTCATCTTGTTGACAAAGTCGGCCGGCGACATGCCCGAGTCGTACGCCTTGGTAAACATCTCGGCCGCCTGGTCGAGCGCGCCGCCAAAGCGAGGCCCGACCGTCATGAGGCCCGAGACGAGCGACGAGATGAGGTCCTTGCCGGCGCGCGCCGTCACGATCGTGTTGTGGGCGCCCGAGACGGCGGGGCCGTGGTCGGCGGTCACCATGAGCACCATCTCGATAAACTTGGTCGCGTAAGGCGGCAGGCGACGCTTGAACCAGAGGAGGCCGAGGACGCCGCCGACGCCCATCTCATTCTCAAAGACGTGCGAGATGGGCATGCCGGCGTACGTGAGCTCTTCGCCGCGGTCGTCCGTGATGGACGAGATAAAGTTGGCCGGCTTGCGGATCATGCCGAGCTTCTTGGCCCACGCGTAGTCCATCGGCACGGCCGGCACCGGCACCTCGGGCCGCGGCACGAGCGCACCGGAGGCGACGAGGCTGTCGTACGCCGTTCGGATCGCCGTGCCAAACTGATCAAAGTTTCTCGGGACGATGGCGCCGGCGTGTGCGAGCGCCGCGTTCTTGGCCTCGGCCGTCTCCGACTCGCCGGTGGCGCACGCACCGGCGTGGCCAAATTGCACTTCGAACGGGAAGATCTTGGCGCACGTGCCAATGCACCAGGCGACGAGCGGCTTGGTGATGCGGCCGTCCTGGAGCGCGCGGCACACTTCAAACTCGTCGGTGCCGCCGACTTCGCCAAGAAGCACCATCATCTTGACCTCGGGGTTCTCTTGGTAGCGGAGGAGGTGCTGGATGAAGGTCGAGCCCGGGTACTTGTCGCCGCCGATCGCGACGCCTTCAAAGACACCGTCGGACGTTTGGCTGATGATGTTGTTGAGCTCGTTACTCATGCCGCCCGACTTGGAGACGTACGCGACCGAGCCCGGGCGGTAGAGCTTGGACTGGACAATGTTGTCCAGCATGCCACCCGTGTTGCCGATGCGGAGGCAGCCGGGCTTGATGCCGCCGACCGTCGCGGGCCGATGAGGCCGACGTTCTTGGCGGCCGCGCGCTTGATGATGAGGCGCGTCTGCGACTCGGGCACGCCTTCGGCGATGATCGCGTGGGTCTTGATCGTGTCGCTGCACGCGAGCGCCTCCATCGTCGACGAGAAGACGGACCGGAACGACGAAAAGTTGACGAGCACCGAGACGTCCGGGTACTTCTTGACGGCCTCCTTGATGTCCTGGAAGACTGGGATGAGGCGCTCGGACGTGCCCCAGTAAAACTTGAGGTAGTGGTTCTGCGAGAACGGGAAGATCATGGCCGCCACCGACGGCGTCTCGCGCTTGCAGAGGTAGTCGAAGTCGAGCATGCCTTGCACCGCGCGCTGCTGCATGCCGTAGACGATGCAGCGCGTGTGGGCCTCCATGCGCACAATCCCCTGGTCCTGGATGAGCGACCGCGCCGGCGCGCCGTCCTCCGACGCAGTAGCATGCGCCGACGACTCGGACGTGGTCTTGGCGTCGCGCGACGGACCGGGCGACGCGGCCGGCGACGGCTCGATCGGCGTCTTGGCCTCGGCCGGCGGCGGTGGCACCTGGGCGTGGTCGGGCGCCACGAGGCCGAGCGCCATGGGCACGATCGCCGTGATGTGCGTCTCGGGGCCAAACACGTGGATCGGGACACCGGTGGACTCGCCCGTCTCGCGCATGAGGCGGAGCCCTTCCTGGTAGTTGGGCCCGGCGCGGCGGAGCCAGATGGTGATGTTGCGCTCCTTGAGCTTGTCCTGGAAGTCGGTGATGGCCGTGATGATGCCCTTGAACGTCTGCGCGACGTCGGTAAAGTTGGCAATGCCGCCGCCGATGATGAGCACCTTCCCGCGCGGGTCGTCCTCGCGCGTCATGAGGTCGAGGATCGTGCGCGCATACTGGTACGTGTGCGCCTCGGACGGCGCGCCAGAGTACTCGCCGTAGTTGGCGAGCTCGTGGCCGAACCCGAGGTCCGAGATCGTGTCGGCGTACACGACCGACGCGCCGCCGCCCGCGACCATGGTCCAGACGCGGCCGCGGTGGTTGAGGATCGTGAGCTTGAGCGACGCGCCCGTCTTGCCGTCGAGCTCGGCGATGAAGGCCTCTTCGGGGAACTTGGCGCGGCCGAACGGCGCGGGAAACTCGATTTCGCCCCACTTTGTGCCGCAGAGGAAGCCCGCGGTCTCGTCGAGCTTGGCGGCCATGTCGAGCGGCACGATCTTGTCGCCGACGACCACGATCGGGTTGATCTCCATGTAGACAAAGTTGAGGTCGCGGTAGAGCGCCAGCAGCGACGAGATGAAGCTCGCAATGATCGTCTGGCGCGCCGGCACGACGTTGAAGAGGAGCTGCGTCGCAATCTCGTCGACGGTCGGCGTGACTTCCAGCGGGATCTGGAGGCGCAGCGCCTTGGCATCGACGTCGCCGACGTCGACGCCGCCTTCGTGGTGGAAGAGGATCTCTTCGCCGAGGCGGTTGGACTGGAGACAGAGGTAGTACTCGTCCGTCGACGCATGCGGCACGAACGGCTCGACGATAAAGTGGTCGAGGACGCCCGTGACGACCTCGACCTGGATCTCGCGGCTCATGCGCGCGGTGATCCACTCCTTGACCTCGGCCCACGTCGCGTTGAGGAGGAGCAGGTTGGCCTTGCCGCGGCGCTTGATGAGCTGATCGGGCTTGACGACGAGCTTGGTCTCGAGCAGCCACGGGTTCTCGCGCACGACCGAGTCAAAGTTGATCGAGGGCACCTTGGCGTCAAAGATGATGGGCGTGATCTGCACGAAGCGCGACTCGAGCGTGTGCGCGCCGCTCGAGTAGTCGGCCAGCCACTTGCCGAGGAGGCGCTTGCCGTCGTACTCGCGGATCGCCTTGGCCGACATGCTAGTGCTATCAGATCTGTGCGGTGGCCCGAAAAAGGAAAAGTGAGCTCCTAATCTTTGCAGTCGCGAGTCGGCCAATCGCAGCGCCGCATTTTCATCGGCCAATCCGAACGCGCCACTCGAGACCTCTGTGGGATACAACCAATCAGAGGCCACGGTGCAGTGACGCAGGAGGGATTTGGTGTTTTCACGCGGCAAGACGTGCGCAATCAGGTCGTTCGTGGGAGGAAGAAGCGAGGCGGGGAGGGTGTGACCGCGACGACGGCGCGGCCGCTAGCGCCTCGGCGAGGCCGCCCTCGCGCCGCCAAAGGCAGTCAACGCTAGAGATCATAGAGACGAATGCGACGCCTCCATCGCCGCCGGCAACCGAGGACTAGAAAGGCGGGTCCGACGCCGAGAAGATCGTGCGGCCCGGCAGGGGTGTAATGACCGCCTTCAAGAATGCATACATTTGTGCTCGATAGACTCGGACGCTCGACCCATTTCTTGTGCTGCTAGCGGGCTTTTATGCACATTCATGCTTCGTCGCACGCGCGTCCAAGGCGATGTCGGTGCCAAGGACAGGCAAGCGCCCGGCGTCGTTGGAATGGCGGGTGCTGAGCCACGCAGAAGCGCCGCCTCTTGACCCCGCCACGTAGAAGAAGTACGACGTGCCTACGAGACGCCATCTCTGCAGCGACGCGGTGTAAAAAACACGTCTTTTTCACCAATTCCCACCTTGATTCCCCTCGGGATCCGGAGGCGCGTCCGCGGAAACTTTCCTTTTTGGCCAATCAGCGGCGCTGACGTCGGCCGCGCGCTTGAGATTCGCACGATGACATCATGCAGATTGGACCACGTGGTGCATACGTGATCCGAGGCCCACGCGGCCATCGCGAAGCGGTGACGCGCTCGTAGAAGCGGGGTCGTCGCCTCCTGAAGAAGGCTTGGAAGAGGATGTTGCGACTTGTTCAAGGACCACCAGGCGCTGTGCCCAGGCTCTTGCTAGCAAGGCAGCGCGCTCGGATCGCTCGACTCCGAGATCGTTGACATCTTGGAACCGGTTGTATTGACGTAAACACGAGCGGGCGCCACAAGAACCTTGCTCGGGGCGACGATATGTTGACACGACACGCCCGTCCCGTCGACGTTGCTACATCCTTCCCGGCCGCACCAGTAAACGATCGAAGCCATGTCGGACAGCAGTAGCTTGAGTTTGTTCGAGTACATATACGCTGTTTCTAGAAGCTTGAGATTGCACCGCAGAAGTCCCTCTCTTCCCGATCATTCGACCAGAGGTTAGGAGCGATGGCTGCCGTGCCATCGACTTCAACCTGCAGCTGGGTGCAGTCAGTTGGGACGTCGACGCGACTGCATTCGTTCGAATGCGATTACCTAACGCGCCCCTACGTGCCCCGGCGTGACGTCAATCGCTCGCATTTGATTGGCGCACGAGAATAGCGCGTCATGACTGGAACCATGATGGGCGACGACCGCAGCAGCTACGTGCCCAAGGCGGCGACGGCCGCCGGCCCGCAGACGTACTTCGTCGAGCTCACGGCCTTTCCCGCGCGACGCCAAGCGCCGGCCGTCGCCCGCCTCGGGCACGCGCGCTACGGCCGCGAGTTTTGCCGGTACGCTCTCGATTGAGCCAAAGGTTTGACGCGTGCGCAGCGCCCAGCGCAAGCCGACGCTGCCTCGGACGCGGTCGCTGAGCTCCGTGGCGAGCCCGACCAAGGCACTATCGTATAGTACTACGCACTTGTCGGCGCGTGACGACAAGTGGCGTGTGCTTGGCAACCATCTCTGGGACGAGGTATTAGCATGCACGCATGGAACCCTGCACGCTCCACGCGTCACGTAGAAGTGCAAGGCCCTCGCGACTGAGCTCGAGACGACGCTCGCGCTCAGCGGGGCCGCCACGTGCGAGAGCGGCGGCAGCACTCGGTCGTCTCTCTCGGTGAGCCAACTCGGCAATCTCGATGCGTTTGTGAACGGGTACTTGCCGGCACCGCGCCTCTCTCTCTCCACCGCGCCGGCGCCGGCGTGTCCGTTCCGCCTCAGTCCCGCACGGCGAGCCTCGACGTGGCGGCAATGGCGGCAGTACCCCGCGGCGAAGCGCCTGCCGCAGCTGCTGCCCCACGTCACCTACGACGAGCTCTTGCAGCAAACGAGTTATGCGCGCGCGTTAGAGCTCAAACTTAAACGCGAGCGTGAATACAAATGAGAGCAGGAAGAGCAAGAGCGGTAGCGCCATCGTGTTGGACGACCCTATATGCACAAGTTGTCGACACGTCTGTCGTTGGAGGAGAAGGCGAGGATACCCAGAGAGGAGAGCGTGGCCGAGTTGTACTCTTCCACGACAAATTGGGCAGCGTTGACAAACTGCATGAGGAGCGCGGCGTAGATGCCGTTGTTGTTGAACTTGCGTGGCGCGTCCATGAGGTCTTTCGCAATGACACCGGTCTACGAGCGATGAGACAAGTCGTCCACAATTGGAAGCGCCTACCACAGCGTACGGGAAAATGTAGATGGCGGCGTAGAACGTGCCAATGCCGACAAAGCAGACGAACGAGAGCGTGTGCGACGACGACCCGACCATGACGGCGATGCAAAACAAGACCACTAGACAATATTCTCCATCGCAAAAACGACGGGATCATCGAGATAAAGCGTACCACCCACGCACATGAAGCCGATCGTGAGTCGATGCAGGCGGCGGCTCGTCGGGTTAAAGGGCGTCATGAGCATAAAACCCAGTGTGGCCAAGAGTTCGGCCGCCGACTAAACAGGGAGAGAGTGCGAAAAGGTCGAGAGAGAGGAATGATTACGATGCCCTGGACAGCCGAGTTGGCTTCGTTCAAGCCTTGCACGTACAAATCGACTTGGTCGTGCGAGCACGGCGGGTTGGCAGAGAGCGCGGGGCACCCGCCGTAGACATTGCTGCCCCACCACTTGAACTTTTGGTTATCAAACGCCATCCACGCCATCCTAGAGTGCACGATAGGTATCGAGAGATGCAAGATCACAATGCTACGGACCAAAGGAAGAGCTGCAGGACGCAGAGGAGACGGAGCTCGTACGGCGCCGTCACGATCGTGTCCCAGACCTCCGAGACCATGTGCCCCACGGTCGTAATACGGCGCGTCGACGCGTCCTGTGGCTTCTCGGGCCGTAAATCTAAGCCCAAAATGAGCCTCGCACCCCAAGAAGATCGTCGCACAGAGTGACGTGGCCACCGTCACGACAAGGACGCTGGCGACAATCGCGCACGTCTGGAAGAGGTTGCGCTTGTTGATCTCGTCGCCGTACACGACTTCGGTGCCGCCGCCGAGCAGCGCCATCCCGAGCGCAACGCCGACGCTGTGGTAGATGCCGCCGCAGGCTTGCGCGTGGACCTAGACAAGTCTAGCCTGCAGCGTGTCGCAGAATTCCTTTACTTGGTAGCCGCGCGGAATCTCGTCAAAGAGGCGGGTGCGCAAGACGAGCTAATGCGATATACTATGACCACTATTGTCGTCGAGGTATTTGTACCTCGAGGGTCGTGGCACCGTGGACGAGCACGACGACATTGAGGACGTGGAAGAGGAGGTGGTCGCCAAAGAGCGTCTGGGAGCCGCCAAACAAGAGCACGCTCACGACGATGAGCACGGTGCCGACGAGGAGGCTCTTGTTGCGCCGACCCCACGACGAGTACGACCGGTCCGAGTGGCCGCCGATGAGCGGCGCGACGAAGAAGGCGTAGAAGGGCGGAAGGTACCGCGGGATGAATTTGGCGATGCCCATGGACGTCAAGAAGGAGGTGAGGAGCTCGAAGACCGTGCAGTCTACGAGCACTCGATGATTCAAGACCGGCGGCAGGATACGTACTCAGCAGCGTGAGGCCGACCCAGGGCAGCGCCAGGATGAGGCTCGTCGCGACCGGATGGCTAGCATCCCGCTTCTTGGGGTGCGAGTGCAGCGTCTCGGCGCGCACGTAGGACGCATTGACGGTCCCGACCGGCGTGAGGTGCGTCAAGACCTGGTCGTCGCTGCTCATGTCCTCGTGCTCCTGCGTGACGCTCGAGAGCTCGATGCGGAGGTCCTCGGACGCATGGGCGCTGTGCACGCTGCTGTCGTCGTCGCCGAGCAGGCGGACGCCAGGCTCCATCGCTCTCGGAAGGACGGGAAATGTAGCATCCGGATACCCTATCAGGTAACGGGACATGTCACAGCGCCTTCTTGCGTCAACTTCTGCATGCAAGGTCAATCGCGCCGAAGGACAACGTGTGCACCTTGGTGCAGACGCATTGCGTCAAGCTTGCTGACCGGTATGTTTATCTATATGTTCGTAGACAATATGTGACAACAGATTGGCAACCGGGTGCCGGCTGGCGTCCATGCGTCGGCCAGGTGGTGCTTCTCGGTAGCGACCGCTTCAAGGTCCGAGAGAAGCTCCTGGGCGCCGACTCGAAGACCGTGGCGATGTCGTACAAGGGCCTGCACCGCACATACTACAGCGACAGGCAGGCCTTACATGTTAACACTCTGATCTTGAGGGGTGCCCTTCCTGGGCCCTCGGATTGGTCGGATCTCTCACGGGCGCGAAGCCGGGTCTTAGGTTCCATCATAACCGTCCGACGCTACGGTACTTTATACCAGCAGTCTGCGATCTGTGCTGTTGATAATGTTGTTTTCAAAAACGAATTTCGCGTCTTAATGTTTCTACCCGCATTTCACTAAGGGGTTTAAGGGGCTAACGACCCTTTGGGGGATCGATCCCTGGACCTTTCCAGCTGTGAAGTGCGATCAGAGACCTTAACCGCTGGGCTATTCTACCCGTACGCTTTTGCAGGGCTGGGGCTTGTAGCTATCGATGTCGTCGTCTGAGATCGTCTTGGCATTTGTATGCTTGCATTTATCACGACACACGCGCCTCTCCATGCGTGTACGAATATCCATGTGTGATATCGAGCATACGCAATGCAAATAGTTTCCATTTCTCACACTCTCACATGCATGTGAAACGGCGACACACTGTGTGAAGTACCGACGGCAGTTTCACGGGATGTGAGAAATGTAACTCACAAAATGAGAGCTCCTTTCTATTTTACGCCAAATCTCACAAGCGTGGTGAATGTGGGATATGTGGTCAATGGCAACATACAAAATCTGGTATGATGGCAGATGTCCATTTCAGCGCATTGATTTCACCGAGCATTCAAGCCAAGCGCAGCGTTACCGCGAACGAAAACCAGCCTACTTCGGCGATTAACAGTGTAGTGGCTCAGCGACCGACAATCCTGGCGCCAGCTCCGGTTGCGGTATTCCAGTGATACCTTCGTTGTGAAGTCATTGAGAGGAAAGCGGTCGCCTTGGCGCGTCAGTCAATGGGTCACTAGCGCCGCGTCCAGCGTGCCACGTAGCACGCAGGAAATGCTCATCCAACAACTTTGGTACTACCGAGTCGAAAGCCGATGTACGAGCTGCCACGTCACTTCCGTCACGCGCGGAATTGACGAGGCCAAGAAGAGGCAGAGATTCGTCGACGCGACAATGCGCACGGGCGAAAGCTGTACACTAGGGTGCAAGGACCTGCTCAGTACCCTCGTGGTACGCTGGGAGCGGTAGGTCTGTGGATCGTCACCGAACATCCAACTTCAACCTACACCTGTGGTCGGTCGTGTTCGCTCCATCGGTAAATATATACTACAATCAAGCCACCAGCGAGCACACAATCTGGGTGCGTCGGGCCTTTGCGCGGCTTCTTGGTGCCTGCCAATGACGGACAACGCACTCGTCGGGTCATTCGCCGCGGGGCACGGTTCCGGCGATGCCATTGGCTGCTCAGATGGGCACGGTATCTTGGTGTGCGATCGGTCAACGGCCGTTTCTTCCATACAAAGCTTCATATCGATCCAAGTTGAAGGCTACATGCACGCAAGTCGGCGGAAGATCGCCATGGATCGAAAGGCGGATCGTCATTTTCCCTTTTGGCTCGACCTCCCAACACGATATCATGTCAGACTACACGACGCTGCAAGTGCACGCTGGCCAAGAAGGCGGCGAGCCGGGCTCGCGCGCGCGCGCTGTGCCGATCGTCGCGTCGAGCTCGTTCCTTTTCGACAACACGGACCACGCCGGCAAGCTCTTTGGCCTCGAGCAGTTTGGCAACATCTACTCGCGCATCATGAACCCGACCAACGACGTGTTTGAGAAGCGCGTGACGGCGCTCACGGGCGGCGTCGCGTCCGTCGCGTGCGCGTCTGGCCAGGCGGCGCAGGCGCTGACGATCTTTACGATCGCGCAGGCCGGCGACAACATCGTCTCGACGTCGTCGCTCTACGGCGGCACGTACAACCAGTTCAAAGTCGCGTTCCCGCGCCTCGGCATCAACGTCAAGTTTGCGGACCACGCCAAGCCCGACTCGATCGAGAGCTTGATCGACGACAACACCAAGGCCATTTACGTCGAGACCATCGGGAACCCGGAGCTGGAGGTGCCGGACTTTGAGGCGATTTCCGCGATCGCCAAGGCCCACGGCATCCCGCTCATTGTTGACGACACGTTCGGCGCGTGCGGATACCTCGCGCAGCCCATCAAGCACGGCGCCGACATCGTTGTGCAGAGCGCGACCAAGTGGATTGGCGGCCACGGCACGACGATCGGCGGTGTCGTCACGGACGCCGGCACCTTCAACTGGGGCAACGGCAAGTTCCCGCTCATGGCCAACCCGAGCCCGGGCTACCACGGCCTCAACTTTTGGGACACCTTTGGGCCCGGCGGCGTCCTCGGCGTAAACGCGTGCTTTGCGATCCGCCTGCGCGTCGAGTCGCTGCGTGATTTTGGCGCGTGCCAGAGTCCGTTTGGGTCGTTCCTCCTCCTCCAGGGCCTCGAGACGCTTTCGCTGCGCGTCGACCGAGCGAGTGACAACGCGCTCGCGCTCGCGCACTGGCTGCTCGAACACCCGAGCGTCGCGTGGGTCTCGTACCCGGGCCTCGAGTCGCACCCGTCGCACGCGCTCGCGAAGAAGTACTTGCACCGCGGCAAGTTTGGCGCCGTCTTGACGTTTGGTGTCGTCGGCGGCCTCGAGCGCGGCAAGTCGTTCATCAACAACGTCAAATTGGCGAGCCACCTCGCCAACGTCGGCGACTCCAAGACGCTCGTGATCCACCCCGCGAGCACGACGCACCAGCAGCTCACGACGGAGGAGCGCGCGGGCTCGGGCGTCAAGGAGGACCTCGTGCGCGTCTCGGTCGGCATCGAGCACATTGATGACATCAAGGCCGACTTTGACCAGGCGCTCCGCGTCTAACCTAGTATGTGGAGCGGTATCCCATGCGAATACAGTAGTGTTTTTTATGTTGAGCAAGGTATTGTGAATGACGTGGCAGCACCAGGTGACAGTGTCCAGAATGTGCAATGGAACCACACCACAGACGATATATTCTACCGCATCAACTACAACTCGCCCTCGCTCTTGTATGTTGAGAAGCGACATTTGCTGCGTCTTCCTCACTGGGCGCGTCTTCGCACCGTACGTATCGCGCAGGGTTGCTTAAGAACTCTGCATGTTTGGACACCGAAATTATAGACTCCTGCGCTAGAAACGGCAGTCTTGTTGGCCACCGTGCCCGAGCAATCAATGGTGACTTCACGACATGGGTTCTACCAAGTTGCCTCAGCGATTTTGGGTCGGCTTCGAGGCTCGCACAGGCAGCTCGAGTGGCTTCAGCCGCAGCTCGGATGATGGAAGAGCCAATATCTCGAAGCGCGGATGGCCACGGGTACAGATGCATGGATTATTGCAGAGGGGTTGGGAGCAGTCCTTCTGCATCGACGCTTCCGTTTGGAAGCGACGAAGTGCGACATGGTCAATCGCCCACAGCCAGTGCGAAGCGGCAGCAAAGTCAACTCATTCTTGCCGACGCACTGTCTGTTTGAAACTGCTCTCACAAATAGACGCGCCGCGGGGATGCACCGGCCCGATTTGGGCAAGCTCGCCGTCTTCTTTGGCACGAGTGACGCCGACTGGACGCAGTCGGGGCGTCAGTTCCTCCTCGGCGTCGCGTACACTCAGGCCATCCTTGGCTTCACAAACTTTCTCTTCGCAGGGGTCATCCTCTGGAGCTTCACGGACGGCGACGCCAAACTCGTGGATGCAACGTCGCCCAAGACGACTGCGATCGTGTTTTGGCTCCTCGCACTCTGCTACGCGTATGCACTGTGGCCGTCCAGCGGCGGCTCGCGCGTCTTCGTGAGCTCGTCACCCACCGTCAAGCACCTCCCGGCCATGCGGCGGCTCGCAGCGATTCGGCCGTCGCCCAACGTCGAGCTTGGCATGAGCCACACGGTTGTGATCATGTGCCAGACGTACTTGGCGCAGCTCATGGCGTCGACGCTCACGCAAGGTGGCGTTGCGACCACTTACGGCGCCATGGTGGTCCTCAACGCGACCGTGACGCCGATCTTTCTCTTCACCAAGAGCGCGCGATCCAAGCGCCTCCTCCTCGACCTCCTCGACGCGTTCCTCTCGTTTACGCTCACGATCGGTATCTCGCTCGTCATGTTTCTTCTGCCGCTCTTCCGTCATCAGTTCTTCTCGACCTGGGGCACGAACCACCCGTGCGAGTGGTATGCGTCGTACCTTGGTGCGATCCGCATCTTCCTCGTCATGCCGCCGCTGCAGCTGGCCTCGACTGTCGTGCCCAACCTCGTCGTCGTGCTCTCTCTGTGCCAGACGCTCTCGACGCTCCGGACGATGCCCATCAAGTTGCCGTCCCTGCGCACGACGGTGTCGCCGTCAAGCAGACTCAGCATCTCGAGAGCCACCAAGTCGGGCCCCGAGGTCTGCCGTGCGTCGGCCTCTCTCTCGTCGCTCGTGCACAGTGCCAGCGGCGAGTGGCGAAAGCGCTTTACATTCGACCAAGCCAACATGCGATTCGTCGTGACCATCTTTTTCTTGAACGTTGCGTGGGGGCTTGCAGTTCTCGGGCTCTTGCTGCACGCGGTGTATGTACCGAGGACGTGTCCGAGCTATTGCGTCGCGAGCTCGCTTCCGTGGTTTGACGACGGGTGCTCGTGCATTTACGCGCGCCTCCAGTGCGCGGTCGACAACGCCACGGTTGACGTCGACAGCTTCCTTACGGCGCACGCGCTCGGCACCAACGTTCTCATTTTGAAGACCGTGGGCTGTCGCGCGCCACCGTTGCGCCACGTCATGTCCTTTCCACGCCTGTTTCGACTGGACATTGAATTCTCCAATATGACGTCGTGGGACGTCCGGCAGCTCCCGCCGTCGCTGCGCATGCTGATCTTGCGCTACAGCAACCTGAGCTCCATTCCGCCCGCGTTGCAAGCCCCCGGTGACGCGCTGCGCGTCCTGCACTTTATCGGGTCGCCCGTCGGCGACGTGCCGGGGCCGGTGTGGGCCAACTGGACGCAGCTGACGACGCTGTGGCTGTCGGACACACAAATGAGCCGCATCCCAGACGCCATCGCCGATCTCACGAGTCTCGAGGATTTGGTGCTGAGCGCGAATCGGATAACATCGCTTCCGCCGTCGCTCCTGCAGCTGGCCACCCTTCGGCGTCTCGCGCTCGACAGCAACCCCATCGCAACGTTCCCACAGGCGCTGTTGGAGGCCAAACCAAAGCTGGAGCTGGCGCTCGACCACACGCAGATATCAGCGGTCCCCGACTCGACCGTCGTGCGCGCTGCGATAGCATCCGGCGCCGTCCAACTACACGCGACGCCGTTTTGCGCAACGGCCGTCGGCGCGAGCTTTGCCTCCGGCGCGTGCTCACCGACGTGCTCGTCCACGTGCTCGGTGTTTCACTGGCGCGACGACTTCTGCGACCCGCTGTGCTACTCGCCGTCGTGCGCGTTCGATGGCGGCGACTGCCCGATGGTGTGACGTGTCATTCCAACTGTACACTTTTGATTGATTAAAAATGACGAGCCGACTGGAGCTCGCAGTGTGCTTGCACGCGTGATCGATGAGCAACAAATGCATGTCTCCGCTTGTTGCCACACAGTTTAGTGCATCAGAGATGTTGCTCGCCTCGGTCGACTGCACTGTCTGTATACGAGCGACGAATGCCGCTGTTCATTGGCTGTATGTACTCTTGGTCTAGTACAACATTCCTAGAGCGTAGATCCCCGTCCCTGTCTCAAAACGGCCATTGCGCTTGATTCACTATTGCAGTGTTTTTACACGCGTGTGAAAGTGTGAGAAACACAATGTATACATGTTTGTAGTAGTAAATTTCTCACCAGCAGCAATTCACACGCGTGAAAAGGTGTCGAGGCGTGGTAAATGGCAGCATACAAACACCAAGACGATTGCGGCCAACAACATCTAGTGATACAAACGCAATGCGTCCAAAAGCGGGTGCGGTAAAATGGCCCAGTGGTTAACACTTCCAGCTCGCAGCGGGAAAGGTCCAGGGATCGATCCTCTCAATGGACGGTAGTGCCCACGATCCCTTAGCGAGTGTAAAAGCGAATAATCCACGAATTCTTTTATTTCCCAACCACCATACGCTGGACGCATCTGCAGACTGCTGTGATAGACTAGCATTGGAAATGTCGGCCAACGAAATGGACTAATACGCAGAACTGTCTGTTCTCTTTGGAGAAGGTCACGGGAGTGCGATGGCAACGGTATTCTGCAACTCAAAGTGCTGGTGGCCGTGACACGCCCGTCGTCGCCAGCTCCAAGAGGACAGTACCAGGTAGTAGTACCAGGAGTGAGCAACTTGTCGAGGTCTATAGACTCGGAGTTGTAGCTTGAGAAGGACAGACGCAAGTGCTTAAATAGAGGAGTACACTAGCGTAATTACAGCTCGACGGTTCTAAAGGAAACGCGATGACGCGAGGTGGTCGCCGCCTCGCTCTTCGTACTCGCGCTTGGAGACCCAGAGCTGCTGGAACGACCCGAGGGACGCGAGGATCGAGCCGCCGATCCACGTGCTAAACTTGCGCTCGACCGGTGTCATCTGCGTGATGCGCACCTTGAGGCTTGACGGCACGAGCTGGCTCATTTCCCAGTGGACACGCTCCGTGAGCCCAGGGAGTGCGCTGCCGCCACCGCACAAGATCAGATTGTTCAAGAGCTCCCGACGGACATCCACGTCGCTCGACTGCACCGCGCTGTAGAGCATGCGGTGCAGGCCCTTGGACGACGTGGCTACGGTCGTCGAGTCGGCGCCAATCACGTCCGGGTGCATGAGCTTCTCCGGAATCTTGAAGCGCTCGGTACCAACGAGCACCACCTGGCCGTCGGGCAGTTCGTACGGATCTGCGGGTGTGGACTCGGCGAGCTCTTCGTTCAAGGTCGTCTCGGGCATGAGGCACGTGGACTCCTTGAGGTCGCGCACGACTTCGAGACGCCGGAACTGCAAGTACGCGTCCGACATGGCGAGCGCCGCGGGGACGTCGCCGTCACCGTATTTTCGTACACACGGCTGGATCTCTACCTTGTGCTTGTCGAGAAGCATCTTTTGCAGCTGAAGGCCCAAGGCTTCGCCTCCTACAACGGATCGCTGGGCGGATCCGTGGAGCGCAAACCCGTCGACGACAGGCACCACGCGCGTGCTGCCGGCGCCGACGTCCGCGACGAGCGCAGTCGACTTGCCAAATGAGAACGCGTTGAGCACGGCGTCCTTCGCAACGAAAAGGCTGGCGCGCGAAAGGTCTCAAACATCAGCTCCATGTACTTGGGCGCGACCGCCATATCAAAGGGCGAGAGCGATGCCAGGATCGCGTGCTCGGACGGATTAGCATGCAGCTGCTCGAATGCATGCGTCCAGAGAGTCTCCACGACGTCCCAGTCGTACGCGTTCTTGTCGTCGACGAGCGAGATAGCTTGCGGCAGCGCGTCAATGTCCCTTGCCGCGTACAGCGCCGACTGCCCGAGGACCGATCGCGGGGCGTTCGGCTTGGAGCCAACGATCGACGGGACGATGCAGTTGGGCGTGTCCTCGCCTGCGTAGCCGAACTTGGAGCTGAGCGAGCCAACGTCGCCGACGAAGGCCCCGACCTCGTCGCCGCAGTACATGCTGCGCCCGAGGAAAAATATCGCGTGTGTGGTAGCCAACGTGGGCCAACACACCCCGGGGCACACAAGATTGCAACGGACACAGTGCGCGATTCGATTTGTACACCGGGGTACACTACAATTGCGCGTCAAAGGATAACAACACGCCATTTTCTGAGGCGAGAACCATGGTGGCGACATCCCTATGCCTCCAGACGATGCGCATGGCTCCGTATCACCATACAAGTATTCTTTCGCTGTATCAAAGGAGCGTCCGCCGCTCCATCGCTCAAAGACTGTGCCCTCGTTTGGGATGGACACATATTGTTGCGTGCGAATAGCCTCCTACGGTGTTCAAGATGACCAATCATCCGTCGTGGCCGGATTTACTACATTCGACCAGCATGGGCAAGCGCAAGCATGGCGCGGCCTTTGACGCGCGGGCCATGAAGCAGCTGAAGGGCAACAAGATGGACAAGCGCTCCAAGACGCAGGCAACGACGCAGCTGTACACGCCTGCGGATCGCATCCTCGTGCTCGGCGACGGCGGTGCGTACCACGCCATCGGCACGGAAATGCTGACCCTGCTTAGACTTCTCGTTCTCCAAGGGACTCGTGGCCCATCGCGGCGGCTCTGGCGTCAACCTCGTTGCAACGTCGTACGACTCGACGAGCGAAGTGCGCAAGGTAAGCCACGCATTTCGTCCAACGACGCTCTATATCGCTGGAGTAGAAGTACCCGAACGCGGCCGCCTGCATCCAGTCGATCACGCAGGCCAAAGCGCATGTGCTGCACGGCGTCGACGCCACGAAGCTCTCGAAGCTGCCGCACTCGGACGCCGTGCCGGCGCTCTTTGATTACATCATCTTCAACTTTCCGCACAGCGGCGAGCAGCGCGTCCATATCAACCGCGCGCTCCTCCTCGACTTTTTCGAGAGCGCGCGGCCCAAGCTCGCGCTTCGTGGCGAAGCGCACGTCACGCTCAAGACCAAGCCGCCGTACTCCAACTGGCTCGTCGAGGACCAAGCGCGGGCCAACGGCTTCGTCGTCAAGGAGCGCCGGCCGTTCCGCATGCAGCTCTTCCCAGGCTACAACCACCGCACGACCGAGCCGGATGCAAAGAAGTTTGAACCCGACCAGTGCGTCACCTACGTCTTCATCGTCGACCGCTCGCGCGTACGCACGCGACCTATTCCGTGACCTTGCAGGACGATCTCATATTCCGTAGTTTCCCGTCATGACCGACCTGCCGCCCAAGACCAACGACGCGTCGAAGGTGGCTACCGTGGCAACCACAAACAAGACACCAATGTCCAAGGCCGTCGAGAAGCCCAAGGCAGTCGAGAAGACCAAGGCCGTCGAGAAGCCCAAGGCAGTCGAGAAGCTTAAAAAGGCAGACAAGCCCAAGGCGGTGACCAAATCCACTGCGACGCCAACCAAGGCGCCCGTTGCTGCCAAGACCTCGTTGCCGTCGTCCGTGCAGGACGACATCCGGGCCTTGATTCTTGCCAAGCTCGCAGAGAAGACAAAGACCACCTAATCAACTGCATCCAGTACTCCAACACGATAACGCATGTCAACCCGTAGCATTCATATTACCTACGCCTTCTTGCGCAGAAAGGCGTATGCTGCGCCCGTGACACCGACGACCGCCGCGACCAGCATCGTCTTTTGGCGGTTCGCTCGACGCTGGAGCTTCGACTCGGACATGACGCTCGCCGCGCCCGGCTGCTTGGGCGGCATCTTGGTCTCGTCAATTGGTAACGCCTGGAGCCGCGCATCAATGTCAAACTCGTCCTCGGCCCCTTTCGTCGTCGGTTCCTTGACCGTGAGGCGCACGTACGACGCCCGCCGGCGGCGCGCTTGGGCGACTGCGAGCTCGAGATCTGCGTCAACAAAGAGCAGCACCGTTTCGCCGTCGTCTTCGTCAATGTAGTGGACCGTTGCCGCCGCCCCGAGTCGCGCCGAGACGTGCTCCTTGAGAGCCGTCAAGGACGTCGATGACGCTGTGAACCGGTGCGTGTTGCCGTCGCGGTCCACGAGCTTGTACACAAAGAGCGCTTCGGGCGCGTTGGTGACGACCGCCGGCGCTTCGTTGGGCGGTCGCAACGACGTCGGCGTCGGCGTCGGCGGGTTGAACATCGAGTTCCAAAACTTGTTCCAGAGCGGATTGCCGCTGGCCGTGTGCTGCTTTTGGAAGCTGCCCATTTGGTGCACAACGCTGCACGTGACTTGGAGCACGTCGGCGAGGCCAACAACCGCGCCGTCGTCGTTGAGCACGGGAAGGTGGAGAAACTTGCCGTCGTGCATCGAGTGGAGTGCGTCGAGGATCGTCGTGTCGAGGCGCGCGCAGTCGGGGTTGCCCGTCATGGCATCGCGCACGAGGCAGCTCGACGGACTCTTTCCGACCGCGAGCACGCGCCGCATGAGGTCCTTGGTCGTGAGGATGCCGACCATCTCGCCGTTGGGCCGCAGCACCATGACTAGACAGTACCACGCGTTATACTAGGCGACCTTCACGAAGGATTTAAACCGGCGCTCGAGTTCTTTTGCAGCATCAACAACGAAGCTTGACGCGTCGTGGCGCCATCGGCAATCTCGGGCACGTCGACCGAGCCGTCAATGATGTTGCGCAGCGTCGGCAGAAAGAGCTAGGGTAGATTTTCGCGTGAGATCTTGTTGGATGCATCAAGGTCACGAGACCGATTCCCGCATCATCTCAAAGAGGCTGGCCTCGGTGCCCGTCATGTTGGCGTCCATCTGCAAACACGCAATGATGATGATGCCAAGAACCAAGACGATAGTAAGTAGTACCAAGGTTTCGGTAAACTGGTTGGACGAGGCAATGTAGGCTTGCTCAATCTTGGAGATGGCATCATAGAGGCACTTGGCAATGTCCAAAATGCCCACGACTAGGCATCTCTGGATTTAGATACGACCGACGGAAGAAGGCAGTCGCACCGATCCCGTTCTCGGCCACGGGCAAGTGCCGGAACTGGCCCGAAATCATCTGCTCGAGGGCTTCGATCGCGCACGCACGGGGGGAGACGCACGACGGGTTCAGTGTCATGACGTCCACGACGAGCGTCGTCTCCGGGTCAAGCCCCATCGCAACCACACGAAGCGCAATGTCCTAGATTCTGTCCATGAGGTATGGTGCCCCAATGAGGCGGGAGGACGTACCTTGTCGGTCAAGATGCCAGTCAGCGTGCCGGATGCATCCGTCACGAGCGTCGCCTCCGTGCGGTACTTGACCATGGCTTGGACGCACTCGGACACGGACGCTGTCTCGAGCTGCAGGAGCGCTTTTGATGGCCGCAAGCGCCGGACGCTCGCGTTCATGGTCGGTTGTTCCTTGTCGGCGCTCGAGCCTTTCCGCGACGACCGCCGGCTGCGCTTCCGCACTGGCGTTGGGCTAGGTGTGGCGGCTTCGCTATAGTCGCTGCTGCTGGCGGGCGGCTTGCCTTCCAGCTCGCTGCTTTCCTCGCGCGAGTCCTGCGTCATGTCGAGGTCGAGCTCCAAGCTGCCATGCGCCTCGACCTCGCCCGAGTCTTGGGCGCTCTCGCGGCTGCGGTGCAGCATGGCCTCGACCTCCTTCGTGTCTCTCTCGCGCCGGGTCGCCGTCTTGGTCGAGAAGACGACCGTCGTCGCGCGGTCCCGTGGCCGCGTCGTGCTCTGCATGTTGTCAAGATCTTTTAAACTGGGCTTCCTTCTCACGTGACTCCACGTTGAACTTGATCCGGATTGGCCATATTCCACAGATTTTGGACCAATGAGATGCGCACACCGACTCTTCGCCGCGGGGTTGATTTTTGGCAACGTTGAAGTCGCTTCGAATGAGCCAGTGCCCGTGAGCTGGCAGCATACGACGCCAGCAGGCGATCTCCAGTCATATTGAGCGTGTACCCGCAGAGCGTCTAGCAGCAGCTACGTCCGCTGGCTCGCCCCAGAGCCAAAGCCAATGCAGCACGAAAACGTCAGGTAGTTGGTTGGGTAGCCACCGCATCTTTCGAAGCCGGGCAAGCGTAGAAGCCCAGTTGCGCATTCCCTGCATGGTAGGGTCCATGACGCTGCGTTGATAGATGGTGACTCGCTTTGCTGGCAGCGCCTCGTGTGCCCAAGTCGTGATACACAATCTCATGGCAAGCACGACTCCGCGCCGACAGTTTGTGTCGCTCGCTGTGCCAAAACACCCAAGTGCTTCACACTGGTGCTTGGACGGTGTCGATCCACCAGATGGACACGGTGCAGGACGGTTGAAGCGGTGGTATTCTGGCGCGCTTTTACGTTTTCGTTTTGAGCGTTTTCGTTTTTAGCGTTGAGTTTGAGTGTTGAGTTTGCACTTGGGTGGGATTTGCCTCGATCAGTTGACGTCGCATGTCTCGGCACATCCAAGTCCACATACACTGCAGTCCTCGACGACAAGAAGACGCGCGGATCCCCTTCGCCGACACGGCAGAACGACCTTGAGGCCCATCGCACGAAATCCACACGCCCTCTCCCACGCACCGCGTGTTGGGTTCGGCGCGGGCGGGATGAGAAAGGGCAGCGTGCGGCATTGAGATTGAGAGTGGCCGGGCCAGTAGTGGCGGGTATCCGGATACGAACCGGCGTTGCCCGCGGCCGTCAGTTTGGTTGGAGCATCATGGAGCGGTACCAGAAGCTCGAGAAGGTCGGCGAAGGGACGTACGGCGTCGTGTACAAGGCCAAGGACCGCGTGACGGGCGAGATCATCGCGCTCAAGAAGATCCGGCTCGAGGCCGAGGACGAGGGCATCCCATCGACGGCGATCCGCGAGATCTCGCTGCTCAAGGAGCTGCAGCACGCCAACATTGTGCGCCTCTACAACATCGTGCACACGGAGCGCAAGCTCACGCTCGTCTTCGAGTACCTCGACCAGGACCTCAAAAAGTACCTCGACGTGTGCGAGAAGGGCCTCGAGAAGCCGATTCTGAAGAGCTTCCTCTTTCAGCTCCTGCGGGGCATTGCCTACTGCCACCAGCACCGCGTCTTGCATCGGTACACGCGCTCTTGTCGTCTCCATGTGGCTCTAACGTTGCGCTACCTGCAGCGACCTGAAGCCCCAGAACCTGCTCATCAACCGCGAAGGCGAGCTCAAGCTCGCCGACTTTGGCCTCGCCCGCGCCTTTGGCATTCCCGTTCGCAGGTACACGATTGCTGTTGGGAAATGGAGCTCAATGCATGTAGCTACACACACGAAGTCGTGACGCTCTGGTACCGGTCGCCCGACGTGCTCATGGGCTCGCGGTACGACCGTCCTCGTGCGTCCTATTGATGGTAAGCTCACGCGCATGGTAGGAAATATTCGACTCCCGTGGACATTTGGAGCATTGGCTGCATCTTTGCCGAGATGGCCAACGGCGGCCCGCTCTTTGCCGGCACGTCCGAGGGCGACCAGCTCGACCGTATCTTTCGTTTGCTTGGCACGCCGACGGTCGACATCTACCCGGGCATGGTCGACCTGCCCGAGTACAAGGTACGCATGTGAGGCGAGGCTCTTGATCGCTCACACATGACCTCTGTAGCCCGATTTTGCCATGTACCCGCCACCGGACAACCTAGCGCACCTCGTGCCGTCTCTCGACCCCGCAGGCCTCGACCTGCTCGAGGTAAACGTGTGCTGTCGCTATGGTGCTGACTCGCAACGAATGTAGCAAATGCTGCGCTACGACCCGGCAAAGCGCATCACGGCTGCGGACGCGATGAAGCACGCCTATTTTAACGATCTGTCGTCGGCGATCACGGACGTCGGCAAGTAGGAACCATTCCACTATCATCTGTTTGTCGACTTGTAAATCATCAAGGCCATTCTGTGAGATTGTTGCTCCGTCGGCTCAACCGATCTCGCCTATGTTGTCTGTGCAATCACTGCAATCGATCGACGTCAGTCAGGTGGTTTGTGTGTTGGACTGGACCAGACGGACCGGGTATGATCACATGGCGTCACACAATGCTCCAGAGCGCGCTCCTGCGCGACTGTTTCAACTTGATACAATATTCATACTACATGGATAAAGTGTGAGCAATATGTTTTTTAAGTTAAATTGGCAAAGCTGCCGTGGCGCTCCTGCACGAGCCAGACGTCGTCGACGGCCTTGCCGTTGAGGTGCGACGCGGCGGGGTTGGCCGGGTCGCACTCGATTTGCGCCCAGTGTAAATGCGATGCGTTGGCGATCGTGAGCCGGCCGTAGCCAAAGATGTTGTTGCGGAAGGCGTCCCACGGCGCGGCCGTCCGCAGAAACGGCTTGCGGACCGGAAGGACGCGGCTCTGGCCCGCGGCGCCCGTGAGGATGTGCGTCGTCGCCTGCATGTTCCGTGTCCGGCGCTCGGTGATCCCGTCGTAGATGTCAAACATGCGTTCGTAGTTGTGCTGGTGGCCGCAGAGATAGAGGTCGACGCCGTGATTGTAGAAGAGCGGCTCGAGCGCCGTGCGGAGGACTCGCGCGGGCCCGTCACACTCGGTGTCGGACGTGCAGTAGAGCGGGCGGTGGCCGACGACGATGATCCACGGCGCCGCCGTTCGGTTGGCGTTGGCGGTCGCGAGGTCGGCGTCGAGCCAGGCGCGCTGGCGCGCTTCCACGTTCGGTTCGTCGACGTGGCTCGTAAAGTACACTTCGGTGTTGACAACGACGAAGTGCACGAGGCCGACGTTGTACGAGTAGAACCAGTTGTTCCGCAGTTGCTGGCCCTGGATCGAGACGGTGCCGGCGTTCGCGGGCATGAGCTGGAAGCGGTACGTGTAGTGCGAGAAGTGCTGCTTCACCTCGTGGTTGCCCATGGCCACCATGAACGGCACGGTCGCCGCGATCGGCTCGATCTCGGTCATAAAGATGTCCCCGACGACGCCTCCCGCGCTGTGCAAGTTGTACGCGTAGTCGCCGACCGAGATGACGGCGTCAATGTCGCCCCGCGCGACTTCCGACTGCATCATGGGCAGCGTCGCGGCGTTCTGGTACCCAATGTCGCCCGTCACGAGCAGTCGGAGCGGCGCCGGCGCATCGTCGACGCCGCGCGGCGTCGTGAACGAGTAGAGAATCGACCGACTGTACGCATCGTTGCCAACGTAGTAGGCGTAGCGCGTGTTGCTTCGGAGCTGCACCGCCGCGGCCACGTGCTCGTACCGCGCGCCAAACACGATCGAGTCGGCGACAAAGGTCCGTGGCGCCTCTCCGTCATCGATGTCTGCACGCACGACGAGGACGTGGCGGCCGTTGGTGCACTCGGGTGGGGTTGCCCATTGGATGGTAAACGTGCTGGGTGACGCGCCGTACGCGGCATGGATCCGCGTTGGGCGGCACGCAAAGCCGTGCGAGAGCGAGTAGTCGACGTTGTGCCCGAGACGGTGCCGGCTCGAGTACCCGTGGTGGTGCGACCCGACGATAAACTCGTACGCGGCGGCGGGGTCGGGCACGGAGAAGGACACGACGTGCGTCGTGATGTTGCCGTCGGCGTCGCGGTCCGCTTCGCTGTAAATGGACGAGTATAACTGACCTTGGCCGACGGGCCGGAACTGGACGTGGCCTTTTCCAGCACCGCACTCGACCCAGCCGTCGTCGTTCTCGTTGCTGCTCTTGTACATCCGGTGCGTGCGCCATGTGATCGAGGCGTTGCCGGCGGCGTCGACGGTCGAGACAATGTCGTACGGCACGCAGTTTTCGATCCAGCCAGGAAGGAACGGTGTTCCGTCGACGTCGTCCGTGTCCGACTCGTCGTCGAGCTCGTCGGGCGACAGGACGACGGGATTCAATGGGTGCTGCAAATACCGCAGCGGGACCAGCAGCGCGCGACGTTCGACCACGTCGCGCACGACCAGCAGGAAGAGAAGGGTCAGGGCGCCGAGCGCGACGCCAACACGGTGCCGAAGCGACGCCATGGCAAAAGCAAAATGAGGTCGTCGCACGAAGCCGCCCGCGCGTGGACCTCGTGGAGCTTCGGATCCGGTCATTGACGTGCAACCCGCCAGGTAGCAGATGCAGGGGTATACAAAAACAAATAGAATCGAATCTCGCGATTATGCTCGAATCCGGCGGCAACAAAATAAATGAAAAGACACTCGATTTGTATGGTGTTGAAAGGCGGCGCGAGTGACTTGGGTGTGTGGTGATCTTTCAGGCGTGGATCGGTGGAACGACCGTTGGACAACCCGGCAGCGCAAGGTCGACCGTGGAACCTGGCTGCAGTGCGGAAACACAGGCGACCGCGACAGCCTAGCGCCAAGTGTCGATGTACTTGTACCCTCGTGCTCCTTGAGAGTTGCTGTCGGCGCACGCCATCTTGAAGATGGAGTGGTCGCATAGACAGCCTCCTCGCCTTTGGTCTAAGACTGCGCTAGTACCCCAGATTGGGTGTTCTCTCAAAGTATCGCACGCGAGGACAAGATCCGGATCATTGCCGACAAGCGATGTACTTTGCGTCTGCTTGCTAGCTCTCCATGATGTACAAACGGAAGTTTAACGAGCACGTTTTCTGGGTTCTACCTCGACAAACGACGATTGCAGTAGAGAATATTTTGTCACCAACTGCAGGTGTGCACTTGGAGGTTGCTTGAGAAGCAGCCACGTCATTTTCTCTGGTGCGCAGAGAGCCAGAAACCGGAAACGGGCAGTGTTGTCAGTCTACAGGCAGTTAAAAACACCCAAATAACGCCTCTCAAATGCTTGATGGCTCGTCAAAGACGAGAATCGCAACACAAAAGAAAGCCGTACGATGTACTTGCAACGCTCTACTTGTCGGAGCAGTGACGTGCTTGAATAGCGATGGCTGTGGGCAAAACCCCGTCCTCCGTGGCGAGACGGTGCCGTTTGTGCGATCGGTCGTTTCAACCGCTTGTGAGACGCCGCCGTCTGGGTCATCACACGTATCCAAGGCGATCCATTATCACATGGGGCTTTACATGTATTTACCTCTCGCAAGAGTGATCTACTACACTTTATTGCTTGGCGACGATCCTAGAATAGAATGCGCGCGAGTCGACACGTTTATTCAAAGGTAATCTGCTCTATGCGGTGTCGACAACGTCGTGGCAGGCACCCATGATGGCAGGTCCTTGCGCTCATGACGGAGGTCTGTTGCTTTCCATCACGTCATTGCGTGTGGTTAGTCTGTCGTTGGAATGTTGGTTTCCGGATAGTACGGATACCAGCGTGTATCCGGTTGATGGGATTGTCGCCTTGCTCTGCCAGGTCAAGTGCAGCTACCGATGCCAGCGCGGGACGTCTTCTGGAAGCACGTCGTGAAGCGCGTCAACTTTGCCGACGACGCCGAGCGCACCAAGGTGCTAGCGCTCACCGAGCTGACGAAAGGCCTGCGCTGGTCGATCCCGGCGCCCATCACCCACATCCACCGCCACGTCTACGACCAGGTACGCCTCCGTCCGCCGCTCGCAGCTCACGCTGGCGCCTAGATCGCATCGCCGCGCCACGCATACTCGGAGCTCATCGAACGCGACGTGGCGCGCACGTTCTGCATCTTTGATGCGTCGGACGACGAGGCCTTCCGCGCGCTCGAGCCGTCGCTCTTCCGCGTCCTCAACGCGGTCGCTCGCGCCGAGAATGGGTACTGCCAGGGCATGAACTTCATCGCCGCCGTCTTCCTCGAGGCCGGGCTACCTGAAGCTGATGCGTACGCAACCTTTGTCTACCTCCTCCAGCACAAGCACATGAGCCAAGTACATGATGGAGATACATGACCCGCTTCGAGCTCATTCGCGTCTAGTTTTACAAGGACTCGTCGGTCTTCCTGAACGAGTACTTGCAGCGCTTCCAGGTGCGCGTGGCCGAGCTACTGCCCGAGCTCGCGGCCAAGCTCGACGCTGTCGGTTTTGACGTGTACCTCTACGGCATCGAGTGGTTCACGACCATGGTACCGCCGTCTCCACGTCGCGTTCGACTAAATCGAGGCGCATAGTTTGCCTGCTCGTCCAAAATCGAGCTCTCGCACGCCGTCCTGGACCTCGTGCTCGCCGACGTCACGGACGTCATGTTCCGCATCGGCATTGCGCTCCTTCAGGTTCGGCGGTCCTCGGTCACAGAAGACTATAGAGAAATGTTGTGTAGAACGTCGAAGCGCAGCTGCTGTCCATGTCTTTTGACGACCTTTTACGCGACTTCAAGACGGTCACCAAGCACGTGGATACGTACCAGATTGTGATGGCGGCGCTGAGTGTGCCGCCCGTGCCGTCGGCCGTCGCGCACGGCGGCCTCCTTCAGCGCACCGCGAGCGCGACGCGCAGTCCACTGTGGCCCTTTGTGAAGCGACGAACGCTCTCCGAGGCGTGGGACGCAGCGATCGAAGCAGGCGCCGTCCAAACCATGCTCGTGCTCTGGGATGTGTGGCAACAGACGCGTCCCGACCCGACGTCGTCGGTGGTTGTCGCCAACGAAGTACCATTTCTCTTTCTGAAACCATATGTGTGTCTGACGAGTTGCGTGCAGGTGCTGCACCTCGCGACGTGGTACGGCTCGATCGCGATCGCTGTCTTTGCTCTCGAGGTCTTCGTTCTCATCCCAGCGCCTTCTCGCTCATGCATGTGGCAGTAGAAGGGCGCCAATGTCAATGCTGGCGACGAGTGGGAGCTTCGGCCGCTGCACTTTGCTATTGTGCGCAACCAACCCGACATCATTCGCCTCTTGTGGCGGCGCGGCGCCAACATCAACGTCGCAAGCGGTGCAGGGCTGCCGCCGCTCATCGCACGCAAGTCGCCGCTGGAACTCGCGCGGCAGTGGGAGCTCACGCCGGTCGAAGCGAGCGCGGCGCTGGTCGGCGGCGGCGTCTGCCTCGGTTGCAACACGCCGTTCCACGTCTGGAACCACCTTCTGAAGAAGCAGTGTCCGAGCTGCAAAGCGCTCTTCTGCCCGCAGCGGTGCGCGCCCTGCCATAAATGCAGCGTCTCGTCGGCGCTCGTCGAGGTAGTCATGCGTTGACCCCACCACACTGTCATCGGATGGGATGGTAGGCGGCGGCGCCACTCGATTTGCTGTGGCTCTACGGCGTACCGCCACCGACGCAGAATGTGCTCACAGACGACGAGGGCGACGACGACGACGGCAGCAGCACCAATAAGATCCGGTGTTACTCGACGTGGTACTGCAGCATTCTCGACTGCCACGCCAAGTTTTCGCTTTTTGCCAAGCGCCAGCAGTGCTCGATCTGCACGTACTTTGTGTGCCGAAACCACATCACGACCAAGCGCGTCCAGGGCCGCGACTGCAACGTCTGCACCTACTGCGACGCGTGCTAATAAGCCTCTTCATCGATGGACTTCATTTCGCTGACAAACCCACACCCATCAAAAGTGCAGGACTTCTACCATCTGCCACACTGACGTGACGGCCCGCATGGCACGCTGCGAAGCATCTGCGCAGACTCGCGCTCGTCCTTGACGCACCGTTGCCAATTCGGCAGCGTTTCTGTTGAGCCTACTCTGTCACCGTTATAGTTCGCTGCCCTCTCGCTCGTTCCTGAACCTTCGGAGTCCGGTAACCGAGTCAGGTGTCGGGTCCCATCACCCGCTAGTATCTTGTGCCGCATACCGCACGGTGGGAGCTCACGCGGAACTTGTAGCAGCAGCGATGGCGTTGGCAAAGGAGTTGTCGTTTAAAGCACTGGATTCCTCCTATCCTAGCGCTGTCGCGACCATCGTAAGCGTCGGGTGCATGGAGCCGACGTCGATCGCGCACCGATGGCTGGCGACGAATCACGATTTGAAAGTTGCTCCAAATACTCGCCTCCACGTGTCGCAGATCTCCGTCAGTATTGTTTCCATACAAACGTCAAGTATATACGCTATCGCGCGTTTTGATTGGTTGGCATGTCAGCGTCAAACGGCAAACTGAAAAAGGACATTTCCCAAATTTCCCCAACCATGGATGCCACGTCGTCCGTCTCGGGCCGCCTGAAGCGGCTCACGCTGGACAAGGGCCGGTTCCGCGGCTTCTTTGGCAGCTGCGTCAAGACCGACACCGTTCATGTGGTTGCCGACGCGGCCGAGAAGAAGATTACGATCACCAACGAGGCACAGACCGTGACCCACACGACCTTTGACTGCAACACGCAGGCTACGTCGGTCGAGCCAGACGCCGCCAGCGCCCACGCGATGTTGCTCAAGTCTGGCGACGAGCGCGTAACGGTGGCCGCGGCGTCGGCGCCGGAGCAGTCGTCGTGGATGGAAGCGTTCCAGCGCGCCGGCGCCACGATTCGCCGGGCGACGACCATTGACCCGACGCTTGCCAAGTCGTTTTTCGAGCTCGAGAGCTACGACATGCAAGGGCACTGCGTGCCCATGGAGACGTACCGCGGGCGCGTGTGCCTCGTCGTGAACGTCGCATCGGCCTGAGGCCTCACGAAGCTCAACTACACTCAACTCGTCGAGCTCGACAACAAGTACCGCGACCGCGGTCTGCAGATCCTCGCGTACCCGTGCAACCAGTTTGGCGGCCAAGAGCCCGGCACGAACGAAGAGATTATGGCCTTCGTCGCCGGCTTCAACGCGACGTTTCCGTTTTTTGAGAAGGCGGACGTCAACGGCGACAACACGCAACCCGTGTACGCGTACCTCAAGAGCAAGCTCACGGGGACGCTCGGGTCGGCGATCAAGTGGAACTTTACCAAGTTCCTCGTGGATCGCAACGGCCAGCCGTTCAAGCGCTACAGCCCGCAGACGGCGCCGATGGACTTTGAAGCCGACATTCTCCAGCTGCTCGACCAAGCGCAGTAAACGACGCGTCCTTGCTCTGACGCTACAACACCGACAAGAAGGATCTCACATGCATGACGGCGCTTCCTTCAACCTGCACTACAGACAGGAAGCGCTTGAGAAGACTGGGACGCATGCGCGGAGCTGTCAATTGAGTGGACACGCCCTGCGCCGCTGCCCCCGACCGTGACTCTTGGTAGGGCCGTAGACGCCAACATAACGCATCACACATATATTTCGTGCAATCAACAACGCCATGGAGTTTCGATGTAATTTAGAACGGGGCAGACCGCGCCAATTTTATTGCTGTATGACGCCCGGTCGTCGCGAGTACTCGTCCCAGCAGCGCGCACTGAGCTGCTCAAAGGCGCAGCTGCACGTGACGACGTCGGCCCATTGCCCCGTCGCCTCGAACTCGGCGCGAAATGCCGTCAAGTACATCAGCGTTGATGCGAAGCGAGGAATGCCCTGTGAGACGAGCGTCATCGGGTCGCCCTTTGCTACCGGTAGTGGCCCGGCGATGCTGTCTGCGCGAAAGGCTTGCGCCGCTACCATGAGGCGCTGAAGCTCCGAGCATAGAAAGGCGCATGTCATCGCAATCGCTTCGTCAGTGCGTTGCACCTCGAACGGATCGAGAACGCGCCGGTTGAGCGCCTCCGACACTAGAGTCGACGTTGGAACGCCGGTTGATGCATTGGGCTGGCTGTCTTTGCCCAGCGTGGCCCGACGCGATGTCCTTGCAGAGCAACGCGGTGTCGATAGCTCGTCGTGGACGCCACAACACTTAAGGACGGACGTGGCTCCCCACCCGACGGCAAGTGCGGTGAGAACGGCGACGACAACCATTTATGGGGTCGTGGATCGAGTGGGTCGTTCGCTTGTTTTAATAAATTCTACCACGTAGCTTTTACGCCATTTCTGCATCGACCGTCGATACCTTTACCTACCTAGAGTACCTACTTGGACGACGCTACATGTGGTCAAGGTGGCCCTTAAAGCTGCCCTTATGCATAGTACTCACCACGTGCGGTGATCGCCATAACGCAAGGCCTCCACGTGACCGCAGTGCTGAATCACCTTGGTGGCTGCTTGTGCACAACAGTCGAAAATTCGTGGCACTCGAAACGAGTTGAGCTACAAGCAGGCCGAAGGAAGGTTTAAAGGAGCATTCAAAAACGACTGTACGAATGAATGAAGACCACGCGTGTCGAGTCGACAACCGACTGGCGACCGTCGTCAGCAATCAAACCTTGAGCACACGAATCGGATTCGTAGAATTTGCATTGTACCACGCCGCACTTACTACTGCAGAAGAAGCAAGGATTTCTCCACCACTTGAAGTTTGAAGTTGGCGCCATGCGCAAGGAGTGTATGTACATGTATAGGACGAGCTCTGTACGAATGGGTGTGTCGCCATGGATCAAACCAAACCATGGTGACACGTTCGAGTGCTTGGTCCGTTCTCAATGAGAATGGACCAAGCACTCGAACGGGTCTACTAGTATAAAGCCAATAATGATCACGTTCGCTAGAACGTGGCTTATCGGTAGGTCAACCTACGCGCTGGTCCAAGTGCGATGGACGCATTCTTTCTCCACCATCCTCCATCACTTCGTCGCCATACAAAGAACCATACACGTACTGTGGATCCCTTGGGGCACTGAGAGTGAAGTGATTATTGCAGAAGCTCGGTCAGTCGCCCGCCGAAGTCTGGCGACGCCGTGTGATCGAGACACGATGATGGTCAAGGCGCTTCAACAATCATGCGGTGGTGATCAACTGATAGTCAGTGTACTACTCTCCCTTTTGGTAGCACCCCCCACTGGCAGCGTAGTAATTCTCCGTATCATATACTAAATGTCAGATGCTTGAGAGAGCCGGGGTGTGTGTTTATAGGGAGGGCCACCCACCTCGTGCGGCGATTCGTCGCGCGCAATTCATTTTCCTTTTTGCCTCCGTCCAGCGGAACCATTGACCAATGTCGAGTGCGTCGTCGTTCTACGAACTCAGCAGCAAGAACACGGACGGCGTCGAGATCTCGATGGCCAAGTTCACGAGCCGCGTCTGCCTCGTCGTCAACGTCGCCGGCGCGAGCTGATCCCAAGCGCAGCTCAACTACACTCAACTTGTCGAGCTCGATCGCCGGTACCGTGACCGTGGGCTGCAGATCCTTCTGTACCCGTGCAACCAGTTTGCCAACCAAGAGCCCGGCACGAACGACGAGATTCTCGCGTTCGCGCGCAGCTTCGGCGTGACGTTTCCCGTCATGGAAAAGGCCGATGTGAACGGATCAAAGACGCAACCAGTATTCAAGTACCTCAAGAGCAAGCTCCGGGGCACGTTCACGTCAACGATCAAGTGGAACTACACCAAGTTTCTCATTGATCGCAACGGCCAGCCGTACAAGCGGTTCGGGACGTTTACACCGCCGATCAAGCTCATTGACGACATCCTCGACCTCCTCGACGAAGAGATGCGCCCCACAAGCGCGTGC
Organism: Saprolegnia parasitica CBS 223.65; assembly: GCF_000151545.1. Lineage (NCBI taxonomy): Eukaryota > Oomycota > Saprolegniomycetes > Saprolegniales > Saprolegniaceae > Saprolegnia > Saprolegnia parasitica. Next base: position 1,159,438 of record NW_012156398.1, on the reverse strand, counting down.
GACTAGACCGCGAACGACCACTGCTGCTTCCATGCACGTCACATGAATGACAGTCCGCTCCTCAAACTCAACCGAGTCGGAACGGACTTGAAGAGACTGCGGGCCCCGCGCGCCATTTGTTGAGTGGATGGCGTGCGGGAGAGCCCCCGATCGTGGCCCAATGGTGCTCATGTGGTCCAACGTTGTACTTGTCGATGTCTAATTTATAAACGTATTCTACGCCACCGACGTCGAAGTCAAGAGCTGGGCATTCAGCAGTTCGCCATAGTCTCCAAGTGTAGCAATCCGTGGCCTTTGGCGAGTGACGTGTGGTGTGTACAGTGAAAATGCGCAGGACCCAATTGCACCCGGAGACACACCGAGAGTGCGAATTGCTTGGGGACCATTGCCCGGCAGCCGTCACGTCAAGCCAGGGGTAATAACTATTATGTACCCCTGCGTCAAGCCAAGGCCCCGCGGTTGACGATGCCGGCCGCGGTTCAAGATCAAGATCCGCTATACGATCGTTCTTTGAGCTTCACTGGCGGACGAGGTGGAAAAGATATTTCGAAGACGGTGCATTTTGAGATTTGTTCCGCGTCAGAAAGATGGCGGCCAAGTCGTTCTTCGACCTCGGGAGCAACAACATGGACGGACAGCGCGTGCCGATGGCCACCTTTCGCGGGCGCGTGTGCCTCGTCGTGAACGTCGCGTCAGCCTGAGGCCTCACGAAAGTCAACTACACTCAACTCGTCCAGCTCGACGACAAGCTCCGGGAGCGCGGTCTGCAGATCCTCGCGTACCCGTGCAACCAATTTGGCGGCCAAGAGCCTGGCACGAACGCCGAGATCATGGCCTTCGTCGCCAAGTTCGGCGTGCGCTTCCCGCTCTTTGAAAAGGCGGACGTCAACGGCGAGCACACGCAAGAGGTCTACGCCTTCCTGAAGGACCGCCTCCCGGGCGACATTACGTGGAACTTTGCCAAGTTTCTCGTCGACCGACACGGGCAGCCCGTGAAGCGCTACGATCCCAACGTCGCGCCGTTCGACCTCGAGGCCGACATTGAGGCCCTCCTGGCTTAAGACGGAGGCCACGTCCACGAGGCGGCCGGGTGGACCGCGGAGAGGGACCAGCACATGCATGACGGACGTATCTTCAATCTGCAAGCGCAGACAGAGACGGCCTGACAAGACCGCGGGTCCGCGCCCCTCGTCGAGTTTGAGTGTATCGACGCGGGCGCAATGGACCCCAAGAGTGCCCCTCCCGCGCACCCGATCGCCCTTGGACGACAGAGATAAAGCTAATCGATAAAGATTTCTTTGTTGACTTGCAGCAGATGCGCATCCAATGTCACAGCGAGCAGACAACGATGAGGAATCCCTGATGTAGTGTTAATAGGGATCAATGAGGTGGAGCTTGCGCTTCTTGGACGCCTCGCCGCTGAGGTCGATGGTTTCATTCGGACGCTTGTTGGATGTCCCTTCGAGGTCGGCCGTGTCGTCAAACATGGCCCAATCCATGTCATCGTACGCATCCGACACAGAGGCCGCGCTGGGTTTCTGGAAGTAGGGCGACTTGGCCTTTGGTCTCGCAACAGGCGCCGACAAGGCTTTGGGTGGGCTTGTGTCCTTCACGTCGTGCATCATCTCGGCCGTAATGTACCCCTCGGGCAACGGTGTGGGCACAAGACCGTTCTAGGGACATCGACGATCTACCTATTTGACGAAGTAGCATTCGTACCTTGGCCAAGTAGCTCTGCACGAGCTCGATGATGGCGGCGCCATACTTCTTGACGCGCGTTCGACCGACGCCCTCGATGGCCATGAGCTCAGCGTTCGAGACGGGCACAGCTTCGGAGATGGCGACGATGCCGGCAGTGGGCAAAATGTGGTACGGCATCACGTCAAAGTTGTCGCACTCCGACGCACGCCAGTCCATCAAAATCTGGTGCAACGCTTCGACATGATGCAGCGGAACCCTATACGAGAAGTGTAGCAGCCACAGAGATATACCAAAGTACGCACCGTGCTGCGAGCTTGGTGTGTCGGGGCATGACAGGGAACATCTCGACGACTTCGACGCCATCGTCATCGTCGAGCGAGGCCGACGGCAGCGCCCCCGACGCTTTGTTGGATGCCTTGGCCTTGGATGCCTTCTTTTGCTTGTCCTTTTTGGCCAAAGGAACTTGCTCCGAGACCACGAGCGGCTTTCGCTTCGTCTTGTACACAAGCTCGACGCGCTCGCCCTGAAGTAGTTTACGTGCTTGTTGCCCGACAACGAGCACGTTGGAGGAGAAGCCCATTGTGTTCTTCTTTTCCTACATTGTGTGTCAACACAGCGATTCCATGGAAATGGGAACAGACCACTTCGTCGAGGAACTGGCGCAGAATCATGTTGTAGATGACGCGCTCGACTTCACTGCGGTCGTACCGACCCTTGCCGGCGCCAAACTCGACAAAGCTCTCGTAGAACGCGCGTCGCTTCTGGTTGTCTTTTGCCATGGAGCCCATAAATACGGCCGACGCTTGGACGACGGTCAGCGACTCGTTTTCACTCGCAGACCGTTGCACTACCCACGAATGTTATAGCTGGTCAATGCATTGCCATCGTACCAATGTTGTGCAGCAATCGACAGTCGGCCGAGACGTCCTTTTGCTCGAACGCGACGCCTTTGCCACGCGCCTTGCAGTTGTCGCACGTCTCGTGGCAGTTGGCGTTGGAGAAATGCTCGCCAAAGTACTCGAGGAGACTCGTGCGCCGACACTCGACTTGGTTTTCGCAAAACTCGACCATGCGCCGCAGGTTCTGAAAGTGCACATTACGGTGCTGGGGGTTCTCGCGGTCTTGGGAGATCAAGTGGCGCCGACGCGACTACGCATTTCGCTTCATCAACCTGTGTGTACTCACACGGGGTGCAAAGTATACCATGTCTTTGAAAGAGTAGTAGAGCAAGCACGTCGACTGCTCACCGTCACGACCCGCGCGGCCCGACTCCTACGTCGCAATGAGTGGGTTGCCCTTTAGTGTATGCATGTGTACTTGATAGTAATGCGTCACTGATTGCGGGATCGTGTGGTGGATCACGTAGCGCACATCGGGCTTGTTGATGCCCATGCCAAAGGCAACCGTCGCCACAATACACTTGATGCGACCCTTGCTCCACTCGTGGTGACGCTTGGAACGGTCTTCCGATTCCAGCCCAGCGTGGTAGAACGAAATTTTCTTGGCCCGAGACGTTCCCTCGTAGCCGAGAGTCTGGATGAGCTTGTTGGCTGTCGTCTCGCAGTCCTTCTTTGACAAGCTAGATCGACGGTTGCATAAGTATGACAAGCTGTGGAAACTCGCGTTCTGTACCAGTAAATAATGCCCGACTCGTCAATGCGGTCGCGAACAAAGTTGCACATCTCTTCCATGAACTTGGATGTCTTGCGGCGCACATCGTACGTCAAGTTGGGTCTTCGAGTCATGGTAAGCACACGTGCAAACAGTAAAATAGAATACCTATTGAAACTTGATCGTGTCACAAAAGGCTTGGCTAGACGCAGGTTCTTGACGATATCTGCCTCCGTCTGTCCGTTGGCCGTTGCTGTGAGCGCCATGATGGGCACCTAGACGTAGCAAGTAAATCGCTGGCGTTTGGTATTTGAGATGCACTTACGTTGGGGTACTTGGAACGCAGATTGCCCAGGTTCATGTAGTCCTTCCGAAAGTCGTGGCCCCATTGGCTGATGCAGTGCGCCTCGTCCACGACAAAGCGCGCAAGCATGCCACGAGAGGCGAGCGATTCGAAGAGCTTGCCCAAGAGACCGCTCGACGCGATTTTCTCCGGTGTCACGTAGAGCATCTTGATCTGGATTGAGTTGGAAAAGAGCTGCGAGATGATGGGCTTCTGCACGGAGTCGTAGTCTTGGTCGCCGTTGAGAAGCGCCACGTCAATGTCGAGTGCTTGCAGCTGCTGCACTTGGTCTTGAATGAGCGACACGAGCGGGGAGATGACGATCGAAACGCCGGGATCGACGCACGCCGGGAGCTGGTAGCAGAGACTTTTGCCGCCACCCGTGGGCATGAGCACAAACACGTCGTTACCCAAAAGTGCCTCCTACGAAGCCTGTTATAATCGAAGCCCACCAGGCGTCGTGTTGAGCTACCTGGACAACACGCTCTTGCCCCGGACGGAACGACGAATGACCGAAGACGTCGCGTAGGATGTGCTTAGCGCGCTTCATCTTGCTTGCGAGGTCAGCTTCCATCGCCAAAGGAGCTGATGTCGTCGCATTGAAGTCGTGCATTGGGTTGGACGGGAAGGACGAGCTCGAATTGGTGGAGGAGCCGCCATCGGCCCAATTGTGAAATCCACACGACTCGCAAGAGTTGTAGAGACGACCCGCGTTCTGGCCATGGACGACTTTTTTCGCCGTCGTCGGTCGCCCACACTTGCATAACACTTGGTTCGACCCACTCGTGTCGCGGAGCGCCATTTCGTAGTTGTTGCTGCTGCTGTATCGTGGAGACGGCGGGCTGTACGGCGCAGTCGGCGACACGTAGGCGCGGGGCGTTTGCGCTGGGGTCGGGGACACATAGGCGCGCGGCGTCGGTGCCGGGGTCGGCACGGGCGTTGGTGTGGGCGTTGCAGATGTCGACCCGCTACGCGCGTCGCGGTAAAGCTTGCTGTAGTGCGCAAGCGACTGCTCTAGCTTGGTGCGCTCCGCCTCAAGCTCGTCAGGCACTTCGCCCATGAGGTACGCATCGTCGCACTCTTCACGCACTCGCCGGAGCTTTGCTCGGATGTCTTTGATCGAGTCTTGCAGCTGCTCCAGCGACGGTCCTTGAGACGCTGCTGAGACCTTGCGAGCATGTAGTGCAGTGATCTTGGACGCTAGTTCTGCCTCGAGCGCATCTCGTTGCTGCTCCAGCTCGAACGGGACATCACCGTCGAGCGACGCGTCGTCGCACTCTTCGCGCACGCGGCGGAGTTTAGCTCGCGTTGCTTGGATGCTCGCTTCGAGGTCGCCTTGGTTGTCGCTGACTGCCATTGAGCGCGATGAAGCGAGCTGGCTTGATCCAGCGTACGAACTTGCTGAAGGTGCGACGGTGGAAGGCGTGGGAGCTGTGTACGTTGATACCGGAGCGGTGTAAGTTGATGGAGTAGCGTAGGAGGGCACTGCAGCAGACGCATTTGCCGGATAGGTACGCGACGACGCTGATGGTGTTGAGCTGACCGACGTTGGGATCGCGCTGAGTGATGTGCTTGTCGTCGGCAGGGGCTTGCGATAATCGCTTCGTTGCAAGGGCTTCGTCGCGTGCGTCGCCGACGCGACCATCTCGTCGAGATCCACGGCCCCGAGAATATCGTCCAAGTCTTCGCCCATATCGTGGTCGGGCTACCGCAAGCATCATGAGTCGATATCGTTTCATAGCATCACTCGTACCATGTTACTGGTTGACACGGCTTTGGTCGTCGTTGTATTCGCGTGGATCGAGGACATTGCCGGCTTCTCCTCTGGCATATCGAACGTCTTCTTCTTGTTGCGCTCGATGATCTCGGCGCCGACTTGAGTGATATCGATCGTCGTCGGACTTCGCTCGATTGGCATGACCGATGGAGGACCTAGGGGCCCCCGGAAGCCGCGCATGATGGCCAGCGCGCTCGCGGCCCCGGGGTTCTTCGTGTAGTCTCGCCCCAGGGGCTTGAACCTACAGACAGGCTTGGATCGCACGATGCTTCGTCCATCATCGTCCTTGTACCCGGTGGTCCGTCCACTGCTCATGTGGTACCCGTCGATCTTGGCCTTGTTCATGGGCTTCTGGAGGATCTCCATGTGGTCCGGGCCGCGGACCAGCGCGACCTGCTCGTCCCGGTTCGTCTCCATGGCCGGCTCCGTCTTGTGCAACTCCAAGTGCACGAAAGCTGCCCCAAGCTCGAGGTACCAGTTTCCCGCTTTGGTCGCCGACGAGCGTACTTTAACGAATATCAAGATCGTTTATTATTAGCAAGGGTTTTGTATTGGATATTAGTATGCGCTGGGCGGTGCTTGCAATTCTATAAAGTACGATGGCGCACTTTATATGCATCCACCACTTGGTTTTCACGGAAGAATCTCGCAACGGCAGAGGCCGAGGCGCCAACAAATCGAGTCGCACGAAAGGGCGGGACGCGACCACGCGACTTGTCTCCACAAAAAGATAGACAATATTGACCTCTGATGAATATATTAATCTGCGGTTTAGAGCTCCGTGCGATCGCCTTGCGGAGGCACGGCGACAGTGGGCGCGGGAGGCGGACTCTTCACCTCGTCCTCGTCCTTGACGGTCATGTCCTTCATGACCTTCTCGAGGTTGACGTCCTTCTTCTTGTCAGCCTTGATCTTTTGCTGTTCGATGCGGTACATAAGGTCGGGGAGGTACTCTTCGTAATATTCGTTCGTGGCTTCGGCAACAACCTTGAAGAACTCGTCCATGCCGGCGCCCGTCGCTGCCGAGACGCCGCAATGGCGCAGGTTGGAGTAAAACTCCTCAAGGACCAAGCTGAGCGAGCGCGAGAGCGTGTTCATGTAGCTTTCTTCGTTGGTCTGGTCGAGCGCGGTCTGGAAGGCTTCAAAATCCGTCATCCAGTCGACAGCAAAGTCGTGCGTCACGACGTCCGTCTTGTTGAAGAGCACGATGAAGGGCAGCTTGACCTTGTACAGAATGCTACAAGCACATTAGTATTCGGCAGAAGAGCCATGCAAAAGGGATGTACCTGCACGCGTAGAGCATGTTGGACATGAACGTGTTGGGCTCGTCGTGCGAGGCGTGTCGACCACATAGACGACAACAGTCGGGAAGGACGTCGCCAGCGACTCGGTGATGATCGCGCCCGACGCAGACCACGTGAAGGCCTCAATCTGACCAGGCGTGTCGACGACCACGTAGCTAATTTCGACGAGTGAGGAGTGCACAGTGGAGACGATCGACAACGTACTCGAGATCAGGCGCACGCTTCTGGATGAGTTCGACGACTTGGTCGAAACGCGTCGCAAAGAGGTTGAGCGACGTCATGATGGCGCCGTTCGGGCCAAGACCATACTCGGTCATGACCTGCTTGTAGTCGACCGTGTCGCGGATATCGATGTGGGCACCGTACGGGACCTGCTTGACGGCGGGATCAAGGTTGACCACGTACTGGCGATGCTCGCGCTGCTGCTCGGCCGCATGTACAGCCAGGCGGTGCATCAGCGTCGTCTTACCGCTGCCAGCCATGCCAATCACGAGGAGCGTCGTGGGCATAGGGGTTCGGGGCGTCGTCGTCGTGCTCAGAGCTTCGGCCATGTTGCTGATGGAATTTGCAATCTTATGACTGGCGATGATTCGCAGCATATTAATAACCCATTGATTCAAAGACACTTTGTTGTTTGTATATAATATAAAGAGGAAGTCCCCGAATTCGGCGACCGCTGAGTGGTGGATCCTTGATGCGAGGTGGACGCCCAACGGTGGTCTAGAATCACGCCTTTTCCAGCAATCGTTTGCTCGCGCACACTGGTTTCGGTGACGGAAGGTGGCGTCAACCTAGCCACTACAAATCATGCTGCTCAGTCGGATCGCCCGTCGGCCGCTGGTCCGCGCGAGCTCGTCGCTGCATGGCCTCACGCATGTCAACGCCGAGAAGCAGCCAACCATGGTGGATGTGAGTGGCAAGGCTGTGACAAAGCGCACGGCGACCGCGCGCTCGATCATCCGTCTGCCACCAGCGGTCATGGCCGCGCTCCGGCAGGACACGGAGCTCGTGAGCAAGAAGGGCCCGGTGTTGTCGACAGCGACGCTTGCCGGCGTCATGGGCGCCAAGCGCACGAGCGATCTCATTCCCTTTTGCCACCCGCTGGGCCTCGAGAACTGCAATGTGACCCTTGACGTTCGAGACACCGACTCGACGATCCACGTGCATTGCTCGGTGACCGTCACAGGCCGAACCGGCGTCGAGATGGAAGCGCTCACGGGTGCGTCCATCGCTGCGCTGTGCGTTTACGATATGTGCAAGGCGCTGTCCCACGACATTGTCATCACCGAGACGCGGTTGCTGGCCAAGACGGGCGGGAAAGCCGATTTTGCGGCGGAACAGAAGTAGCGTTTTGTTGTGTATTAGATCAAGCGTAATAGAAAGGTGCTGACGACGACGGCGTCCCCAGCGTAGAGCACGAACGAGAGCACTTGCTGCCGATGCGCTTCGTCGGCAATGCAGTACTGGAGGTAGCTGGCGCAGAGGTGGCTCCCGTCAAAGTAATGTATCGGGAGTGCGTTGAAGAAGCCAATCGTGCCCGAGATGTTGAGCAGGAAACTCCAAAACCGATACAGACTCTGAGGCACTTGAATCCACCACAGCGGCGACAACGGGGTTGTATACGCCATCACCTCGAGCTCGGCATGGAGGTCGGCGGGGAACCCGTGCAGCATGACAACGCGGCCGTCCTGGAAGGCGAGACGCATGAGCGTTTGCATCGACTGGATGCGAGGCGTCACGCACGTGTGCGCGTCGTCCGCACAACTCGCGTCGCCATGGCAACGGTGCGTCGAGAGGTCGCCGACTTGCTTTCCATCGAGGCACGTCTGCAGTGCACCGTGGTTGTACGAGAAGCACTCGGCGTTGCTGTCCGTGTCGGGCCGACAGCAAGATGACTCGGTCATTGCGGAGTGGTGTAGCTGAAGCAAGGCTGACGGGATGCAGTACCCGTGGTCTTTGAGCTCGTTCGTCTCGACGAGCTTGGCGAGATAATCAATCTCGGAGCGCCACTGGCCCCAGTTGAGCGTCGGTTGATGGTCCACAGACACGATGACGTCACCAAGTGACACGATGCCCTCGAACGCCGACATTTCCGGGATCGCAATGACTGTCATTCCTTGGTTGACGTCGAAGAAAGGCGAGAGGTAGAACGGGAGCAACTGAAGCTGCACAACGCAAAGAAAGCAGAGGACCTACGCAATTACATGAGCCATGGATCGACAAAACCAACGATCGGACCGCGTTGTGCCAGATGCCTGCGCTCTGGATCTTGATTTGGTCCAGAAGACCGACGTTAAAGTAGCTGTCAAAGCGCACGTACGCGCCGGGAAAGACGACCGCGAAGAAGATACCGACCGACTTGATGCGGATTTCGCAAAGCGCGGCTGCAAGCGCATGGCCAAATTCGTGCTACAAAGCATTGCATGAGTTTACGTTAAGTGCGCGCTCCATGTACAAAGGAAACGGCGAGGAACACGGTGGCCCAGAGGTAGACGGTCGCATTCATGGGCATCGTCACGCCTGGAATCATGATCGAGGCGTCCGAGAGCGGTACGTCGACTTCGACGCGCGCGAGCTTCTGCACGACGAGCATGACGAGTGTCCATGTGATGTAGACCGTGCCTATCGCCATACCAGCGCCCGCGACGATGCTGCCTGCGGCGAACCACGTCTTGAGCCCCGTGGGGTACTGCCGGCCGAGCTCGAAGACGCGCTCGTTGAACCACGAGATCTCCTTGCAGACAAAAGCTGGTAGCACGTGGATGTCGTTGTCGTCGTCCGCACTCAGGTGCAGGAACACGTAGACTCCGGCCCACCCGAGCGCGAGGCCGGCGACCCACATGAGCAGCATCCCGTCTGTCCAACGCAATTAGTGTTTCTACCGGTGCCGAATACGACAATGCCGAATGCAAATCGTTGTGGCCGAATGTACCGTATACGACAACCGGATACTGAATGCATGCCGAATCCAAGCGACGTATGCCGAATATGCCGAAAACAAACACAACGTGTCCGTTTTTCGCATCGACCATGTCGTTCTCGCACTTGACAAGCGCGCGGCCGTCGAACGCGGCGTCAGACGACGCGCCCGTGACGCCGACGTCGGCGTTCGAGCTGGCAAGCATCGGCCCCGGTTCGTACCTGTAGGTGGGCTCCGCCAGATACCCGCCTGAAGCCGGAAGTAGACCGCTGGCCAATTGGCCTGGGAAGCAGTCGCCCGACCGACGACCCGTGACATCGTTCGGTACGAGCGCGGAGCCCGAGGCGCCCCGCCATGCGCGCTTGGACCGGGACCCGAATGCACTCACCGCCGACAGCTACATTATGCGAGGTATGCACGCATGCGATGTGTCGCGAGGTGTGAGTGGTAGTATTCAGAACACCGCGAACTCGTGTCGCGGAGCAACGGCAAAACCGGGCGCACAAAGAAGCGACACGAGAGCCCTGGTGCAGTCTCAGCAGAAGCCCCGGTCGCCCGGCCGTACTGGAGACGTACACATTGCGAGTGCCCCGGTCACTCGGGGAGAAGCTGCGAAAAGAGCGCGAGCTAACGCACAGTCCATTAAAGGAGAAATCTCGCCTCCAAAAATAATGCCCCGTTGGTTCTTCTTTGGTCGTGGGCTTGTGATCCCAAAAAGGACTTGCCATTCCAAGTGTGTTCACTGATAAGTTGATGAAGAAGACAACTTGGTCGTATACGGTTGACGTTGCATTGAGTCGGAGTTTAGCCAACGGTAGCCAACGATCAGCGTGTACCAGTGCTCTTCACGAAAGCTTCCGCGCTTCGCCGTCGAACAACTTCACGTCTGCCGAAGATCCGTTCTGGCCAATCAGCGCTTTCGGTTCGATTCGAAGGTTCATTGCGCGTCTCTGATTGGACAGCAGCCTGAAAGCGGCATGGGGCGACCAACTCAGTAGCTTTTGGCGAGCATCGGGACGTGGAAGCAACCGACGACGGTGCAATGATCATGCGGCGCATGGCGGGAGGTCTCACGGCGTCGGCGTAGAAGCGAAAGACCATGCTCTTTGCAACAACGATACCAAAGCGTACGCGTCGACAATTGGCGCCGACAACTCATGTTGCTGTGGTAGTGGTGCTTTTTGCGGCAGCTTTTGTTGGCGCCCAAGTACTGGGTAATCTGGTGAGTCCAGTCCAATCGGGTCTCAAAACACAATGTAGACGTACCTGGAAATACTGACGTGGCGCAAGTGCCCAAGGCGATGCATCGGCGCTTGACGCTACAGACCAATCCTCCGAGCGACCCGTTTCTCATGGGTATAGCATCGTCAACGACAATGAGCTCTCGTAGATATCATCGATGTAGACAATCGATTCCTGGGGGATGTGTCGGTCGAGAGCCACCCGATCTTTGGGTCGGCCTCTCTCGAGATTACGTCCAGCGGACTCTTTCGCGCAGCGACGACCGTCGGCACTGGCGGCGCCCCATCGGAGCCACGTGGATCCCGACGGCAACCGACGCCTCGTAAGGATCTTTGAGCCACGCCGACGCTACGTTACACACGTCTCTAGGGCATTCGTGGACCCTGGCGACGTCTTGTACATCAACTCGCTCGAGCTTCGCTCTGTCGTGGCGGTCAATCGCTCGGGCATTCAGGTTGACCATGGACTTCAATTTGCTCTCTTGGGTCAAGAAAGCCTGTCCGTGAAGCGCGCTCTCTTCTCAGCGTCCGAAGGTGGTGCGCCGCCGATTGCGAGTGTTAACGCGCTCGGTCTTGAAGTGCATTCGACGGATGTAACTACGGTAAGGGCATGTGACGACTCGGCGCGTAAGTCTCATGTGTAGGACACGGCGGGAACGCACACAACCGTGCGTCTCGTGCATTACTCGACGGCCAATGCATCGAGTCTGGTGCGGGTGCCCGGGACGGCCACAGTGACGCAAGGCAGCAACCTCGTGAGCACATCTACGAACCTCGCGTCCGTTCTATCGGCCAACATGTACATCCGCCTTGCTGGTGCGACTTACATTGTGACCGCACCGCCGTCGGTGTCCTCGATCGTTCTCGACCGTCCGTTCGCGGGTCCATCGTACCCTGGCATTCCGATCTATATTGAAAGTCTCGGTGCCGGTATCGAGCTCAAGGCAGTTGGTGCCGACAACGTGACAGCTGCAGCGGGTATTGAAGCTGTGTTTGGATCCGATGCGCCGACGCTACGGCTCGCGACGGCGTCGTCAAACGATACGAACGGCGGCCTCACGACGCGCGTCCACGTTTCGGTGAAAGGCGTGACTCTCGTGGGCGGCGCCAACACGATTGCAACTGAATTCGGAGGGCTCTCTCTAAAAGCGGCGAGCTTTGTCTCGGTCCAAGCGGGGACGGACGATGCGAGTAGCGTTGGCGGTGACGTCGCCATGAACGCCGGAAGTACCACGTCATCATCCAACGTCGACGGCGGTGCAATCCGTCTGGAGACCGGTCGCAGTCAAAACGCGGCATCAGCGTCGGGAACTCTTTCGGTGAAGTCCGCCGACAACGGCGCGTCATCAGGTGTCGTGACGCTCGGATCTGGTGCTGCTGCGCTTGGTCAAAGTGGATCTGTCTTCATTTCGTCTGGAACAGCTACGGATGGCAACTCCGGCACAATCACCCTCAAAACTGGAGGCATCAGCAGTGGCGCGACTAGCAGTGCAGGCAACGTCGCCATTGCAACTTCCGACACGACGACAGGAATCAAGTCAGGGGACATAACGGCGCGTGCCGGTAACAGCGCGACGGCTCAAGCTGGTCATGTCATTGCAGCTGCGGGCAACGGGGCAACAGCAGGGATCATCACCCTCACGGCCGGGGCCAGCACCGGAGCCATCAACCCTGGCGGCAGTGTTGCAGTCACCGCGGGCAGTGCCTTGCTTGGAGTCGGAGGCGCCATTGTACTCAGTGGTGGCCTGTCAAGCTCCTCAAGCCCCGGTGGTGGTATCCAGCTACAGTCGGGGTCGAGCAGTACCGGTATCAGCGGTACCATCTCGGTGGCTTCGGCCGCATCAAGTACGAGCGGAAACGTTGTTTTTGCTTCCGGCGCGGCTTCAAATGGTGCTTCTGGATCTGTCTCGATTTTGACTGGTCAAGCGTCTTCGGGAGCATCTGGCAACATCGTGCTTTCGATCCAAGCGAGCAATTCTGGCGTTGGTGGCAGTGCCATTGTGACTGCAGGCAGCGCTGTCTCGGGTGGTGACATCGTTTTAGCATCAGGCTCGTCGACAGCCGGTAGCTCTGGTGGCGTGACCATTGCAACAGCTACAGCAACTGGTGGCAACTCGGGTGGTCTGTCTTTGACGTCTGGTACCGCACCTGGCGGCACTGCGGGCAGTATCGCGTTGTCTGTCGGAAACGGGTCCATCGGTTCTGGCGGCTCCGTTCTTGTTACCGCCGGTGTGAGTTCTGCTTCAAGTGGCGGTAAAGTGACCATTCTTGGTGGCACTGGTGCCCTTGGCGGTGACGTCGCTTTGACCGGAGGTGCCGCGTCCTCTTCGACGGGCGGTAATGTTGCCATCACGTCGGGTGCTGGTACCAGTACTTCGAGCAGTGGTATCATCATGATCAGCACTTTGAGTGGCAGCACAAGTGGTATCATTCAACTCAAAACTGGGGCCTCTTCTGGCTCCGGTGGCGGCGGCATCAACCTGTCTGTTGGTACTGGCAGTCTCGGTCCCGGAGGTGTGCTATCATTGGTCTCGGGCAGCGGCGTTGTCGGTGGAGGACTCTCCCTTTCCACGGGCTCTTCAACTTCTGGCATGTCCGGCGCCGTCACTATCACGTCGGCGAGCTCGACGGGCGGCGCAAGTGGGGCGATTGCGTTGTCTACCGGCACGGCGACGGGTGGAACCGGCGGCATCATCTCACTCTCCGTCGGCAATGGCGTCGTGGGCCCAGGCGGTGCCGTTGCTATAACAGCTGGTTCAAGTTCTGTCGCCCTCGGTGGCAAGGCGTCCATGGCTGGCGGTGCCGGTACCGTTGGTGGCGACACGACACTTGTTGGTGGCGTCGGGTCTACTTCAACTGGTGGCAACGTCGTCTTGATGTCGGGCACAGGTGCCACCACGGCGGTGAGCGGTGGTATTTCGCTGAGCACAGTCACTGGCGCGACAAGCGGTGCTGTTCAATTGACGACCGGCTCTGGAAGCAGCGGCACCGGCGGTGCAATTGCATTGTCCGTCGGCACCGGAAGTAGTGGTACGGGTGGTACCATCACGCTGACAAGTGGTGCTGGTGTCATCGGTGGCTCTGTGTCTATCGGTAGTGGCGCGTCGACAGCGGGGACATCTGGATTCGTCAACATTGCTTCGGCTGCTTCGGTCGGCGGTGATTCGGGCGTTATTGACCTGACGACAGGAAGCGCGTCGGGTGGCACGGGTGGCAGCATCATACTCTCCGTCGGCAGTGGCACATCGGGCGCGGGTGGCGCCATTGTACTCTCGTCTGGCGCCAGCACCGCGTCGCTTGGCGGCAAAACAACGATCGGCGGCGGCAACGGAAGTGCAGGTGGCAGCGTCGAGGTGTCTGGTGGCATCGGAGCCTCGTCCTCTGGTGGCAACATTGTTTTGAACAGCGGTGTCGGCAGTTCATCTTCCTCAAGTGGTAGTGTTTCAATCGGTACGTCCGGAAGCAGCACAACTGGAGCCGTGTCACTCAGGACGGGAGCTGCCGTCAATGGTATTAGCGGAAACATCGCCATGTCGGTCGGAACATCGTCGACGGGTGTCAGTGGTGGCATCAATATGAGCGCCGGCACTGGACCAAGCGGTGGTGCTGTATCCGTAACCTCAGGCGTAGCGTCAGCAGGTACTTCAGGCACACTCGCGCTCGCTTCCGCCGCCGCTACCGGCGGCAACTCTGGTGGACTCGGACTTACAACTGGAGCTGCAATCAGTGGAGCTGGCGGCAGTGTTTCTATCACTGTTGGAAGCGGTGGCTCGGGCATCGGTGGCTCCATTGCGTTGACGTCTGGCGCAAGCTCAGTGTCTACGGGAGGCTTGTTGTCACTCGTAAGTGGCACGGGTACCGTCGGTGGTGATATTTCTTTGTCTGCTGCCCTCGGCACGTCAACGGCCGGAGGCAACGTCAATTTCGCAAGTGGTGCTGGAGCCACTGGCTCGACAAGTGGCGGCATTACGCTGGGGACCACGTCAAGCAGCAATACTGGTTCGATCATGCTCAAAACGGGGTCTGCAAGCAGCGGTACAAGTGGCGCCATAACCGTGTCTGTCGGCCAATCCACGAGCCCCACAGGCAGCGGTCTCACCCTCAGCAGCGGCAACGGACCCTCGGGCGGCCCAGCAACTCTGATAGCTGGCGCATCGTCAAGTGGTTCGTCTGGCCTTTTGACACTTGCTACATCCACATCCAATGGCGGTGATTCTGGTCAAGTAATCATCACAACTGGGGGCGCCGCCAGTGGTACAGGAGGCAGCATTGTGGCATCGGTGGGTGCCGGTGTCTCCGGGGCCGGCGGGCCTATCACACTGACGGCGGGTTCGAGCACAGTCTTGACGGGCGGCAAGACATCCCTTCTCGGTGGCTCTGGTACCATTGGCGGCAACGTTGAGCTGACGGGCGGCACTGCTACGTCAACGACGGGTGGGAACATCGTTTTGGTCTCTGGTGCGGCTGCCTCAAACGCCGTCAGTGGGGCGATTTCGCTGAGCTCGGCGGGTGCTAGCACGAGTGGCATGATCCAGCTCAGATCTGGTACTGGATCTGCGGGAGCTGGCGGCGCTATCCATCTGTCTGTTGGTGCCGGCTTGACGGGCATTGGTGGCGCCGTCGTTGTGAGCAGTGGATCGGGTGTCGGTGGCGGAGCAGTCAGTGTTACCACGGGCGCCTCCACGGGAGGTGTTTCGGGGGGCTTGACTCTGGCCTCGTCCCCGTCAACGGGCGGCAGCAGTGGTGCCGTTTCGATATCGACTGGGCCTGCCACAAGTGGCGCGGGCGGTGCCATTTTGCTCGCGGTCGGCACGGCTACGTCAGGTGCCGGTGGAACAGTGTCCATCACAGCTGGTGTTGCAGATACATCAATGGGTGGTTTGGCGTCTCTTTCCGGCGGCGCTGGCACACTTGGTGGTGGTGTCTTTCTCGTTGGCGGCAATGGAACAACAGGCCAAGGAGGCGACATCACTCTGCAAACGGGATCAGGAGCTGCCGTCAGTGGTGACGTCGTCTTGATGACGCCGAGTGCCGTCACGAGCGGCATGGTGCTTCTTGCTTCGGGTCCTGGGACCAATGGTGCTGGCGGCAGTATCCATATGTCCGTCGGCATCGGAGCGAGTGGGACGGGCGGCGACATCAGCCTATCAAGCGGCAATTCCGTAATTGGCGGTGCGGTCAACATTCTGAGCGGAGCCTCTTCGTCGGGCGTCTCGGGAACAGTCTCTGTCGGCTCGGGTGTCGCGGCCAACGGGAACTCTGGGGCACTCGCACTGTCGACGGGCGTGTCGACAGGTGGCAATGGCGGTGGCATCTCCATCGTCGTTGGCAATGGCGACACGGGAAATGGCGGTGATATGAGCTTGATTGCTGGTCTCAGCTCCGCCTCGTCTACAACTGGCGGTAGAGTCGAAGCAACTGGCGGCGTGGGGCCCACTGGAGGCAACGTCGTACTGGCTGGTGGCGTCGGCACTGCAGCATCGGGTGGTGCTATCAGGCTACTGAGCGGGGTTGGATCGTCAGCTGCAGGCAGTGGTGCAGTGGCAATATCGACGGCAACTGGAAGAAACAGTGGCAGCATGACTATTGCCACCGGACCTGGAACTAGCGGCAGCGCTGGTGCTCTATCGTTATCGATCGGGTCATCGAGCTCTGGTGTCGGCGGTGCAGTCAGCATTCTCAGCGGCAGTGGAGTTACTGGTGGCTCCACCACAGTCGGTAGTGGGACCTCATCAGCTGGCGTGTCTGGCTTCGTGACGCTGTCTTCTGCAGTATCGAGCGGCGGAGACTCTGGGACTATTTCGCTGCTCACGGGCTCTTCCACGGGTGGCACAGGCGGTAGTATCATTGCGACGGTCGGGAACGGAGTGTCCGGCGCTGGTGGGTCTATCACGCTGTCTTCTGGCGCGAGCTCCGTGTCAAATGGTGGCAAGACGTCTGGCTTTGGTGGCACCGGTACGACGGGGGGCAACGTTGAATTTACTGGTGGCGTCGGTCAAGCTTCAGGGGGCAGTATCGTTCTTGCTGGCGGAAGTGGTGGCACAGCCGTCGGTGGCAGTGTGTCTGTTGTAAGTGGCACAAGCTCAACGTTTGGCCAGACCGGTGCCGTAGCTGTGGCGTCCGCTAGTGGTATGACAAGTGGTGCAATCAGCTTGACGAGTGGGACCGCATCTACCGGCGTTGTTGGGCATATTCGTCTCGCTGTCGGCGTCGGCAACTCGGGTGTCGGCGGATCCATTAGCGTTTCAAGCGGATCTGCTGCAAATGGCGGCATCGTTCTCATTACTTCTGGTCCTGCTACCGCTGGCACTTCTGGCGCTGTCACAGTGACAACTGCCTCGGCGACTGGGGGCAGTTCAGGAACACTAACGCTGTCCACCGGTCCATCCGCTTCAAGTGGTACAGGAGGCAGCATTGTGGCATCGGTGGGTGCCGGTGTCTCCGGGGCCGGCGGGCCTATCACACTGACGGCGGGTTCGAGCACAGTCTTGACGGGCGGCAAGACATCCCTTCTCGGTGGCTCTGGTACCATTGGCGGCAACGTTGAGCTGACGGGCGGCACTGCTACGTCAACGACGGGTGGGAACATCGTTTTGGTCTCTGGTGCGGCTGCCTCAAACGCCGTCAGTGGGGCGATTTCGCTGAGCTCGGCGGGTGCTAGCACGAGTGGCATGATCCAGCTCAGATCTGGTACTGGATCTGCGGGAGCTGGCGGCGCTATCCATCTGTCTGTTGGTGCCGGCTTGACGGGCATTGGTGGCGCCGTCGTTGTGAGCAGTGGATCGGGTGTCGGTGGCGGAGCAGTCAGTGTTACCACGGGCGCCTCCACGGGAGGTGTTTCGGGGGGCTTGACTCTGGCCTCGTCCCCGTCAACGGGCGGCAGCAGTGGTGCCGTTTCGATATCGACTGGGCCTGCCACAAGTGGCGCGGGCGGTGCCATTTTGCTCGCGGTCGGCACGGCTACGTCAGGTGCCGGTGGATCGCTCTCGCTAATCTCGGGTGGAAGTAGTGTCGCCTCGGGTGGGGTTCTCTCCATCTCAAGTGGTTCCGGTGCTGTCGGAGGTGATGTTACGGTTTCTACTGGGACCGGGACAACATCAAGTGGTGGCAACAT
This sequence comes from Saprolegnia parasitica CBS 223.65, assembly GCF_000151545.1. Lineage (NCBI taxonomy): Eukaryota > Oomycota > Saprolegniomycetes > Saprolegniales > Saprolegniaceae > Saprolegnia > Saprolegnia parasitica. The sequence continues at coordinate 1,141,427 of NW_012156398.1, read as the reverse complement.
CAACGTGATTAGTGGACTTGGAGCGTCGACGTCGAAAAGTGGCGATGTCATTCTAGCATCTGCCCCAGGCAGCAACAGTGGTAGCATTCGGATTGCTTCTGGTGTGGGCTCTGCTGGCTACGGCGGTAGTGTCGTCTTATCGGTCGGCAGCTCAAGCACAGGAACGGGTGGTACGCTCAGCTTGAAAAGTGGAGACGGCGTGGCCGGAGGGCTCACATCAATCGAAAGCGGTGGGGCCTCGGCAGGAGCTTCTGGCGGTATCACTATTGCAACGAGCGCCGCGACCGGTGGTGTTTCGGGAACATTGGCTCTCATCTCCGGCCCATCCACGGGGGCGTCCAGTGGTGCCATCACCGCAACTGCGGGTGCTTCCGATACAAGCCCAGGTGGTGCTATCCTTGTCACGGCTGGCGCTAGCTCCCTTGCTGTCGGCGGGGAAAGCTCGCTCATCGGAGGCGCAGGTGTCACCGGTGGCGATGCTAGTCTCACTGGAGGCCTCGGTTCTACCAATGACGGCGGTAACGTCTGGCTGACTAGCGGTGTCGGCACAACCGTGTCTGGGAGGATTGGTCTCAGTACCGCCGCGTCGAGCGCCACAGGAGGCATATCGTTAACCACTGGCGCGGCCGCGTCAGGCACAAGTGGTCTCATTGCACTGTCCACCGGCACGGGCAGCTCTGGACCCGGTGGCGGTATCTTTATCAGCGCGGGTAACTCGGCAATTGGCGGTGCTTTCGCCCTCACAACTGGCTCCGGAAGCGCGGGTGCCTCGGGCGCAGCAGCAATCACCACGGGCGTCAGTGCTGGTGGCAATGCTGGTGCAATCTCTGTGACCAGTGGCACATCGTCTTCAGGTGGTACCGGCGGGAACATCATTCTATCCGTTGGCGATGGCGCCTTTGGGACGGGTGGCAGCTTGCTTCTCACTTCCGGTCTTGGCCAAGCGTCGAATGGTGGGGACATCAGTCAAACGGCAGGTGTCGGTACAATTGGGGGCAATATCCTACTGTCCGGTGGCGTCGGCAACAGCGGTGTTGGCGGAAACATTCTTGTCTCCGGCGGCGCGAGTACGCGCTCGGTCACTGGGGGCACAGTCACGTTGACTAGCGGTGCCGGCGCGACAAGTGGCAGACTATCTCTCTTGACAGCGACGGGCACTACAAGCGGATCTTTGACTCTTGCGACCGGCACGAGCTCAAACGGTGCCAGTGGAAACGTCGTGCTTAGCGCAGGTGCTGGAACAAGCGCCATTGGTGGCGCGATTAGCATCATTGCTGGCGACTCGGTCACAGGTGGTCCAATTGCCTTAACAAGCGGTGCTTCGAGCACTGGGTCGTCCGGCAGCGTGACAATAGTGACAAATGCCGCTACGGGTGGCAACTCTGGCGTCATTTCACTTTCATCTGGCAATGTTGCAACTGCTGGTGCGGGTGGAACCATCTCTCTGTCTGTCGGCACGGGCGTCACGGGCACAGGTGGTCAAGTAAGAATTGTCGCTGGGCAGTCAATATCGGGCGGTGTTGTTGCCATCTCAAGCGGCGCCGCCACCACAGGAAGCTCGGGTGGTGTTACAGTTGCTTCAAGTGCGTCCACTGGCGGCAACTCGGGCTCAGTCTCTTTATCGACAAGCTCGGCAGCTGCAGGAACTTCGGGGGCCATTGTCGCATCTGTCGGAATCGGTGCCGTCGGCACGGGAGGATCCATTGCCTTGGCTGCAGGAAATGCTGTCACAGGTGGTACCGTCACACTCACAAGTGGATCCGGTAGCGCAGGCCAATCCGGTGCAATCGTGCTGTCGACAAATGTGGCGAGTGGCGGCAGTACTGGAGTTATTGCTCTCTCGACGGGGGCCGCAACAAGCGGCTCTGGTGGCAGCATTCTTGGGGTCGTCGGTGTGGGATCACTCGGTACAGGTGGATCTGTGGCTTTCGCGGCTGGCACCGGAATTTCTGGTGGGCTGGTTCAGATCAGGTCCGGCGCGTCGACGGCTGGCTCATCGGGAAGCGTTTCTGTGGTCTCGAACGCTGCAACGGGCGGGTCGTCTGGTAGCATTTCTCTGTCAACTGGGACGGCAACCGGAGCTGCCGGCGGAAGTATTGCTGGAACTGTTGGGAGTGGATCCGTCGGCGCAGGTGGTTCGGTCAGTTTTACGTCGGGCGCCGCTTCCTCCGGAGGCGCTATTTCCTTGCTTAGTGGAGCCGGTTCATCCGGTTCATCGGGGGCTATCGGCATCGCGACCAACTCTGCAACCGGTGGTGCATCTGGATCCATAAGCTTTGCTACAGGATCTTCAACAAGTGCGTCGGGTGGGGCTATCACAGCCTCGGTTGGTCTCGGCACATCTGGGTCAGGAGGCTCAGTCGCACTTACCGCCGGATCATCAATCGTAGGTGGAGCCGTCTCTATTGCAAGCGGCAGCTCGACGGCTGGTGCCTCCGGCGCCATCACCATTTCGTCCGCGAATGCAGCCGGAGGGAGCTCAGGGCCTGTACAATTGTCGACTGGAAATGCTGTCGGCGGCGCTGGCGGAAATATGGACCTTATCGTCGGTGGAGGCGATATCGGTACTGGCGGCGTCATCAACATAATCGCTGGCAGCGCCCCGATTGGTGGCAGTATCAATTTGGCAACTGGCGCGTCTAGCCAAGGTACTTCTGGAAGCTTCGTTGTCGTGTCGGGTGCTGCATCAGGCTCCGGCTCCGGCCTGGTGAGCTTTACGACGGGGGCTACTGACACGGGGACCGGAGGAAGTATTACGGCTGCCGTCGGGGCTGGTATATCAGGCATCGGTGGCGCTATTGATCTGATTGCTGGTGAATCATTGATTGGCGGAGACATCAGCTTGACCTCTGGACAGTCGCTTGCCGGTGTCTCGGGTCGTATTGTTTTGTCAACCAACACGGCAAGTCAAGGCGATTCCGGCAAGGTCTTGATCGAAACTGGAACCACGAACAGCGCGACAAGCGGAGATATTGTCGCAACTGTTGGGGTTGGACTGTCTGGCACTGGTGGCAGTGTTCTTATCACTGCTGGGACCTCAGCCTCTGGAGGTGATGTTCAGCTTAAAACCGGTGCCTCAACTTCCAGTGCCTCGGGCAATTTGCTTCTCGCATCGAACTCTGCTCTGGGAGGTCCCTCTGGGTCAATTGTCCTTGCGACTGGTGCATCCAACACCGCGACAGGCGGCAGTATTACGATGTCGGCCGGTAGTGGCACAAGTGGCAATGGCAGCGGCATACAAATTTATGCTGGGCAATCAGTGACGGGCGGTTTTGTTCAGCTGACATCTGGAGCTTCCACTGGAGGTGACTCGGGTTCACTAGCAATCACAACAAGCAACTCGGCCGGTGGCAACTCGGGCTCAATCGCGCTTTCTACGGGTGTTGGCACCGGTGGTGTTGGTGGCTCTATATCCGCGTCCGTGGGCTCGTCCATCGTCGGCGTCGGCGGTTCGGTCGCGATTTCCGCTGGCTCATCTGTGTCTGGTGGGTCGATTATGCTCAGAAGCGGGGCGTCAACAGCAGGATCATCGGGATCGGTGACAATTGCTTCAAGCAACTCAGTCGGCGCCAACTCCGGTGTCATAACGATAGCAACGGGCTCTGGCGCCACTGGCGCTACCGGAGGAGCGATCATTGGCTCCGTCGGAAATGGCGTCGCTGGCTTTGGTGGTCCAATCACGCTGACAGCTGGTGCAAGTACCGTGTCGACGGGTGGTAAGGGCTCGTTTATTGGTGGCGCTGGTACGTCTGGAGGCAACGTCGAGCTCACGGGTGGCATCGGAAGTATCAACGCTGGTGGCCAAATACTTTTAACTGGGGGCAGCAGCTCCGCGACGGTTGGTGGAAGTATTTCCATGGCAAGCGGCGCGGGTGCTGTCACGGGAAGCAGCGGTGCAGTTAACGTCGCGACGGCAGGCGGTAGTGCAACTGGTCTTGTTTCCGTTTCAACTGGCACTGCTACAAGCGGAGCTGGTGGCGCCATCAGTCTCTTCGTGGGAAGTGGTACGTCCGGGATCGGAGGCTCCCTCGCGCTTCGAAGCGGTACCTCGGTCACGGGTGGAGCTCTGCATTTGACGAGTGGCTCGGCAACGGGTGGGAACTCCGGTGCAATCAGCTTGGGCACTGGACCTGCCGCAAGTGGCCATGGGGGTAGTATTTCACTCAGCACTGGAGCTTCTTCTTCGAGTGGCGCTGGTGGCGCTATATCACTTCTGGCCGGAAGCAGCGCCGTCGCAACCAGTGGCGCCATCACGCTGACGGCTGGAAGCTCGTCGTCAACGACATCCATTGGCGGCAACGTGGCACTGTCGAGCGGCAGCGGGGCCGTCGGTGGCAACGTAAACCTTCAAGCAGGAGCGGGTCAAACAAACGTTGGCGGCAATGTTCAAGTGTCGGGCGGCACAAGTCTCACCTCAACCGGCGGTAGCATTGCTGTTGCAAGTGGCTCTGGTGCTTCATCGGCCAGCAGTGGCTCTATCACGCTCAGTACACCGACAAATAGCCAAGGGGCATGATACGACTCAGCACCGGACAAGGTACACTCGGACCAGGTGGCTCCATTGCGATTAACGTTGGCTCTGGAAACACTGGCGCCGGTGGGTCTCTGAGTCTCGGTAGCGGCAACGCTGCTTCTGGTGGCATCGTGTCGATCTCCAGTGGATCATCAACGGCGGGCCCTTCTGGTTCTGTCAGCTTGATCTCTGGTGCTTCAAACGGAGGCAACTCTGGTACGATTGTGCTCGCCACAGGTTCATCCACGGGAGGAGCAGGCGGCGATCTCGCTCTTTCAGTTGGGGTCGGTGTCTCGGGCAATGGTGGGAATGTCGATGTGACCTCTGGATCAAGTACAGCCGGCATCGGGGGCAAATTGTGGCTTGCTGCTGGCTCAGGAACAACTGGTGGTGCTATTTTGCTGACGTCTGGTTCAGGCACGGCTGGTGCTGGTGGTGATATTTCTCTCAGCTCCGGCATTGGTGTTAACCCCGCGCAGAGTGGCAACATCCTTCTCGGGACTTCCAGCGACGCTACTACGGGCAATGTTCAACTCACGACAGGTGCTGCCTCATCAGGTCTGAGCGGCAACATTACACTTGCCGTTGGGAACAGCAACTCGACCGGAGGGAATATCGCGATTTCAAGTGGATCGGGCCCCATGGGTGGAACAATAACTTTGACCACTGGTGTTTCGTCCAATGGAGGTTCTGGGTCCATGACGCTGGTCTCGGGAGCTTCAACCATGGGTAACTCGGGATCAATTTCGCTGGCATCTGGCCCTGCTGTCGGCGGCACGGGTGGCGCCATTAGTGCGATTGCAGGAAGTGGCGACACGAACCAAGGAGCTCCGATTTGGCTAACGGCAGGTACAAGCTCGGCGTCAACTGGCGGCAAAGTTGCTCTGGTGGCTGGTTTCGGGACTGCTGGCGGTAGCATCGAGATGAACGGTGGTCAAGGGTCATCGGCACTTGGTGGCAGTCTCGTCATGACAAGTGGTGACGGTGGAGTCTCGTCAACAAGTGGAAGTATAGCAGTGGCAACTGCACCTGGGGCTGCATCAGGCACCATCACGATCGCTACAGGCACAGCTACTAGTGGCTCTGGTGGCTCAATTGCGCTTAACGCTGGATCAGGCACGAGCGGCTTTGGCGGAGCCATGTCTCTCTCTGCGGGCTCTGGGATGTCGGGCGGTGCAATAACTCTTCAATCTGGCACCTCATCCTCCGGTATGTCCGGCAGCGCTACGATTGCTACAAGCGCTTCGACGGGTGGCTCCACTGGTACCATCAATGTCAGTACAGGCCCCGCGTCTGGTGGTACTAGCGGGTTGATTGCTCTATCTGTCGGTAGCAGTGTCAGCGGTCCAGGTGGTGCAATTACTGTTGCTGCTGGACTCAGCTCTGCCGCCACCGGAGGGCGTGTTTCGACCACCGGAGGCAGTGGTACAGTCGGTGGCAATGTTCAACTGACTGGCGGTGCGGGTACAGCATCGACGGGTGGCAACGTGGCCCTCGTTTCCGGTATTGGTGCCACGGGATCTGTCAGCGGCTCGATTTCTCTCAGTACGGCTGCCAGTCCTGCATCTGGAGCTGTTTCTATTGTATCTGGACAATCAAGCGCTGGTGCCGGTGGATCTATTGCCATCAACGTCGGAAGTGGTAGCCAAGGAGTAGGCGGCTCCACGACCATCAGCAGCGGTTATGGTAGCACTGGTGGTGGTCTGGCCATTTCGTCTGGTGGCTCATCTGCTGGCATTTCGGGAGGTGTTGCTATCTCCACGGCGGCGTCCTCTGGCGGCTCGTCGGGCCTGCTCACGCTCAACACGGGCAACGCCACTGGTGGTACAGGAGGCAGTATTTCTGCTACTGTCGGCAACGGCGTCTCAGGATCTGGTGGGAGCGTCTCTCTCACCGCTGGTGCAAGCTCAATCGCGTCTGGGGGCAAAACAGTGCTTCTCGGTGGTGCAGGCACTGTGGGAGGGAATATCGAAGTCACTGGCGGAGCTGGTTCAAGCGCTGGTGGCGGTAACGTTTTTTTGACAAGTGGTTCGTCGGCTACATCGTCGACGTCTGGGACAATTACACTGAGTACCGTCAGCACGGCTTCAACCACGGGTGGCGCGATCTTCCTCAGATCGGGCTCAGCAACCGGAAGCATTGGCGGCTCCATTGGGCTATCCGTGGGTCAGAGCACGGGCTCCGGTGGGTCTATTCAGCTTTCGAGCGGAACAGCTTCTGTCGGCGGTGGGACGTCGATCTTCAGCGGTGGCGGTACTGCGGGTGCATCCGGCTCGATTCTACTATCTTCGGCATCAGCTACAAGCGGCACCTCGGGCTCAATTGGTTTCTCGACAGGAATTGCTACAGGTGGTACCAGTGGAGGCATATCTGCCTCCGTGGGCACATGCACAACGGGCTCTGGTGGTGTAATTGCTCTCACCGCTGGTTCTGGACCGCTTGGTGGCTCCGTGACACTTGCAAGTGGCATAGCGTCGGCCGGCAAGTCGGGTGATATCGAGCTTCTGACAAGTGCTGCGACTGGTGGTGCCTCTGGAGCGCTAATGTTTTCCTCTGGCACGGCTGCGGGTGGTGCAGGTGGCAATATCGTCATGTCCGTCGGAAATGGTGGTGTTGGTTCAGGTGGAAGGGTCAATATCACGTCTGGATCGAGCTCGGTGGCCTCGGGCGGGGCCATTACCCTCTCTGGTGGATCAGGTCTCGTCGGCGGGAAGATCAGTCTCGTTGCTGGCGTCGGTTCGTCTGGTAATGGCGGCGACATCGCGATGGCGTCGGGCGTTGCTTCGCCCTCAGCGACTAGCGGCGCGATTACATTAATCACCAACGATGGCACTACTAGTGGATCAATTGCACTCACGTCTGGTGCGGGATCTACTGGTACTAGTGGCTCAATTACGCTCTCGGCATCGGCGAGTCATAGCTCAATCGGTGGTGGTCTCGCACTTACAAGCGGTGCCGGATCAATCGGTGGCGGCTCTGTGAATGTGATCAGTGGTGCATCCACTGCTGGCTCTTCCGGTGCAATGCTGCTGTCCACGGGCGCCTCAGCGACGGCATCAGGGGGGTTGCAGCTGTCAACAGGCGTCTCTCAAGGTGCCCAAGCCGGAGACATTACGCTCGCTGTCGGAAGCGGTTCACCAGGGACAACAACTGCCGGCGGCCAAATTTTGCTTTCGGGTGGCGATAGCTCGTCCTCTACGGGCGGTCAAGTCGTCTTGCAGAGCGGCGTCGGTACGATTGGTGGTGATATTTTTATCGAAGCAGCCTCGGGCACGTCTCTTCAAGGCGGCAACATCATCGCCACTGCCGGGACTGGCCACGATGGCGCTGGTGGCTCGGTTCAAATTGCAAGTGGCGGAAGTACTCCGATGGGACAATCTGGAAGTATCTCGCTGAGCACCCTGTCCGCGAAGTCGTCGGGCAGTGTTACTTTTACGACGGGTACTGCTACGAATGGCGCGGTAGGCAGCATCTCTGCTTCTATTGGCACAGGGAGCGTTGGTCTCGGCGGTACTATCCAACTTTCGGCTGGCACTTCGGTCGTTGGCGGAGGTATTTCTCTTTCGAGTGGATCATCAACCAACGGCGCTTCGGGGTCGCTTGCTTTGACAACAGCTGCGTCAACTGGGGGCATGGCGGGCAGTGTTTCCGTCTCTACCGGCAGTGGCAGTGGTGGCGCGGGTGGCTCAATTGCGCTCTCGGTTGGAGCTGGTGACACTGGCCATGGGAACGCAATCACGCTTGGAGCTGGTGCTACGTCTGCCCAATCCGCAACTGGAGGCAAGGTGAGTCTGTCCGGCGGCAACGGCGCGAGCGGTGGGAACCTCGAGTTCACCAGTGGCCAAGGGTCAAGTGCAAATGGCGGCAATGTCGTGATCAAGACCGGTTTCGGAGCTTCCACGTCGATATCCGGTGCACTTGCATTGAGTACGTCTCCCGGAGCCACGGCGGGTGGTATCTCACTTTCAACCGGCCCATCGTCATCGGGTGTTGGAGGAGCTATTGCTCTCTCTGTCGGCGCTAGCCTTTCTGGCACGGGTAGCGCTGTAACCGTATCCAGTGGATCGGGAGTCACTGGAGGGGGTATCAACCTCTTTTCCGGTGCGTCTACCGCCGGGGCGTCTGGCGCTGTGTCTCTGGCTTCCGGAACCTCTTCTGGGGGTAATTCGGGTGCTTTATTGCTTACGACGGGCGCGCCAACTGCTGGGACAGGTGGAAGTATCTCCGCTGCAGTCGGAAGCGGGGTGTCCGGGGTTGGTGGATCGATATCTCTTGCTGCTGGGAGCAGCTCTGCTGCTGGTGGCGGCAAGACCGTCCTCGGTGGCGGTAGTGGTACCTTGGGCGGCAACGTCGAAATCAACGGCGGTACTGCTACATCCACAACTGGCGGTAGCATTCTTCTCGTGAGTGGCACCGGTGCCGGTTCATCTCCGAGTGGCACTGTCGTCATTGGCACACCAAACGGTGGGTCAAGTGGTGGTATCACTCTGCAATCCGGTATGGGCACGTCTGGGTCAAGTGGGCCCATCATTATGGCCGCTGGTACATCAAGTACTGGCCTTGGTGGTGCGTTAAACCTTTCAAGTGGCGCTGGTCCGTCTGGCGGTGCTATCGCGCTGACGTCGGGTGGGGCAACGGCTGGTCTGTCTGGCGCTGTAAGTTTACAATCCGGTGCTGCTACCAGCGGATCATCTGGCCCCGTCTCGATTACGACGGGGGTCGTGACAAGTGGCGGTGCCGGTGGCAGTATCACAGCGGCAGTTGGTGCTGGCACGTCTGGCGTGGGTGGGTCGGTGTCACTTACAGCAGGCTCGAGCCCTTCTACGGGTGGACTCGTCGTACTCGCCGGTGGTGCTGGTGCTACAGGTGGCGTGATCAAGCTCATTGGCGGCACGTCGTCTGCCAATACAGGTGGAGCTATCGTTATCAGCAGCGGTGACGCTGCTGCAACTAGTGGCGATGTGAGCCTGGCTACGAGCAGTGTTGGTACCAGCAGTGGCTCTGTACTGGTAACGACGGGGAGCTCTGCCGGCTTCGTGGGCACAATTAGCGCGCTAGCAGGCAGCTCGACTGGTACAAGGGGTGCCGCGATCACTTTGTCTTCTGGATCATCGACACTCTCAACAGGCACTGGTGGGAAAATGTCGGTGTCTGGTGGAAGTGGTGCTACGGGTGGCACTGTCGAACTAACAAGTGGTGCCGGATCCAGCACCACCGGTGGCAATATTCTCTTGACGTCGGGCGCAGGTGGCGCCGCATCTCAGAGTGGGTCCATCATACTCATGTCGGCTGGCGGCGCACCATCCAGCGGTGCTCTTTTATTGGAAACTGGAGCCTCTACAACTGGAACCAGTGGATCGATAACTTTGTCCAACGGTGATACCGGTGCGGGCATTGGAAGCTCGATTGCGATCATCAGCGGAAAGAGCACCACGGCTAGTGGTGGTAATCTCGGTCTCTCTGCTGGACAAGGCACAATCGGCGGCGACCTCCAGCTAACGGGAGGCGTGGGGGTATCTTCAAGTGGTGGTCGCGTTCTTCTTACAAGTGGCCAAGCCTCTGACCCTACCCAAGCGAGTGGTGACATCGTGATCAGTACGGGTATTGGTTCGACGACTGGCGCTTTGAGTCTATCGACGAGCGCTTCGTCAAGCGGTGGCTCGGGTTACATTCGAGCCATCGTCGGTGCTAGTAGTGCTACCGGTGGTGATATAGCTTTGTCATCGGGTGGTGGTGCGACGGGGGGCCAAATTGCTTTAACGAGCGGCGCGTCGACTGCAGGCAAGTCCGGCTCAATTGTCATCACAACGAGTGCAGCGGTTGGTGGTGACGCCAGCGGTATCGCTTTAGCAACTGGAACGTCGACAACAGGCACCGGTGGATCAATTACAGCCAGCGTCGGCGCCGGCGTCTCCGGAATCGCTGGCAGCATTTTGATGGTTGCGGGCGCAAGTTCAGCTTCGGCCGGTGGCCTTGTTACCATTTTGGGTGGCAACGGTACCGTGGGTGGCAGCGTGCACCTTGCAGGTGGATCTGGCTCGACGTCAACGGGTGGAAATGTTCTCTTGAGCAGTGGCATCAGCACAGCCGCGGCGCCAAGTGGGGGGATTTCACTCAGTACAAGCTCCAACGCAGTCTCGGGCACTATTGTGATCCAGACCGGCGCTGGTACAAGTGGTTCTGGTGGTGCTATCTCAATTGGAGTCGGCGTCGGAGCTTCTGGAACCGGTGGAGCGGTAACGTTATCAAGCGGTCAAGGACCTCTCGGTGGCAATGTTATTGTTTCAAGTGGTGCATCATCAGCCGGTACCTCGGGTACAATTTCACTGGGGACTAGCGTTTCAACTGGTGGTAACTCGGGTGCTATATCGTTTACCACGGGCACTGCTACGGGCGGTGCCGGTGGTGGTATCTCAGCGTCTGTCGGCAATGGAGCTTCGAGTACTGGCGGCTCAATTACACTCTCAGCTGGTGCTGGCCAAAGCACAGGTGGTGTGAGCTCACTTATCGCTGGCTCTGGTACTACTGGTGGTGCTGTACAAGTAACCGGTGGCACAGCCTCAAGTGGGGCTGGCGGTGTCTCAGCCATCATCGGTGGTGCGTCAATTTCGGCCACAGGTGGCGCCGTTCAGCTTACTGCCGGTAATGGTGCCGCGATGTCTGGTTCTGTTCTCGTGTCGACAACCTCGTCCAGCAAGTCTGGTGCCATAGTTTTGTCAACTGGATTGGCAACTTCTGGCAGCGGTGGCAGCATTCAAGTCGCTGTCTCTGGCGGAAACAGTGGTGTTGGTGGGAGCGTCAGTCTCTCCAGCGGTAGCTCCGTGATCGGTGGAGGCGTAGTACTCGGCACGGGGTCGTCAACATCCGGGGTCTCCGGTGCAATCACTCTCCAGACGAGTCTAGCAACCGGAGGCAGCTCTGGTGCGATTCTGTTGTCGAGTGGTGTGTCTGCTGGAGGCTCCGGCGGTGCTGTTTCCGTCTCTGTCGGTACCGGCTCCAGCGGAGCAGGTGGCGGTATCCACTTTGTCGGAGGTCAAAGTACTACTGCTGTCGGCGGCGCAGTCAGGGTCACAGCCGGTACAGGGACGCTCGGTGGCGATGTGCAAGTCACTGCTGGCCAAGGAACATCGGCAACAGGCGGCAATATTGTTCTCGCTACTGGTAACGGCGCATCTACGTCGTTGAGTGGCGCGATAACGCTTGCTACGGCGGCAGCTGCGACCAGTGGCCAATTGAGCATGGCGTCAGGCGCCTCCAGCTCTGGTTCGGGTGGTATTATTTCGCTCTCGACCGGGACAAGCACTGTCGCAAATGGTGGTGACATTCAAATCTCAAGCGGAAGTGGCGCCGGCGGCGGCAGTATAGTTCTTTCGAGTGGTGTCGCCTCGTCAGGAGTCTCTGGCGGGATGTCTTTCACGACTGGAATCGCCTCGGGTGGCAACACGGGCTCCGTGACCATATCAACTGGCGCATCTACTGGCGGCACAAGCGGCAGCATCGTGGGGATGGCTGGTAGTGCTACTGTGGGAGCGGGTGGACTCGTTTCGTTCGCGGCTGGGGCAAGTTCTGCGACGGGTGGCACTGGTGGAAAGACGGCACTCTTTGGAGGCTCCGGTACAACGGGTGGCAATGTTGAAATGACACCTGGCAGCGGCTCGTCGACTGGTGGCAGTGTCGTGGTCAATTCTGGCTCTGCATCGTCGGGAATCAGTGGCAGTGTTATTTTGGGGTCGGCTCCAAGCGGCGTCAGTGGCTCGGTCGCTCTCTCGACAGGAAGCGCAGCAACGGGGCTCAGTGGATCATTTTCTGTCACGATTGGAACAAGTGCGACAGGGGCAGGCGGTTCCGTTGCTATTACAAGCGGCAGCGGGGTCACTGGCGGTAATTTCATTATGGCGACTGGTACCAGCTCCAACGGGCTCTCAGGAGCCTTCAACATAAACTCTGGAGTCGCTACCGGCGGGGACAGTGGCAATGTGACGTTTGCAACTGGATCATCGACCAGTGGTCGTGGCGGCACTATTGCGCTTCTTGTGGGCACTGCGACGTCTGGAATCGGTGGATCTGTCTCAGTCGCCGCTGGCGCAAGCACCTCGTCAAGTGGTGGCAAGACTATTGTTTTTGGTGGCACCGGGGTGTCTGGAGGCGACGTGGAACTTTCCGGTGGTGTTGGCAGCAGTGATTTCGGCGGGACAGTTTCAATCCATTCGGGGGCCAGTTCAACAGTGTCAACAAGTGGCTCAATTATTTTGTCGACAGCCTCAAGTGCAACGAGCGGCAACATTCTCATGGCCACTGGTACAGCGTCGACAGGTAGCGGAGGGGATTTTTCCGTCTTGATTGGTGCTGGCACCAGCGGTACAGGCGGTAGTATCAATATGCTGGCGGGCAGCTCGTCCGTTGGTGGCAGTGTCACCATCGGAAGTGGTCCATCGATCAGTGGTGTTTCGGGCTCCGTCCTAATTTCTACGGCGACGGCAAGCGGTGGCAACTCCGGAGGCATCGCTCTGTCGACCGGTGCTTCTCCCAGCGGGGCAGCGGGCGCAGTTGCGGTCACGGCTGGTTTGGGCTCGACTGGTTCAGGCGGGGCCACAACCATTGCTGCTGGCATCAGTACGGCGTCTACGGGTGGTCTTTTGGCCGTGTACGGCGGCAATGGTACCAGTGGTGGTGGTGATGTACGCGTCATAGCTGGCGCCGGTTCGTCCGGAAACGGCGGTAGTCTCATGTTCCTCAGCGGTCAAGGAGCTTCCGCAGCTACAACTGGACAAGTGGACATTAGCACGGCCGCTGGGGGCACCGGTGGCAACGTCCGATTGAGCACTGGGGATTCTAGTCTCGGATCTGGAGGGGCCATCTCACTTTCGATTGGCGCGAGTGCTTCGGGCTCTGGTGGAAGCATCAATCTCAACGCTGGGACTGGCGTTACTGGTGGTGTCGTGACCGTATCTGGTGGATCCTCGACCGGGGGAGCTGCTGGTGCACTGTCCTTTATGTCCGGAAATGGCGCGCGTGGCAACTCAGGCATCATCTCCATTACCACGGGGTCAGCATCGTCTGGTACTGGTGGCAACATTGCTCTCTCCGTGGGCAGTGGTACGTCTGGGGCTGGCGGGTCATTTCTCGCAACTGCCGGAGCCAGCACTACTGCAAATGGTGGCAGTGTCAGTCTTCTTGCTGGATCTGGAGCAACAGGTGGGACCGCATCTGTTTCTGCGGGGGACGGTACGGCAGGCAACGGTGGAGCTTTGCTCTTGCGCAGCGGTCAAGGCTCTCAAGTCAGTGGCGCCGTGTCCATCGCTTCAAGCTCTATCGGCAGCGGAAGTGGGATAGTGTCCATCAGCACTGGATCCTCATCGGGCGTTGTTGGTGCTATTTCTGCGCAAGTGGGCAGTAGCTCCTCGAGTACCGGCTCGGCGTTGTCTTTGACTGCTGGGGCTACTACAGTCTCTGGTGGTGTGGGTGGCAAGATATCGGTTTCTGGTGGTGATGGCGCTGTCGGAGGTTCCATCCAGCTATTGGGTGCTGTCGGCTCCGCACTAACGGGTGGCAGTGTGTCGCTTGTCAGTGGCATTGGCGCATCCAGCTCCTACAGCGGATCAATTACGCTCTCAACGGCGTCTTCAACAGGTTCGAGTGGCTCAATTTTGCTACAATCGGGAGTCGGTGCAACGGGTGTCAGCGGCGATATCGATTTGAGCGCTGGCGAAGGCAACGGCACGATCAGCAACGGGGGCGCGTGAGTATGGTTGCAGGGATCTCGACGAATGCAAAAGGCGGTGACTTGACAGCCGCTGGCGGCAACGGCATCACGGGGGGTGACTTGTATTTGTCAAGTGGCACTGGCTCAACTGCTCCTGGTGGGCTACTAACGCTGGCAGCTGGATCATCCGCTTCGTCCACCGGCGGTAATGTGCTCATATCCAGTGGTACAAGCGCTGGGACAACGCCTAGTGGGTCGATTGTCTTGTCGACTCCAAACTCGGCTGCAACAAGCGGCGCAATAACCATAGTGTCCGGAAGTCCGACGACCGGATCCAGCGGCGTCGTCAACTTGTCGACGGGTGTATCGGCTTCTGGAGCTGGTGGCAATATCAACGTCGCAGCTGGTGCAGGCGTCACACTGGGTGGTACTGTTACAATTGCCAGTGGCGCCGGGGCCGGTGGTGGTCTGGTATCGCTTCAAGCTGGCTCTGGGTCGAGCAGCACTGGAGGAAGTCTTGCGCTTACAAGTGGAGCATCCAGCACTGGCTACACTGGCGACGTGACATTATCCGCAGCCGCTGGTGCTCGTGTTGGAACCATCACGCTTAGCACTGGCACATCGACTGCAGCGGCCGGGAGCATGTCCATGACTGTTGGAGACTCGTCTAGCCCTGGTGGGGCTATCAGTCTGGCTTCGGGACTCAGCTCTCAGTTTACTGGTGGCTTGCTGTCGCTCACTGGTGGCCTTGGGACAACTGGGGGCTCGGTTGGTGTAACGGGTGGCGTGGGAAGCACGAACAACGGAGGTCACGTCATCGTAACTGGTGGTGCCGGGTCATCAGCTCTCGGCGGCGGTATCTCGTTACTGAGTGGCGCAGGTGCCACATCGGGAACCATTTCGATACTGACGGCCAGCGGTCAAAGTGCAACTGGCGCTGTGACTCTCGCAACAGGTATTTCCAGCAGCGGCCTCAGTGGGCCCATTGGACTCAGCGTTGGTGGCTCGTCGAGCGCATCGCCGGCTTCTGATGTGTCTCTTGTTGCCGGCCTTAGCTCTGCCGGTTCAGGTGGTCGAGTGACAGCGACATCGGGAGCCGGTTCTGTCGGCGGTGATTTGCTACTTACTAGTGGTGCAGGCTCCAACGACGTTGGTGGAACGATTCGACTCACGGGTGGAACGTCTTCTGCTGCAACGGGTGGTGGTATCGTCCTGACGAGCGGCGTGAGCACTGGATCATTTACGAGCGGAAACGTGACGCTAGCCACAGCGTCTGGGTCGTACCCATCTGGGTCAATTGCTTTGAACTCGGGCAGTTCATCATCAAATTCGGCCGGTCAAATCACGGCCACTTCAGGCACGAGCAGCAGCGCAGGAGGCGGTGGTGCGGTGACACTAACGGGTGGTCTCGGAAGTACTTCGACGGGCGGCAGGGCGTCTCTTGTCGGCGGACAAGGAGCCATCGGCGGCACAGTTGCTCTTTCAAGTGGCGTCGGTGGTACATCGACGGGCGGTCAAGTCGTTCTAGTGGCTGGCGGCGGCTCGTCAGCGTCTGGCAGCGGTTCTGTGTCAGTGTCGACCTCCGGGGGCGCCTATCCTTCTGGCAGTATATCTTTATCCACCGGTGCATCCACGGCCGGAAGCGCCGGCGCTATCTTGATCGCCCCTGGCGCGGGAACAGCCGGGACAGGTGCGCCGATAACGCTTCTTGCCGGGTCGAGCACCGCGTCAACGGGGGGCAAAACGAGTATTTCCGGAAATACGGGAACAATCGGCGGCAATGTGGAGCTCAACGGCGGCACAGGAACGAGTTCGACAACGACCGGCGGCAGTATTCTCGTCACATCCGGTGTCGGCGGTACTCGAAGCGGTCTCATCTCACTACAAACGAGCAGTGGTGCCTTTACAAGCGGCTCGATCAGCATCTCGACTGGAACCGCAACGTCTATTGGCTCAGCTGGTGGCATACATGCCTCTGCTGGTGGAAGTGCTGTCGGTGTTGGTGGCCCCGTGTCATTGACGGCGAGTCTGGCGTCTGCATCAACTGGTGGTAAGATTGCTCTCAACGCTGGACAAGGCACATCGGGTGGTAACATTGAGATGGCATCGGGCGTTGGCTCGACGGGCGCTGGCGGCAACGTTCTTATTACTGCCAGCGCTGGCGTTGCCCCAGCGACAAGTGGATCTGTGACGGTGTCCACATCTGGTGGCGCTTTTACAAGTGGCGCTGTTACTATTGCAACCGGTGCGGCAACGGCAGGTGCTGCGGGAACCATTGCTCTCTCGTCCGGTCAAAGTAGCACCACGAACGGCGGTGACGTCGTTTTGGCTGCCGGTGTGAGCTCGAGCGCTGTCGGTGGTCGGGGGCTCATATCGGGTGGTTCTGGCGTGACGGGCGGTGCCGTGACACTTACTGGTGGAGCGGGCTCTGCCGTTGGTGGAGCCATCAACCTTGCCGGTGGTGCTGGCGCTGCTGGTACTGGTGGTAGCTTGATGCTCACAAGTGGAACGGGTTCCAATACGTTTGCAAGCGGCAGCATCAACTTATCTACTGCCGTTGGCGCAAGTACTAGTGGCGCCATATCTCTCGCTTCCGGCTCGCCCACCTCTGGAATGGCTGGAACGATTAGTGCTGCTGCAGGAACGTCATCTTCTGGGACGGGTGGTCTTGTCGTCTTAACGGCTGGTATTGGTGCTGCCGGTGTAGGTGGCAGATCGTCGTTCGCCGGCGGACAAGGGACTCTTGGCGGCAATGTCGAGATTAGCGGCGGTGCTGGCCTCACAGGTCTCGGTGGTAACATCAATTTGTGGAGTGGTTCTGGGGCTACGTCAAGCGTCAGCGGTACCGTTGCACTATCGACATCGAGTGCAAGCGCTACCAGTGGCTCTATCACACTTGTGACGGGCTCGGGCGCGAGCGGTGTCGGCGGGGACATCACAGCTTCGGCAGGCACAAGTTCAACAACAACTGGCGGGAACGTACTTCTAGCAGCTGGCGTCGGTACAACCGGTGTCGGTGGCAGGGCGTCACTCAATGGCGGCGTGGGTACAATCGGTGGCAGAGTACTGATTACAGGAGGGCAAGGCACGTCCGCGGCCGGCGGTGCTCTCGTGCTTGTGTCAGGTGCAGGTGCCTCGTCGTCGACCAGTGGCTCCATCACGATATCGTCTTTTGGTGGCGTGAGTACCAGTGGATCTGTGGCTCTTGCAACTGGTGCCTCCTCGTCGGGTACAGGGGGTGCCATCTCGATCTCAAGTGGCGCGGGAACCGTCGGTTTTGGCGGGGCTGTCGGTATCATTGCTGGTAGCAGCACTGTTTCGGCTGGCGGCACCAGCTCTTTTTCCGGTGGTCAAGGCACAACGGGTGGCAGCGTTTCTTTGGCAGGTGGCGTCGGCACCACGAATCTTGGGGGCGCTGTGGCCTTGTCTGGTGGTGCAGGAACGACTAGCACTGGTGGTGCTGTTTCCCTCACAAGCGGAGCCGGTGTCACCACGTTTGCCAGTGGCAGTGTATCACTCTCATCCTCCGGAGGCGCATTTCCAAGCGGTCTCGTGGGTATCTACAGCGGCGCTTCTACATCGGGCTCTGCGGGTGCAATTGTCGCATCCGTTGGGTCGTCAACGAGTGCCATTGGAGCTTCGATAGCTTTAACCTCAGGCGCCAGTTCGTCCGCTGCTGGCGGTCAACTCTCCCTTACCGGTGGCTCGGGCACCCAAGGCGGTGCCGTCGTGATATCGGGTGCGACGTCTGCAGTGTCTACGGGCGGCGCTGTCACATTGACATCCGGCTTCGCGCCAACGGGAAGTTTTGGTGGCAACATCATTATTGCGACAGCGGGGCGCGATTTTACAAGTGGCAGTGTCCAGCTCTCTACGGGGTCGACGACAAATGGTGCCGCTGGACTGATTGCCATATCTGCAGGCAGCAGTTCCTCTGGTACCGGGGCAATGATCTCGTTATCAGCTGGGGTGAGTACAACGTCTACTGGTGGCAAAGTCGTCGTCGGAGGAAGCTCTGGCTCGTCGGGCGGTGGTAATGTCGAGCTGTCTGGCGGGTCTGCTAGTGCCGGTGCTGGGGTCGGTGGCAACGTACTTCTGACTTCTGGAGTGGGTGGCGCGAGAAGCGGCAGTCTATCATTGAGTTCGCTTGGAGGTGCTCTGACCAGCGGTTCTATTATGTTGAGCACGGGAACAGCAACATCGATCGGCAACGCGGGTAGCATTACTTTGTCCGTCGGCGGCTCTGCTGTTGGCTCGGGTGGCACAGCTACAATGACTGCCGGATCCAGTACTTTGGCCACGGGAGGCAAGTTATCCGTTGCTGGGGGTGACGGACTAGTCGGCGGTGATGTCGCCATTACTAGCGGCATTGGGACGGCTGCCACAAGTGCTGGTGGCAGTGTAAGTCTCTTGACAAGCGCGGGGCAAGGTGCCAGTGGTTCAGTGTCAGTATCGACGAGTGGTGGTTCGTACAACGCCGGCACTATCATGCTTCGTACTGGTGACTCAACAACTGCCTCTGGGGGGTCTGTTGCAATCGCAGTCGGAGCCAGTACCACGGGTCCTGGTGCACCGATTGTACTTACGGCTGGTACAAGTGGGTCTGCGACCGGTGGAGCAAGCACCATCAATGGTGGTACTGGTACGATTGGTGGAAGCGTCGCTCTGGCTGGTGGTGAAGGCTCAAGCACCGGGGGAAGTATTGTGCTAACGGGTGGCGCAAGTCTAGCCAGCTCTGGTGGCAGTCTCATTATGACCTCTGGCTCAGGTGCAACGTCGTATGCATCTGGTAACATCGCTCTGTCAACGTCGTCCGGTCCAAGCACAAGTGGATCAATAGCCGTTGCAACAGGTACCCCCCTGGCCGGGTCTGGGGGCAACATCGGACTTTCTGTCGGTGCGTCATCAGCTGGTTCTGCTGGCACGGTCACTCTCGTTGCGGGCAATACGACTGACAGTGTGGGTGGCGCTGTTTCCGTCGCTGCAGGCTCGGGTACGGTCGGTGGCGCTGTTCAAATTCTCGGCGGGGCAGGTATTTCGACTGGTGGCAGAGTCGTCTTGACGAGTGGCGTTGGTGGTGGCGCATCATCGACAAGTGGCCAAATTCAGCTCTCAACTACCGGTGACAGTATCAACAGCGGCGGCATCTCGATCAACTCTGGTGAATCTTCAACTGGGACAGCGGGGAACCTCGAAGTATCAGTCGGTGCAACTGCAGCTGGAATTGGTGGATCTGCTACATTCGCGGCAGGAGGCAGTTCAAATTCTATCGGGGGTGCATGTATGCGTCAAGTGGAAGTGGTACCTCTGGAGGCGGTGTCAGTATCAGTGCTGGTGCGGCCAGCAGTGCTACTGGTGTCGGTGGTGCCATTACGATGGCGAGTGGTACCGCTGCATTGGGTACCGGCGGTGCGATTTCTCTCGTATCTGGAGCCGGCGCCGCGTCCAAGTCAAGTGGAAGCCTGTCGCTCACTAGCACCAGTGGAGCTTCAGCAAGCGGTGATATCACTCTACAAACTGGCGTTTCGTCGTCAGGTACTGGTGGAGCAATCAGGCTCAATGTTGGCAGCTCCACTGGCTCTGACGGAAGTCCGATTGTGGCGACCGCTGGCGCCAGTACGAATCAAGTCGGCGGACGTTTG
Source organism: Saprolegnia parasitica CBS 223.65 (assembly GCF_000151545.1). Lineage (NCBI taxonomy): Eukaryota > Oomycota > Saprolegniomycetes > Saprolegniales > Saprolegniaceae > Saprolegnia > Saprolegnia parasitica. The sequence goes on along the minus strand of NW_012156398.1, from coordinate 1,121,569 downwards.
GATCTCACAGCAGGCGTCGGTATTACGGGCGGTGACACTCACGTCCAAGGCGGTGGTGGCTCGAACGGCAACGGGGGCAGTGTTTTTGTCACCTCTGGTCTTGGTACGTCTGGATCAAGTGGAGCGCTCAAGTTATCAACCAGTGGTGGAAGCATCAACAGCGGTACCCTCAGTATCTTGACTGGCTCCTCTACTACTGGTACTGGTGGAGCAATCGCAATTGAAGTTGGCGACAGCTCGAACGGCGCTGGTGGGTCCGTAACATTAGAGTCCGGCACCTCTTCACATGCGCTCGGTGGTCAAATTGATATTTTGGCTGGCGACGGTACCGTCGGCGGTGGCATCTTGCTCTCCGCGGGGGCTGGAAGTGCAACGACGGCGAATAGCGGAGGTTCAATTGAAGTACATGGTGGCACGGGCTCAGGAAGCACCGGTGGCGCCATTACTTTGACCTCTGGAGCCGGCGCCTCAAACACTGCTAGCGGTGTTGTCACACTGTCTACATCTGCCGGCACAGCAGCAAGTGGCGCTATTGCTCTTGAAACTGGGATAGCCACGTCAGGCGCCGGTGGTGGTATTGCTCTTGTGGTCGGTTCGAGCTCTTCAACGATCGGCGGTTCTATCACGATGACAGCTGGTGCCAGTAGCAGTCTCGCGGGCGGCAAGCTCCGGCTTTTCGGTGGCCAAGGGACTTCTGGTGGCAACGTCGAGCTTACCTCGGGGAGCGCAACATCGGGGCTTGGGGGACGACTCCTATTTTCTGCGGGTGCGGCGGCAGCAGGTGCGACAGGTGGTGGTATAGCCTTGTCAACCGCGTCTGGTGCGTATACGAGCGGTGCCATCGCCTTGTCGTCTGGATTGTCCACTTCCGGTACTGGTGGCGACATTTCCTTGTCAGTCGGTGGCAGCTCGACGGGATCTGGCGCGAAGGTCTCTGTGACTGCTGGTACCAGCAACGACTCGCCGGGTGGTACAGCCGATCTCTATGGCGGCGTCGGCACGGTCGGTGGGAGCGTCTCGATGTCTGGTGGTCTCGGTAACACCCTCGACGGGGGTAGTATTATGATCAACGGTGGTCAAGGTGTGAGCGGCAACGGTGGGTCAATTTTCCTCACGAGCGGACAAGGTGCAGCATCCAAAGTCAGTGGTGGCATTACTCTTGCAACTTTTGCCGACACGACATCTAGCGGCGGCATAACGTTCTCCACGGGCTCTTCCTCGGCATCCAGTGGGGGCAACATTGTAGTTGAAGCGGGAACAAGCGCAATCGGTGATGGTGCGACGCTTCAACTAGCCGCCGGGCCGAGTACGCTTGGCACAGGAGGCGTAACCAGCATAAATGGTGGCGCGGGCGTCACTGGTGGTGCTGTGAGCCTTACGGGTGGCATCGGAAGCGCGGGTCCAGGTGGTTTTGTCACTCTCGCGGGTGGTGCTGGCAGCTCAAATGGCGCTGGTGGGAACATCTTGCTCTCCAGTGGCGTCGGAACAGCCACAGAGCTCAGCGGAGCAGTCATGCTCTCGACAGCCAACAACCAAGCGACGACAGGCTCTATCAGTATCATTTCAGGTGAAGCGTCGTCAGGTGCCGGTGGGGCCGTGCTTGTGAGCGTGGGTACTACCTCTCTGGCGTCAACGGCAGGCAGCGATGTCTCCTTTGTGTCTGGTGCCAGTGCGACATCTATTGGTGGCAAAGTATCGGCAACAGGAGGCTCTGGTACTGCTGGTGGCAACGTTCAACTTGTCGGTGGTGTAGCATCAACGACGACCGGAGGCACAATCTTGCTTACGGGTGGGGCATCAACAAGTGGTGCGGGCGGTGACATTATTTTGAAATCTGGTGTCGCAACGGCGCCGGCAGCGAGCGGAAATATTCTTTTGTCAACAGTCCAAGGCGCCTACTCCACCGGCTCCATCACAATAAGTTCTGGTTCGTCGACTTCTGGTCTCGCTGGTCAAGTTGCCATCCAGGGGGGCGCGAGTTCGTCTGGTTTTGGTAGCGCATTGGTGTTTGCTGCAGGTATTGCCTCCTCTGGAACCGGGGGCGTGGCTTCTTTTAGCGGCGGTGCTGGCGAAGCTGGTGGCAACGTCGTGCTCACAAGTGGCACAGGAACCTCTGGCGCTAGCGGTCAAGTTATCATTTCCTCGAGCGCCGGAACAACGGCATCGGGCGCTGTCTTACTGTCCACGTCTGGTGGGGCCATCTCGTCAGGAGCTATTACCATTGCCTCGGGATCTTCAACGTCTGGCACCAGTGGTGTCGTATCAATTACAGCCGGTGCTGGGACAACGTCGACTGGCTCGGCTATAACGCTGCTTGCCGGACAAAGTTCGACCATGGCTGGCGGTAAAGTGAGCGTATCAGGCAACACGGGAACGTCCGGTGGTAATGTCGAGCTCAAGGGGGGCTCTGCAAGCAGCAGCACCGCGACAGGCGGAGGCATCTTGCTGACGACTGGAGCTGGAGGCGCTTTCAGTGGCTCTATCACCCTATCGTCGTTTGGCGGCGCATTCTCCAGCGGCTCGCTAAATCTTGGCACGGGTACGACTACTGCTGGTAGCAGTGGTGCTGTCGTTATCACGGCCGGAGGCAGCGCATCCGGCATTGGCGGTCCCATCACGCTTACTAGCGGAGTCGCGTCTCAGTCGACGGGTGGCAAGTCGAGCATTATCGGCGGTCAAGGCACAATTGGCGGCGACGTTGCCATGACGGGTGGTGCCGGTACATCTACGGTCGGAGGCAATGTTATTGCAGCATCCGGTTCGGGGGCGTCGGCTTCGGGTGCCATCACGTTCTCCACCCCTGGCGGTGCATTCGTCAGTGGCAATGTGGGTATCTCTACTGGCTCATCGACTTCGACCTCAGCTGGCACAATCAGTATCTCGGCTGGGACTAGTGCAGCTGGAGCTGGCAGTGCTATCACGCTCACGCCCGGACACAGCACTACATCAACTGGCGGTAAGACGTTGATTCTTGGGGCGACAGGCAGTACAAGCGGCGGCAACGTTGAAGCCACAGCTGGCCAAGGTGCAGCAACAGGGGGCAATGTTCTACTCACAAGTGGAGCGAGCACGGCTGAAACAGGTGGCAACATCAATCTTGTCACTGGTGTGGGCGCCAGCACGTTCCCGAGCGGATCTATAGTACTCTCGACTACGAACCAAGCTGGCACTAGTGGCTCTGTTACAGTCTCGACTGGCACATCGTCTGCTGGAAACAGCGGAACAATCGCCATCACATCCGGCGGCAGCAGCACTGGGACTGGCACAGCGATCACGGCATCGGCAGGCGCAACAGCGGGGACCACGGGTGGAAAAATTTCTCTTTTCGGCGGTGCCGGCCCCGTTGGTGGAAACGTCGAGGTTGCGGCAGGTACCGCAAGTACAGGACTTGGGGGAACCGTTTTGCTCGCTTCCGGCGCTGGGGGTTCTACATCTACTAGTGGCACAATCACACTGTCGACGGCATCAACGGGCTCAAGCTCAAGTGGATCTATTCTTCTCCAATCTGGTGCCGGGGCCAATGGCGTCGGCGGCAGTCTTTCGATGGCGGTTGGTGCCTCTGCGACCGGTGCTGGGAGCCCCATTCTGCTTACATCGGGTCAAAGCTCGGCATCCATCGGTGGCAAGATCATAATGACAGCTGGTGCAGGCGTGACGGGGGCAAACATTGAGCTCTCTGCCGGTTCCGGCTCATCAAGCGCCGGTGGTCAGCTTATTTTGACGTCGGGCACGGGTGGGAGCTCTGCTGCCAGCGGCTCTGTGTCTCTATCTTCCGCTGGGGGCACCAGTACGAGTGGCAGCTTAACTTTGGCAACAGGTGCAGCGACAGCTGGAGCCGGTGGCGTCATAGCTTTATCGGCTGGCTCGGGCACTGTGGCTCTTGGTGGAGCTATCAATCTCAGCGCAGGTAGCGTGACTGGTGCCACGGGGGGTGCAATCTCGCTCCAAGCTGGTCAAGGGACGTTTGGTGGAAACATCAATCTTGCTGCAGGCGCGGCAACAGCCAACACGGGAGGTAGAATCGTCATTACATCCGGTCTTGGATTTGGCTCGAGCACGGCCAGTGGATCACTCACGCTCTCCACACATGGAAGCTCTAGTGCAAGTGGTGCAATGACTCTTTCAACCGGTGCGTCAACGTCAAACTCGGGCGGGGCTATTTCGATTCTTGTCGGCACAGCTGCTCAAAACACTGGCGGGGTTGTGACACTTACAGCGGGCACTGCAACGAACGGTTTCGGGGGTCATTTGACGGCAACAAGCGGCGCCGGTCTCACGGGTGGTGATATCAGTCTCATCGGTGGAGGTGCCACTGCCAACAGTGGGGGCAATGTTCTTTTGACAACGGGCTCGGGCACAGCTGGAAGTGGGTCGATCACGCTCTCTACTACTAGTGGTACTGCGTCCAGTGGCTCTATCGCGCTCAGTGTCGGAGAAGCTTCGACGTCGTCGGGTTCGTTCTCGGTGGCCGTTGGCAGTGGTGCCAGCTCAATTGGTGGTAGCATCGCTCTTTCAGCCGGTGCCACAACTGCAACGTCTGGTATCGGTGGTGTAGTTGCCATTTCTGGTGGCAGCGGCTCTGTGGGAGGCGCTGTTTCTCTACAATCTGGAGCTGGAGCTACAGCTCAAGCGGGTTCGCTCAGCCTCGCGGCAGGCGCTAGTACGTCGTCTACTGGCGGCAGCATTCAACTATATTCCGGAGCCGGAGGCGCGGCTTCGATCAGTGGAAGCATCGTGATGTCCACGCAAGGGACGACGAGCTCCTCTGGAACGATTGCGCTTACCACGGGCAATGCTGGAGGCACTGGTATCGGTGGTGCCATCAGCATTTCCGTTGGCTCGAGTACGACTGGTATTGGACGATCTGTGACAACCACGGCAGGTCAAAGCTCAACGGGGACCGGAGGTAAAAGCTCAATTTTTGGCGGCTCAGGCACAACCGGCGGCAACGTGGAGCTCACCACCGGTCTTGGCTCATCCGCAGGTGGTAACCTCTTACTGGCAACGGCTAGCGGTGGGTCTAGCGGTACGAGTGGCAGCGTGAGCATTCTATCGTCCAGTGGATCCACTACAAGCGGGTCTCTGTCGCTCGCGTCGGGTTCTGCCTCGGGCGCCAGCGGCTCGATTTCCATCTCTGTTGGGTCGACTACGTCGAGTGCTGGTGGTTCCGTCTCACTCTCTACGGGGCAGAGTACGGCAGGTGCAGCTGGTGCCATGACGCTAATCACTGGTAGCGGAACTCAAGGTGGCGATATCACTGCTACTGCCGGTGCTGGAGGGACTCTTTTCGGTGGAAGTCTCGCATTTGCGGCGGGTGCTAGCTCTTCTTCGACTGGGGGTCGTGTGTCACTTGCAAGCGGCGCTGGATCTCTCGGCAGTGGATCGATCACACTATCTTCGGCTGGTAGCACGGGAATGGTAGGGACTGTCACAATTTCAACTGGTGCATCAAGTACCGCTTCCTCTGGTGTCATCAGCATTGCTGCTGGGCAGAGTCAAACTGGCAACGGAGCTGCCGTGACCATAAATGCTGGTCGAAGCGTCGCAACTAGCACCATTGGTGGCCCAGCATCCATTACGGGTGGTGCAGGTACTGTCGGTGGCAACGTTCAGCTTACTGGTGGCGTCGGCAGCTCATCTACCGGTGCCGGTGGTGGCAACATCGTTCTTGCCGGTGGTGTCGGCTCATCTAGCACTGGCGGCTCCATCACGCTTACCAGTGGCGCAGGAGCGGCAGCCATGGCCAGCGGTCAACTCAGCCTCTCCACATTGGCAGGCTCTGCTACAAGCGGCAGCATTACGCTCACCACAGGCGACTCGTCGGCGGGATCAGGCGGTACCATCGCGCTTCTTGCCGGATCATCGACAAATGCTGTCGGAAGCAGTGTCAGCATCACGGCTGGTGCAAGCTCTGCCAACGTAGGCGGCACAAGTCAAGTCACTGGTGGAGCAGGGGCCACGGGTGGCAACGTGCTGCTCACAGGTGGCGTCGGAACCGCCAACATCGGTGGTAACGTTGTACTCACGAGTGGGGCCGGTGCCACCGGCTATGCCAGTGGTGGTATTACTCTCTCGACCACTGGTACGGGCCTCAACAGTGGCGCAATTGCACTCGCAACAGGTGCCTCAACATCGGGCGCCGGTGGCTCAATCTCGCTCTCGGTCGGCGACACTACGACGGGTACCGGAAGCTCCATATCTCTGACTTCAGGCAAGAGCGTCGACGCGCCTGGTGGCAAGACCTCGATATTTGGAGGCATCGGTACGATTGGTGGCAACATCGAGCTCACAGCGGGTACTGGCAGTACGACAGCGGCCGTTGCGGGTGGTGGCAATGTGGTCTTGACCGGTGGCGTGGGCTCGTCGAGCACGGGCGGCAGTATTCAATTGACCAGTGGTGCTGGCTCGGCATCGAAATCTAGCGGTCAAGTTGTTCTTTCCACACTTGGCGGCTCCTCAACAAGCGGAAACATCGTATTGTCGACGGGAAGTGCCACGGCGGGGTCCAGTGGCACGATTCAATTAGCCGCAGGAGCAAGCTCAACCGCAACTGGCAGCACCGTAACCATCACAGCGGGTACCAGCACTGCCGGATCGGGTACCGGCGGAAAGAGCAGTATTCTTGGCGGTCAAGGAAGCACAGGCGGCAACGTCGAGATGACTGGCGGCGTTGGCTCTGCGGGTGTCGGTGGTAACGTCATTCTTACGAGTGGCGCTGGATCGACTACAAGCGGTGCCGTGACGATTTCGACAACGGGCGGGGCCATCAATAGTGGCGCTATCACCTTGTCGACGGGTGTTTCTTCCGCCGGTACTGGAGGTAGTATTGCTCTCGTGGTCGGCGACAGCACTTCCGGCGTTGGAAGTGCGATATCTTTGACATCCGGGGTTTCAACTGCAGCGAGTGGCGGGAAAACGTCTATCTTTGGTGGTGCCGGTCTCGTCGGTGGTAACGTGGAGTTGACGGGTGGTGTCGGCAGCTCGTCTTCGGGTCTCGGCGGCGGTAACGTCGTTCTAACTGGTGGCGTCGGGTCGACAAGCACCGGCGGCAGTGTCAGTCTCGTCAGTGGAGCTGGGAAGACCAGTGGCCAAATTGCTTTGTCAACGGTCTCCGGTACGCAAGCAAGTGGTGGTATCGTGCTCCAAACGGGTGACGGCTTGCTGGGCTCGAGCGGTGCAATCTCCTTGTCGGTTGGTGCCAGCTCAGCCGGAGTCGGAAGCGCTGTTACCATCACAAGTGGAGCCAGTGCTCAGTCGACGGGTGGTGCCACAACCGTTACCAGCGGTCAAGGGCTAGCTGGTGGTGACATCGCCCTCACAGGCGGTGTTGGTACGACCGGAAATGGTGGTAATCTCGTCTTTGCAAGCGGCGCCGGAGCTGCAACAAGCGGTGCCATCACTCTTTCCACCGTTGGTGGCTCGACAAGCAGTGGTCCTATCGCTCTAGTAACGACGACGTCGACGACTGGATCTGGTGGCGCGATTTCGCTCTCGGTCGGAGGTAGTTCTACGGGAGTTGGGAGCGCTGTCACCATCACGTCTGGAGCCAGCGGTGACGCTCAAGGAGGCTCGACTGCGTTGCTTGGTGGTCAAGGCACATTGGGCGGTCATGTTCAGCTGCAAGCGGGCCAAGGAACGTCGACAATTGGCGGCAACATTGTTCTTACCTCTGGCGCGGGATCAACAACCGCAGGCTCTATCATTGCGCAATTGGGCGCCGCCACAACGGCCGGTACCTTCTCGGTGAAATCATCCTCGGGGGCGTCTCTTCTGACTCTGAGTCCGTTGGTCTTTACGGGCACAAGTGCATCGGTGACCTTGTCGTCGACCGCATCAACGATGGCCCTACAGTCGGCCGCCGGTATTGTCCTGACGGGCACGAGTACAAAGGTCACCGGAGGCACGCTCACGGTCGACTCGCAGAGCTTTCAAATTCTCAATTCTGGCACGGCAACTTTCGTCGTAACCAGTGCCGGTGGCATCACGACTGGGGGCAATCTCGCGTTCACAGCAGACGCGACTATTTCAAGTGTGTCGTCGCTTTCGGTGTCATCCACAGCCTTCACGGTCAGTGTTACTGACTCTCTCACACTTGGCTCGTCGTCTCAAACAGCACCGATTGCTTTAAACGGTCCCATCACAGCTGCCAGCTCGGTCAATATCGGCACGAGCGCCACCGTTGGTACCACGCTCACTGTGGCGTCGACTGCAACACTCGGTGGGCTCGTAAAGATTCCTGGTGCCTACTCATCCGCATCTATCTCGTCGTCGACGTCGTGCACACAAGGCGACTTGATCTTCACAGCCGACACACTCTACATTTGCTACGGCACAACATACAGCCGAATCCCGTACACTGCGTGGACGTAAGCTGCCCATGTATAATCTTCATATCAAACACTTCATTTTTTCCATCTCGAATGTTCCTTCAAGCAATGATAATAATGAGCTAGAACTGTCCTTGGTTTTGGACTTTCGACTCTCCGCACGCTGCGACTAACGGCAGGGGTGAGTAAGCCCTTGGTCGTTGTGGATGCAAGGTGTATAAATGGCACAATCCGGAATGATTTGGTGATGGAGCCAGACGTTGTGTCAGCATAACTCTTTAGGCGCAGTTGAAGTTTTAACACAGTCTCAAAGGAGCGTGCCGTGATCAACCAGATTGGCGACAGCCTCGGGCTCCTTGCCTGCTTTTGCCACCCGCAGTACCACAAGCGCGGCTTTCGGCGGCACCGGTTTCAGACGATTCTGATAATGGCCTTGACGTTTTGAGGATGTCGCCGCAAGTCGGAGCACCAACCTGCATGCTTGGTCAAGGCCTCCACGAGCTCTGGATGGGCAAAGGCGTCTGTCTACAACGTGCGGACGCTCAGCCATGGCTGCCGACGGCGCGCGGGTCAAGGCGTCGTGACTGTCATCGCTACTTCCGTCGTGTATTTAGTAAACACAGGAGCTTAGGCGATCGGTTCGGATGCTCCACTTGCGTCTCCACAGCTATATCGATGTGGTTTTTAACCACGTCCTCCAGAACGGCTCAACGCTCATGTCCGACTTCCTCGGCAACCTGATCGAGAAGACCCATTTGGCGTACGTGTGGGCACTTGGCGTGCGTTTCTTGCACCTTCGCATGGCCATCTCCCACGCGCAGCAGTCGCTGCACACGGCTGGCGACTTGGCGTTTCAGTTGCTCTTCGTGCAGCTTGACGGTCCGACGACACTTCTACTGGACGTTGCGCTCGATGGTGGCCTCGTCTCGCTTAGCATCGACGGTGGCCTCTGCGGCGGCAGTAAAGGGTGGGAGTCTTTGTTGGACCGTCTTCTATCGGCCGTCGCCGCACTTTCCGCTCACGCAGGTGACGCAAGCGTCGCTCATCAAGCTCCGAGCGCCGACCCACGCTTCGATCCTCTCGCTGCACTGCGTTTTTGCACGGCAATCTCCCGCTTGAGCTTCGGCGCGGCGCGTGGAACCTCGCGCACTAAGTCGCCCGACGCGACAAGCGGCGACGACGTCGACGACTCGGAGCAGCACCAGCATGTGCTCGCGACCGTCGGCGGTGGCGAAGTCCTGGACCACCTTAACGCCTTCGCAATCAGAAGCGGCAATCTGACGACCGAGACACAGTTGCAGTCGTTCAAGGAGCGTCTCACGGTCTGCCCTGGTAGACCTGCTGGTAGACAGTCATTCTCCTCGTCGATCTGACCAGGACGCAAACCATAGTCGCTGCCGACTATGGTCAAATCAACGTGCCTCTGATTGGTTCAAAATTTTAACGAATCAGTGGCACGTGATTAGTGCCGTCGTTCGGTGTGTGTTTAAAACTAGTTGAGTATGTAGTGTAGGTGATGATACGGAGAGCCTGGTTGTTATGAGCTCAAAAGTACTACGTAGTACACAGTAAAGCAATGAAGACGTTCGCTCAGAACGGAGCTATGCAAGGTAGATTTTTCAGCATAGGCCTCTTGGAATAGAGTCATGCGATTCGTGTACATTAATCTGTTTTAAACAGTATAGCAAATATGTGTTTACAACATCGCCAGGCGGCGCCAACTCTAACATTTTATGCACAAATATGAAGTTTCCGAGGGAATGCGGCATCCGGTGGGGTTGGTTGGCCAGAGGTGATTTTGAGAATCATGGCCAGCGTCCTCCGATCCATGCGCCTGGCCGCCGCCGCGCCCCGTGTCATCGCGTTGAACGCCAAGAGCGCGAGCGTCTCGAGCGCGCGCTTCTTTAGCAGCGACAAGAGCAACGATGGTATGAAGCCTGCGCATGAAGACCACCGACTGACGACCTGGCGTAGGCGAAGGCAAGGCTCCGTACAAGAACCGCTGGTACGTGGCCAAGGACAAGAAGGCCGCGCCGGTGGGCGCCACGGACGATGCCTTGTACAACTTGTCGCCTGAGGACCAGGTCCCTGACGAGCACACGGACTTGCCGACGCTCCCGGAAGGGCACACGTTTACGCTCGGCGAAGGCGCGTACGAAGAGACGCTCGAGTACCCGCAGCGCCTCAACCAGGACGAGCTCGCCCAGCTCGTTGAGAACCAGCGCGACTTTGTCATGGACGACGAAGACGACGACGACGACGACTCGCCGTCGCTCCAAGACAAGTCGTTCAACAACTGGGACCAGGGTGATGTCTACCTTCCGGAGATGATGAACTGGATGCTGCCTCGTCACAAGCGCACGCCGATGAAGCCTGAGCCAAAGAAGGCCTGGACCGAGTTTGTCAAGGCCGACCTCGACCCCGTCGAGCTTGCCCTCAACACGGACTTGCTCCGCCTCTTCATCTCGCCCAACGGCCGCATCGTGCCCCGTCGCTTTACGGGCCTTCGCGCCAAGCAGCAGCGCCAGCTCACCGCGGCTGTCAAGGTCTCGCGTCAGATTGGTCTGCTTCCGTACACTTCGCGGTACCCGTTGCCGTCCCCGAACAGATGGAAGCCATGACGCAGGAAGCCGTCTCGCGCATCAACTTTGCGGCGCTCGAGAACATGGCTGATGAGGTCGATGAGGCCGACGAGCAGTTCGATGAAATGTAGGTAGATAAAGATACGGGTGAAGGCCGTGATATCTTAGACAAACCCTGTGCCTTTATCCTACTTTGCGCAAATTTACAGTTGCGTCTGGTCGTCTTGCGCGCGACTAGTAGCTGTCGTCGCACTGAGATTTGCTGAGGCCCACGGCGCCTTGCCCATCGCATTCCAATTAGCGTTGGCAGCGCGCACTGCTGTTGTGCTCACGGGGGTGTACGAGGAGTCGCCAGATTGCGACGGCACCCACGAGCACGGGATGAGCGACCCAAAGAGCATGTGTTGGATCACGGGCAGCTTCTTCAGCACCTCGCCTTCGTAAAGCTTGAGCATACCAGAGTTGATCTTTTCCCACGAGTGCACGCCGCTGATGTCGTTGAGCATTGGCGACGTTTCGGCAAAGGACGACGCGGCCTTGACCTCGCGTACAAACTTGACCGCGTCCAGGTACAAGTAATCGGGGCTGTGCGCCGCGAGAAGACCATCGTCGTGGACAACCGACGGCGCGAGGTTGCGCTGACCTGCATCGCGCCCCATTATGCATACGCGGCCTTTGATGCGGTCACGTACCAATGAGCTGGGACGAGCCAAAGTAGAATGGCAAGCATTGGTAGTCGTCGAGACCCCAAACACCATGGGAGCCTGCGGGCTCCAGCATGTACGTCTTTTGAAGCCGGCGCATGAGCGTTAGGTACGTGTGGAAGACCTTCAAGACGACAGCTGGGAAGTCTGCCTGGGACACAAACCCAATCTTGTGCAGGGTGCCTGTGATGTGCGATGAGCCTCACATTAGCACAAAGGTACTGTACAAATCCAGAGCATAAAGGTCGTTTCGTGGCCGGTCCCATAGTCGATGCGTGTCCGGTTTCCAAAGCTGTCGATGAGGTATGGGCTGAGCTCGATGGCGGCGTCTTGCATACCAATCGAAGCGAGAAGTGACGCATGGAGCTTCGGTGCTTCCTACCGTCCTCAGTCGGTTCCAGTACGTACACACAACACAATTGCAGTTCACCTGGGCGAGGCGATCGTACCAGTCCCGGAACGCCTTGTTGCCAAAGCGCATGGGCTGGTCAATGGGCGGAATCTCATCGATCCAAGAGTTCAGCGTCGCAAGGAGGCCGCAGAGCGCCTCGACGTTCTATAGACATGGCATGTAGCTCTCAGCGGGATGTGCCATTATCTTGACGTACCGGCGACACGGTGTACTCGTCCGTGAGCTTCTTCCCGCGGACGCTCTCATTGAGGTGCTTGATGAAGACAAGGTGGCGCTCATAGGCCTAAGCCATGGTAATAAGGATCATGCGGCGAAGACGGTCGCATACATCGGATGCAAGGAACTGGCGCATGTCGGCCTCCGAGAAGATCGCGCGCTGGGGGAGCTGGAAGCTGTGGGTCGTCGCCATTTTGGGGAAGCGAAAATGACCCCTTACTGGAACTGAATGGGGTTGTCCGGATACGCATTTACATCCGGACGTTGCAGCGATGCGGGTGTTTCGGGCGACGGACGACGGACCTGCGGACGAGTTGGTCGAGGTGGCGAATGGCCGCGCGTCCTGCATCCTCAAGATAGCGGCCCCTGGCGGGGACGGCCAGAGCTGCGTGTATTACGAGGCAGCTATGATTGGCTACGTCCAGTGCTCCCCAACGGCGCATGACCTGCAAGCCTTGTTGCAGCGCCACATACGGGATGGCCTGGGCACCCTTCCAGGCTGGCGAGCGGTTTTCCGCCGAATCGATCGCGACTTTGACAATTCTGTCGTCGCCTCTCACTCGTCGCTCTTTGGACCAAGCGAGATCGAGATGGAGCTGCGCGTCGCAGGCCATTGCATTCGCATTGTCTGCGGCCTTGGCTTTGTCTTGACGCGGGCCTTTGTCTTTCTCGACCACGACGATACCTCGCATGACGTGCTTTGCAATGACCGCTCGCTTGAGACGTGTCTCGATCGCATCCAGTTGATGGTTCACGACCAGAAGCGCATGCGACAGGGCTTCGTTGAACGGGTTCGCGACCACGCCGTCGGTACGTCGATATAAATCAAAGTCCAAGAATGACTCGTATGTCTTGTGTAGTGCTGCAAGTCGATACGACCAACTATCGTCAATTCGTTGTTCTCGTTCAGCACGACGTGACGTCGCACACCTGGATCGACATTGTCGAGGTGACTCTGCCCCTTCTCTGGGGCCTCTCCGACGTGGACGCGGGCCAAACCAGTGGCTTTCTCGTAAAGCTCCGCCTTATCAGCCCAGGCGGCAAATCGGAACTCGAGTTATCAACAGAAGTGCGCAATCATATCGCAAGGCTTATGGAGTCTACCGACGCCGATACCGCGACGTTCGTTCCGTGGCTGTTGAACGTTCTCCGAGAGCGGTTTAGGGTAGTGCAGGATGACACCAAATGTTGATTTAAGATTTAATGCAGCTTCCATTTAAGTGCCGAAACGTCGCCGAGCTTGCGAGGGTTGCGCAGCGCTCGGGCAAAGAAGACAAGCGCCGCCAGCGCGCAAAACACACCGACGACAATGAACGCAACACCCAGCGGTTTATTTTCGCTGCCGTACCACGCGAGCTCTGCCAGCACGAGCGCCTTGGTGCCTACACGAACGTATGTAGGCGTCGTCCTTGTGCATCGAATGGGTTACCGCCAGAAAAAAAGTTGGATTGGACCGCAAACGTGAGCTCTGTCCCGTTGCGCAACTTGTCCTTGGCGATGCGGCCGTAGAGCTTGCGTACGATTGGTGTCGCAGTGACATCAATCCAAACGCGAAACCATTCGTTTTCGAGTCCGACGCCCGGCGGCGCAGTGGTTGTCCACGCCGTGCTGTTGGAGTAGTCAGGCGTCATCTATTCCAGTTCTCTCGAATGCTGCTTACATATCAACAAAACTTACTGAAGGGGGGTTCGGGCGGTCGGGCATCGGGATGATACGACTGTAGTTTGGATTGTGCCAAATAGGTAGATACCTTGCCAGATCCAAGGACACACTTGGGTTCTTCACATTGTACGTCAGGAACGACTTGGCAATACCTGACGGGATCAGTGAGTGAGCAGCATATTAAAGTAAAATCAACGCACCTTCGTGCGTGAGGTCGCCGTGGCCGAGGACAGGGCCGTTGATAACTGATCCATTGTGCAACCTGACATGGTCACAATCGCCTTGTCTAGTGGATCAACGTGTACCAGAAGATGTCGTTGAACATTGTATTCGCGACCAAGCCGCATGGATAGAGCTGCCGCGATTGTTCAGAGCCGTTGCAGACGGTACCATAGCACGCGGTTGATGTGACGGACACCAGTGGGTCGCAATTGGTTGTGCTGAAGGCGTTGTCAGCCCAGAGATCCATGAGCTGGCTGGGCTCTTGCGAAGCGACGAGGCGACGGTGGTTTTGGAAAAATGGATCGAGCTCGTAGTAGAGATGGCCATCACTGACAAAATCTTTTGTGACGCGGATAGTAACGTAGCATGTGTGCTGGCCACTGAACGAGTTGGCGTCTGCGGGCGAGGACACGTGGCAGTTGCTTAGGCGCGCAACATACCCGTCCACCTGCGTCGCATTGAGCTGGTCCGGACCGTCGTACACTACGCGGTAGACGCTTAGCTGAGAGGTGCTGCGGCAAACGAGGATGCCCAGTACGAGACACCCAATCGCGCTCGCAAAAAGGATCACGATGGTCCACCACAACGTCAAGATGGGCTTCCACGTGGGCAGCGTTTGCTGCGACCAGCGAGAGTCGTCAGGGCGGTTGAGGCTGGGGGGCGCTACAGCTAGTCCAGCGTGGCGCGAAGCTTCGTCAGGTCCTTCGCGTTGGGCTGGCGGACGCACCGACTCGGGTCGCTTCGACATGGTCGTTGCAGGTACTCGTATGTGACCCTTCGTAAATTCTCTGAAACTACTTCCAATCGTGATTGGACAAAAAGTCCTGACAATTCGCCAATCATGGATGATCATGCTTGATTTGCTTCATCCTCTCCAAAAGGTCGTGTGGCTTGGTGAAACGACACATACGACGAAGGCCAGTACATCACGCGCGGCGATGCGCGTACAGTCGATGCCAAGGATGGGGTTGATGTTCATGAGACTCTACAGCCCAGGTCTACGCACGAAACGAAGACGTTGGCCATGTATGGTCGCGACACGGCTGCATGCAAGCATCTCGCTTGAGGTCGTCGCTCGTGTAGTTGTCCTGGATGCTCGTGTCACGTTGGGTGGAATTTGGCGCCTGGTGCATCGGCATGGTCATCGCGGCTTCGCGCGAGCCTATCGAGGTACTCGCGCACAAAGGTCCCGTCAGCGTCTCTTCTTCAAGAACCATCGGGTAAATGGCCTTGATAAAAAGGGCCTTGATAGGCTCGAGTAAGCCTACCATGAAGCCCGTCGCCCCGACGTCAATGATGCCGTGCCGATCTCGGTGTTTTCATCCTCGTCATCTTGAAATGACCATTCCACCTTGCGCTACGCTCGAGTGGGGCAATATATGACTTGATTAACCGCTCGAATTTAGGATTGGCGTGGCGGGTTAGAGTATAATTGTAAAGTGAGCTACGTAGTACACTGCCTACTCATTACGTCTACCGGTGTTTTTGCGGCGCTTGGAACTACCGGTACCACTTTCCGAGAAGAGGATGGGTAACCCCGCGCGAAGAAGGATGATCTTTAGATGAAGATAGCGAGAAAAGAACATCAGAGCCACGGCGAAAGCGTGTCCGCTTGAGATTTGCACCTTTAGTAGCTAGCTAACACTGGCCACTACTGGTACTACATTTGTTGCCCCACAAGTTCAGTCTTTGCACGAAGACAAACATGTTCTCGGGCGTCTTCGCTTTTGGCGTCGTGAAGCCGACGGGCGCGGCCATGCAGAGCTGGGCCATGGACAACTACCATTGATATCTTGAGCAAGAGCGACATCATGAAGGCGCCATTATCGCGCTCAGCCGGAGGCCCCGTACTTGGTGCAGGTGATACAGAAAGCCTGCTTGCACTTCACGCTCTAGCTCGAACCACTTGTCCACTCTAGTGCCCCGGATGCGGCGTCCGTTGCTGTTTAAAATGGCCCACTATATCAGGTCCCCTGCGAGGTAGAACGAACCAGTATCGCGTTAGGATATCACTTGGACAGCCATATGTGGAAACCAAGAAGTACGCGAACCGCAAGTATAACAACGACACGTAGATTACGAATGCGGAGCTCGAAGCTGGTCAAATATGGTGCGACAACGCTTGCGATGACCGCGTGAAGGCGTCTTTAGTCGTTGCACGGTAGCCGATCCACTTGTCATTCGGCGTCTCATGTTGTCCAAGATCGCGGCTGCGGCACTTAGCGGGCATCGGTTGGATGAGGTGGGGGGGACATCAAGTTGTGGGCGTGCTGGGCTTGAGTGATCCCCATCTTGGTCGTCGTCCGTGAGTATCGAGTGTGCCATCTTTTGGTATTTTCTACGTAAATACATATCTACCGGGTTGAACCGAAGACCAAAAGCTGTTGTTTGTGGACCAGCGGCGACGACGCGCTCGGCCCCACGCGAATGTCGAACCCGTGGATGAACTAGTATTTGAACCCTGCTGGACACAGCCTCCGGCTTGAGCAGACGCCGCATCCGGGTAGGCGAAGGCTAGGTCGGCAAAGTTGCTTCAGGGCGCATAGGCGTTGGCATGATCGGCGCCGGCCAGGTCGGGACCGGGGACGACGTGAGAGCGGCGTGCATATATCAGAGCGAGTGACCATGGTGGCACGCGATCCAAGTCTCGAGCGCGGGCGAGAGGCTAAGACCGGCTTGATTTTTGGCGCGTAGACAATCTTCTGTTGCACTCGAGCAGATCTTCTATGCGCTCAGTATTGTGCGTGATCGAGCGTCCTCTGATAAAGCCTTTCTGATTCGTGCCAAGAGGGCAGCGTACGACTGCAGCTGGTTGGCCAAGACTGCAGTGAGGATCTTGACGTCGCCGTTGATGAGGCCGATCGGGCGGTTGTTGGTAGGGCAGGGCAGTCGCGTGCGTCCTTCTTGTGCAAGAGCATCGTCGCGCCTTGGACTAGGTTAGGTGTGAGCGATGCCTCGTCGTAGAGTGCGTGGTTGTGCACCATTTCGAGCGCGCTGGGCTCCTAGGGCGGTCCCAGTCTTAGGATTTTGTACGGTAGCGCTTCCTGGCCGGGCGACTTGTACCGCGCTCTCTATGCAATTGTAGAGCTCCGAGACTAATATTTGGAGGCGCCTGCCCATGTCGGTCGGAAGGCGCGTCTTGGTTGTGCAGTCGAGTCGCGTCCTCTTCTGCGGCGTACAGCGACGAGTAAAACCCGTGCAGGGCCTGCGAGATCTCTTATGGCGAGGTGCAAACCTGACCCGGGTGGAAGTCGTACCAAGTGTCTATCACCGCAAAACGAATACCATGCGCCCGAACAATGGCCAATGGTAGACCTTCGTGGAAAGCTGAGTGCAGATCAACAACCGCCGCACGAATTGGTCTGGAATCGACTGGTCCTTGCGTCTCGTTGCAAGAGGCACACACCGCAATCGCCTGATAACCGCTCGTGCAACGCAACTGAGTTTGGCAGCGCAAAATGTCATCTTCCGAGATCGGAGCTCCAAGAGTTGCTGAAATGCGGTCGCAAATATGACTAGAATCGTCGCCGATGGGCGCCTCGTCGTTCAAAACATGAGCATTCGGGTCGCCAGAGCCCTAGTACTAGTATAGAAGCGCGAGACGTGGGTCCTTCGTGTAGGTGGGCTCCAAGAATGTCAACTCTTCTCGGGTGATAGTCGTCATGGTTAACGCCGTTGCAGCCAGCTCGCGTATGCTTTCGACTTCGACCTCGATGGACTAACCTTTCTTACTCGACGGTGCAGGGTTTTGTTATCACATGCGTCCGAGCGCGGTTACGCATGATGTCGTCCGCAGCAGCGGTGGCTTCAGCGTGGTGCCAGTCTCCGCTACATAAAGTATCAGGCGCCATCACTCGAAAATATGTTCCATACCGTCGCCAATTGCCTGCTCTGTGACAGCTACAGAAATGAGCATAGCTGGTCAGCTCGTCTTGAAGGAATGATTGCAAGTATCAGCGTACGTACCTCCGTGATCAAATGTGACCTGCTTGTCGTCAAATAAGTACCTTCAATGTCGTTGTCATAGATGCGTGCCATCGCCCTGATGTATTAAATGGCGACCTGCAGCACAATAGTCATGCATCGACCTCCTCAGTGAACGGTCGTGTACCTTTTCTATTCGCGCACGATGCTGACAATATCGTACCGGCGTACCCATTTCGAAGCCTCATTGGCGCGTTGCAGTACTAGGACATCGTCACGGGCTCGCGCACGGAGCTCCCCAACATCGTGCGTGTGCTCGCCTCGCACACCAGCTGCTACACTCAAGAGCACTGGAAGATGGCCATGCGGGTGCCGAGGTATCTTGTCGGCATGTTCGACCACGTTCTCGTATACGACCTCGTGGAAGCGACGAACTACAAGCAGCTCCAGATCGACTCTTTGAAGGGACGACAAGCCCGATCGTAAGTCCATTTCCGGTTTATCGTTATCACACAAATGCATGGTCAGCTCATGTCGGCTCAAAGCCGCAAGCAAGACGCCCCTCCCACCTGTACGTGGCATGCCAAGATGATTGCGGCGAGCCACTGCGCTTGCGAAGTCGTCTGGAATGAGATGCTGCTCGAGGAGTGCGGCCGATTCTACGGCCCATCGACCATGTCCCTCAACCCAGGAGCTGCCAGCATCCTGGTTCCCACGACGGCAGCAAGCACATCATGGTTCGGCACCTTGGTTTCCAGGAGGATGTCGAGCAGCGTGGCCTCAAGATTAAGACGATCTGGACCGACGACATCAAGGCGGACATTCTCACAAAGAGTCTCCCTGCGGCCAAGTTTGTCAAGTTCCGAGACGAGCTTGGCTTCAGAGAGTTACTAGAGAACATGTCCAACGGGATAATTACATTTGCTCGTGGTCTTTGTAGGCTTGCTCGTGGTTTTGCATATACTCTTTACTAGGGGGCCCTACGGCCACACTTTTTGCGGTGATGTAGTCCGTATATGGTTTTCATGTAGGTAAGCTTGTATATAGACTTGCATTATGGTAGCGCAGTGTCTGGTATTGCCTGGTCGGTCAACTGGTTCCGGTAGGTAGTGTGGTGACGCCCGCTGTGAAACTCAAACACAATGCGAGGGGAGAGCCGTCTCCCGGAAAGCAGGCAGTTGTCTTGAGTTACTCCGCAGGGCAAAAGATGAAGTGAGCTAGTTATGCGAGCTCCAGCGTGAGCACTCGAAGAGGCGTCGATAAAAGAAATGGCAAAGCGTCACTACAAGACTATTGTCCTCAGTATGTGATACCTAGATGACGATAGGTGTAATGTATCTATCTGTTAACGTTAAGGAAAGCGCTTCTCCAGCCATCCACCACCAATCAGGTCGTGTCCTGGCTTGCGTTGGTTGGAGCATAGTTTGTCCCAATCGTCCAGACACAACAGTAGACGCCTACTCGAGGTATCGGACACCTTGCGACATGTGAAAAGATAATAGTCATCGCAAATGCGATGACTGTTATCTATCTATTTGCGAGACAAACTGGGAACTGTAGACGCTTGGGCCGGAACGGCAGCGTGTTTTGCGTACTGTCGTTGATGAGCGAGATGCGAGGCATGACGACGTCGCCAGCTTGCACGCCAGTCAAAATCGTAACCTGAATGCACCGGTCACGCAATGTCGGCACCATGAGTTGCGTTCTGTTGCATATACCGCCATGTGCCCACGTGGCGGTCGCACAGCAGCATGGTAGTGGCGTTGACCTTGAGCCCGAAACGGTGTGGAGGGAAGCCAGGGATGTTGATGGAGTTGAAGAACTCAACTAGGTAGTTGACAGCGGCTTCTTGTAGCCGATCGTCGTCGTCGTTTGCTGCTGCAGCTTGTACCTCGTCTTCGAGAGCTTCGACACTGGCGACAGACCTGTAAACGCGCTGGTCGGGTAACTGAGCTACCAGCTATTGCGCAAGTACCATGGCGTTCACCGAAGCGACGACGTCGTTTTTTCGGTCCAAAATGACACGTTGAGCAAGGTACGCTGGCAGTTCGTAAATGGGGATTGAAGGATGCTCTGGCTACACGAAATTGATAACGTCGGTAAGCGCATGCGTGGGGTCGCTGTCGATGACGATGTCTTCGGACAGGCAGATGTGCTCGTCACCGAAGCCGCCACGTGCTGCCTGATCGCGGCCGTGAGACGCGTTGCCGACGGCACGCAACGTGTGTCAACGGCCCATAGTGTCTAAAAACACGCATGTTGGTGAGGAAGTGGAAAGGAGACACGACGCCCGAGGCATCGCGCCGCTATTAGCAAGCTTCGCCCAATTCTTACCGTGCAGCACGTGGAATGACGGACAGAGTTTGCTTAAAATCACCCGAGACAAAGAGTCTTGTCGCCAAAGAGTCGATGCGCCTCGGAGCAGATATCTCGGAGCATTCTATCGACGGCGTCAATGGCGTCCTTGTGGATCATCGAGCACTCGTTCCAGATGAAGAGATCGGCCTCGCGAAGCAACGCGGCGAGGTGGCTCTGTTTCCTCACGCGAGGATCGTTTCGGCGTTGACCACCAACGGGATCTTGAAGCGTGATTGAGCAGTGGTACCACTGTGAAGCGTGAGTCCAGCGAGGCCCTTACCGGTATATGCAAGTGCAATCGCGATGCGTTCATTAGATCGACACCATGCAAGCAGAAGGTTGGATACATAGCTCTTTTCAGAGCCGCCCTCGCCACACAGAAAGAAATGGC
Organism: Saprolegnia parasitica CBS 223.65; assembly: GCF_000151545.1. NCBI lineage: Eukaryota > Oomycota > Saprolegniomycetes > Saprolegniales > Saprolegniaceae > Saprolegnia > Saprolegnia parasitica. Next base: position 1,100,771 of record NW_012156398.1, on the reverse strand, counting down.
GTCTTAGTTGGGTTGGCGGCAGGTCGAGCTCGCGGCACACGGCATCGAAGACAGCGCGCTGCTGCGGGCGGGTGGTCAGGACGCCCTCTAGCGTTCTCAGTAGGATCTCACGGTCGTACGACTTGTCCTGGCCGAAAATAACTCAGTTCAACAACAACGACTTGTCCTGGCCGTGTGAGCGCAAGAGCTCGTCGATGCCGCATAGCGCACGGGTCAGTGGTGAGCGAGAATCGCCATCGGGGGGCATTGCCGTCGCATAGTCCTCGCAAAGATCTTGTGCAAACTCGTCTCACCAACAGCGTGACGAAGAGGTCACGAAGCTCATGTGGCATATGGCTGAAGGAAGCGTGGAGGATGCAACGTCGCAACTTGTCATCGGATGCGAGTAGCCCGAGAGCTTGACATGCTTTCTTGAGGTGACGTGAGGGACACCATCGACAGTACGGAGATTAGCGTACGGCATAGGGCCACGGCGATGACACAGGAGCGTCCGAATGTAATAACGCTCGCCTTCCTTTAGGGAAACGGCGTACATGCTGCTGAGAGCACACTTGCGAGGCTGCCAAAAACCAACGTTATCCGTGTGCCACGTGTAGCGACAGATCTCGCTGTAAAAGCGTTCTTGGAGACACGCTGTCGTCGTCGGGAATGTCGGCAAGACGTAAAGCGAAACAGGCATGTGCGGGAAGAGCGGCACATTCTAATGCTTGTTAGTATCCGTGATGTACACAAACGGCCAGTAGGGGTCGAGTAGCCGGTCGGCTCCGTGCAAGACGACATCATAAGGCTGTCCGCCGTGTTTTGTGTGACGATCGCCGCGGCGGAGGCACCTCTACCGGGTCATGTATGGCCTAGGCACCTCCGCGTACGGACAAAAGTACTGTCCGTCTGCGGGATTGGACGCTGCTACGTCAGTGAGAACTGCAATCTCGGTAGAGACGGGTATGTTTCCAGTCCCGCCATGCAGCGACCGCAAGCAAATAGAGACGTTCGCACTGCCATTCTCGTGCAAGATCTCTCGAGCGTGCTTGTGCAACGCATCATACGGATTGTACGTGTTCAATAAACTTTGCATCAAACAAAGTGTTGACACCGTACAGAATGATTATACGCTTGAAATATAAATGCAAAAACCATGAGCAAAATTCAAGCAGATGTATTTTTCAAATTACCATTCTACCCGTGCTCGATATCTACAGCTTTCCGGCATGCGCTTCGCGCAAAAACGTTGCATTACTCCTCTATATGTCAGACCCCTAGAAAAATAAAGTACTGCGCCTCGCTGCGAAAACTGGCTATCATTATTTACAAGGGGTACAGCAGCTCTTTAAAAGATTGAACTTCATATATCACTGGAGCATGCGAACTCGGTACGCGCGTCTCCGTAACGCGGCTCCATATTGTTGATGTAAATAGGAGGCGTAGCCGGAGCGAAAAAACAATGGCAGCCAATTTGGGCACAAGATTTGACATGGCGTTGACATGTGCAGTCGAGTCTTGCAGGACGTCGTGTATAATCAGGCAAATGTAGTATGCAACGTGCTCTCAGGCAGCTACAAGAATCGACTGACCGCAACGCGTGTCCATAGCTATGCGAGGCAAACGGCGCCGAAGATGTAGAGGAGCGGCAAATTCGAGCGCAGCAAGTACTACGACAGAAAGTTACGATCGTTGAGTGCTAATCGCTTAGACATATGCCACAACAACAACAAGTTTTCTTCGTTACGAATTTGTATTTATTTGCCTATAGCTAAAATGTACACCCTCTTTAAAGACACCAGAAGACACCAGGCTTGGACCTGAGGCAATGTTGAGGTAGCGGCAAGCAGACCCACGAACGAAACGAGATCACGAAGGGCACCTCCGGGACGCTCTGGACTATCTGAAAAATTCGTTAAGCGAATTGTCTGTAACGCTTACGTTTTAACCGCGCAACCTTACCCGTAGTGGGGAAGCAGTCCAGTACTAATGATCAGAAACAGTTGGATCTTTAGCATCGTTTGGCGAGTATAGTGTTCTGGATTTGGGTGACGCCATACCGAGGACACGTTATAACTTAGGTGGCATGGAGCGCTCTGGTGTTCTGTGCGCTCGGTGTCTTACGTCCATTGCTGTGCAAGTGCTGCTCACTGGCAGCGGTCGGTAGTTGTGCCGATGACTCTTGGCATGCTTAGCATCCAAGGGGCCCTCTACGATTCAAGGCTCATCAAGTTGCCAGCGAATGTCAAGGATATAGGACGTCGCTCGCCCTCCCGTGTTTTCGCCCTGCAGAAGCGGCCTCTCTATCTCCATGAAGTCTGGAAGTCTCATCGCCTCCGGGCCCACTGTCGCCCCCATTAGTCGACCGGCCTTGTACGTCCAGCGTCGGCTCTATGCGCTCGGTCGTATTCAGATTTACTCAGAAGCACCTCTGACGATTTCGTTCAAAACACACTTGCACTCCACAGTCGTGTGGTCCTAGTACAGTAGCCTGCGTACGACCTTGAGCGATGAAGTAAATTCTAAGGCCAGGACCATAAGCCGTTATCGCTTCGCGCCCCATTTAACAGACCAACTGATAATCTGATGTACGTGGCGGCCTGCATACATGCAGTTTGCACAAAGGAGGTATATTCCAAAAGGAGCAACCTGCGGCTCTAGAACGCTATTTTTTACTTGTGCAAAGCTCTGATTTGGCGATATATGGATACTAGGATGCGCCCTGCGGCCACACTCTACCGTGGGCGCAATCTTCTTAGGGCGGAGTATGTACCTGATAGTATGCCCGTGCTTGTTACGACATTCTAGTGTCAGGCAGAAGGTCATTCTGTTTGTTCTGTGTTTCGCTAACTCCTTCGCGTCCAGCGCAAACCCGGGTAGCAGAGTCAATTGCGAGCGATCTTAAACAGCTTAGTCGTGCTGGTCGCTCCTTTCGGTAAGTGCCTGTCAAGATATGCTTACCACAAATCATATTTGGGTATTCCGATGTAGTCAATGCGATGCGCATTTGATTCGTCTAAGGTCGCATGCATATATTAAGGCAAAGTCCGAAGGCAAGCGAAATATGATGCCGACGACGCTTTTGTTCGTTGCAAACTCGCAGTGCGTAGCGTAGATATCGCTAACTTTGAAAAGAGATGGGTTCAGTAGAAGACAGCTATGCAACAGTGGACACCGCGAGGAAGTAGAATAATGCGATGGTGTCTTCGCACAGAACCAACACAAACAACGACTGACAGGGTACATTCGAAGACTGGAAACCAATAGCAAGGTGCACGATGCACCTCTTATCAGTAAAACCTAACTGCGGGCAAATACAACTGATATATATGCAAGCTACAAAAAAAGCGGCAACACCAAACGGCGATCAGTTGTACGGGACTTTTTGCGTACATCTGGTTCTGTGTAGGAGGGAGGCATATTCCGAACTGAGCCGCCATGGCGCTAGAAAAAGTAATCTGCTCAGCCAGTCAGCCGGTTACTATCCATTGCCCAATCTAAGCATTGCACATCCACGTATCGACCAATCACACCTATTTCTTGCACAAGGTGGGTCATATGAAGCCGGATACCGATACCCTTATGCGGCCTTGTCCAGTTACCAAGAACAGTAAGAAAAAGTCGTCCAGAGCGTCCCGCCAATGCGCCAGCTAGTGCACTCAGCTAACCAACGCTCAACGTCCGTGTACTTTAATTGCATCTCCGGAACTGTCACAGTGCAGCTCGCGCTTTGCGCCTTGGGGCGCAATGAGTCATAGGCATGGTGACCCACCGGTGGTGAGGCCGCGAAGCCTACGAAAAGCTAGCTTGCTACATCCATCGGTGCCATACATAAACTCCCTACAAACACATACTCGCTGCTCTCGTCTCTGCTACTGCTCGGCACGCGCTTTGCCCAAAAAAATGACTTGCTCCGCTCGTCTTGCCGCCTTGCGGCACTCTGTAAGCAAGGTGACGCCTCAGTAGCCCAGAAATCCTTTAGCTGGTGTCATTAAATTTACTACCACAATACAGATTCCAGACAATTTTTCAGGCAACGTCCGGATATCCACCTAGGTTGGGAAACTGCCTCCGATAACTACAGAGCCCGCACGACTGCGCCGAGCAGTACGATACGTAGCCTAATGCATTACGCACTGCCTGCGCGCACTCGCTTCGCGGCCGCGTCGGCCTCGCCTCCGGTCGGTCCGAGCTTGGTGATCCGAGGAGGGTGTACCTAGATCTTTTTACTTTAAGCAAAAGGAGATCCCAGTAGCTGAGCATCGTACATATATCGACTAGATAGTTACAGCTCTGCAACATGGTCATCCAGCCATACATACATGGTTACGGACATCTCCATTTGGCAACATTTGTTGAAGGAGCATTTATCCGAGACGTCCCGCTAAAGCGTTAGCGCAAATAATGAGTCCGGAATTGCCGCAGCAAAAACGCACTTAGCGCGTCGCTGGAGCGCGAATGGTCATTGCAGCTAGTTATAGAAGGCGGCTTAAAATCGATGTTCCTGAATTGCACCCTTTGTTAATGCATTCTACCAGTCAGCGCACGACATGTTGGGAAGGTATACGTCCACGGCATTTTTTGTACCTTTGCATGACTGCACGTAACTAACAACGCAATCGCATTCCAACAGGAATAACAGGTGCCACATTAAAGATGTAAGGACAGTAGATTTTTGTTTGCACGGGCACTTTGCAAAATTGGATCGGATGCACCATTGCTCGACTGCTGTTTCGCTCACAAGGTTGCTTGCACGCTATTTGACATGCACGAGCTTTTGCATTTACACGGCTATGACTTCTGTCTCTTCAAGTAGCTTAGTTAGATGAATATATAAAAGTCCTAGCAAGAGCTTCTCTTCTTCGGAGCGAAACGATCAGCTAGGTACACGCTCATCGATGACAAAGCAACGCAGCCGTGACCCTGTGAGAGTTCTCACACCGTGATCCCAATACAGATATGCTGGAAATTCTTTTCCAAATTCGTTTAGTTGAGAGCAAATCTCCCTATAACGTAAAGCAAACAAATCTAGGTACAGCATTCTGAAAGGCACCCGGCTCGGACCTACCGGAGGCAAAGCCGAGTCGGCTACCATGTGGCCCGTCAAGCAAAGCAAATACGCGCACGCAGTGCGTACCAATGCAGCATCGTGGGGGAATTCTTACGCAACAGCATCTGTGTGACGCCATGGTCAGTGGTTTCTCTGTGTGCTCGGTACCCAGACATTAGAGCTTTACTGTATCTTCTTTTGACTTCCTTTTAGTTTCTTTTCGCTTTCTGCTATTGGATTGACTGCTTAAAATGTCCACGACCTCGGCGAAAGTCAACGTTTATCATATGGGCCGTTAAACTCTACGTTTATCTTACTCTTCGGGAGTGTAAGTGCTGGTATCAGGCAGTCATATCAGTACGCGTTTAGCGGCTGCTCGGTGATATCGATGGTTTTGTTGCCAATTAGATGGGCTCAAGCGGCTTACTTCGTGCTTCCGCTCTATGCTGCGTCGAGGACGTGCGAGTTATGCGCATCTCGCAGCATTTATGCGTCAACATTCTGCACCTCACTCATGCACTAGCACAAGATGACATCGTATCCAGGCGACAACCGCGACCTTGACGCTGATGCCTGTCAGAGCCAGCTTGTAGAGCCGCATGTTCCGTCCCCGTCTTCGCTGCGCATAGGCCAGACTGAACTGGTGGCGGCAGCCGCTTGCTTATATCCGTACATATTCAACTGGCACACTACTTTTGATTTTCAACGGGCTTTCGAACCATGCGTTTTGTCCTAGCTGAAATTTAAAAAAGAGCTTAAATGTCTGCTATCGCATACTAGTACAGTAAAAAGATCTAGGTACACCCTCCTCAAAGGCACCTGGCTCGGACCAACCAGCTGCAGGCGAAGCAGACGCGGCCGTGAAGCGGCCCCACGAGTGGACGAGTGCGTGCACGCAGTGCGCAGGGCATTGGCGCGTTGCGCATGAGTCGGCTTAGTGGTGCTGGCTTCGTAGGGTTGTTGGCGGCATCTTTTCTCCGTGATGGATATCTGAACGTTGTCGGATAAATTATCGCGAATCGACGAGATGAAAGCAGCTAGAATGATACCCATTCCAAATTTTTGTGGGTCGCGAGGCGTCACCCTTCTTTCTACTTGGCCCGAAGCGACCAGACAGGTGGAGCGCGTGCCGTGGCGCAGAGACGAGAGCAGCGAGTCAGCTAATTGGTGAGGACCGGTGCGTACATCGGTTCTCGATGGCGAATAGTGAGTTAGAGTGGAACGCTGACGCGCAGCGAAAGGCTTGCGCAAGGAAGAAGCGCAGAAGTAACGCACAAGTGTAATCGCTTGCGGACAAGTTGAGCAGAGAACGTGATTGCTGCTGTCGTCAAGAAGGCCAGTCTCGAACCTACGCGCCTTGGAAAAGCACTAGAAGGCTTTTGTACGATTGAGCTCGCCAGCGCAGACCCACTTGCTCCGTCAACGTCCGCAACCAGGCCGCGCGCTCGTACAACGTTGCGTGTAGGAGGTCCTTCACGCGCCAGTCGATCGTGCCGCCTCGAGCACATAGCCACGCCCATCGGTACCGAGTCGAGTCGATGTGCTACGCGATGCTGCTGGCCGCACGACAAGCCACCCGCCGCCCTACTGGATTTCGAAGCATCCCGCGGCACCTCGGCAGCCTCGCGAAAGCAATGTACAGCGGTTGCCACCGGCATCACGTCAGTACCTGCAGTGCCTATGCCACCTCGGCGCTCAAACCAACGCAGCGCGTCGACACGGCCACCAAGGCATGCGCCCTGCCAAACGGCCCCAACAAGTCGAGTCGGACCCTGAGTCCGAGCCGGAGATGGCAAGTGGGATCAACTCAGATCCGGACTTTGAGCCCTGGTGCCCCCTGTCGTGCGACGTGTCAACGCTCGACAGGACGCAACGATGAGCCTGCGCTTGCAACCGCTACGTGCGCCTACGACGACGAGTTCAACGAGGACGCCAAGAACAACGATAGACAACGACGCTGTGAACGAGCTAGCCTTAACGATGAATTGATCGGACATTTTCATCAGGGACGACGTCTTGGACAAGGAGGAGGCCATCACCCAGGTGCGTGCGCACTACACGCTGTCCACGAATCGCGTGCTGCTCGATCAACGAACGACCCTCTCGAGGTCGACGCTCCCAACCACAAGGCATGGTCCGCCTCATGCCGTCCAAGTTGTACAAGCTTGACACTCGCTGCTGCAACAACGTCAAGATTGGCGACGAGCACAAGTGCTCACCGGATCGTTGCCAACCTCCAGCAAGATAGAAAAATAATTGTCCTCCTTGCTGCAGTAACAATGCCGACGAAATGTACCATCCCCAATAATTTACAACGAGAATTACGTTTACCATTAATGGGGCTTTGTACTACAACTTTGGCCGTCTGGACCCGATGGATGCAGAACAAAACCGCGGCTGCCTCATCGCTGCGCAGCAGATCAATTTCAAGAGCGGGTGCTGCTCACACCCGGGACGCGCGTGGAGCAACTGAATAATCCCGCTATCCAGGCACTTCCGTTGCTCCAATGCCTACTGCGTACACACATTGAGTGTGGCCGTAGGGCCACAGGGCTCACCCTAGTAAAGTCAAAGTCATAAGTAGGCTGTCGTAGAGAAGTTGCTCTCTATGAACCTCCAAAATCCAGAATGCACGATCGGAACGGGTTCATATTTGCCCAAGCTCTCGATGTGTGAAAGCTGCGCGCGTTCGCGTCGCCGGGCACGGATCACAACCACAATACTCGCCATCTCGGGCTCTGCTGCTCTGTCGTGCTGACATCTCGGTTTTATGTCGCATTCAAGGAGAAGGAATGTCTTCTGTTGTCATGCTGACTACATTTCGTAACTCCCGTAGCGGCGGATCATCTACCTGCCGTCCAGGAGCAAGGCTCCTCTGCGCACAGCGGCCACGAGGTGGAAACGCAGCTGTAGGCGGCTCGAAGACAAAACCAACGAAGACAATAACACGGACCTGTCTTACCGACGTGCGCGATCTCCTTGCGACGTATGGGCAAACGCGGCGAACTCATGATTTTCGCCAGCCAAGCCGCAGATCGTGTGCGACCTCCAGGTGAAAACTGGCTGCGAGCCCACTCGCCGCGATTGTCGTTTGTTGTGTCAGCATTCGAAAGACGTCTGCGACCGCTCCAGTGTGGCCGTAGAGTAATTAATCTGGCCTCATTCACCAGAAATCAAATGTAAGTACCGTGTAAGATGACTAATATATAACAGTGGATGATTGAAAGGGGGCTAATAAGCGCTTGTATTTGCTCAGCGCTTCAAATCTGTGTCGCGAAGCTCGCTTCGTTCTTCGTGAGGCATGTTTGTTGCAGCTCATGAACTGAGCCAACTTTTCAGTTGGAGCGACAAACGACCGATTATGCGCTCCTTGCTACTTTCCAACTCAAACTCAGACACTCCTGAGCCTCTACCAGACAAACCCCAAGGAAAAAGGTGACCGCAGACCCACAGGGCTCACTTGAGCGTCTGGTGATTCGATGTGTCATGTGTGCATCCACAACGGGTTTCACCAGAATATAAAGAAGCATAGAACGCAGAGGTTTTGACAATAAACTGAAAAATAATTATACTAGTAATTCCCAGCGACGTTGGATACGGCGCTAGCGCCGATTCCACCTCGTGGTCTTTGTTCTCAGTAGGCTGCCTTCGGTTCCAATCGATGAGCCGCCGCTTTACTAATACGCGACATTTTGGCGCCAAACACGACGTCAATCTTCCAGTCAACGCCATGGTACTTGCGCAAGAGTATGGTGCATATCTGGGATATCACGCGACGATAGTGGACTGGCGTGATAAACTGCTCAACATAGCTTAGCTTATGGAACCTAGGCGGCGTATCTTGCTGGTCAAAGATCGCTAATGCGATCTCGAATCTTGGAAAAATCTTGAAAGACGCCAAGAGAGATCTTAGGCGACACCTTTACGTGACCGTCATACGAACGTGTTCCGGAATATCTCCATCCATCTCCATCACAATGACTTCGCATACGTAGCGCTACTCCCGAATGCCTGCGAGTCGCCACCAGCACTTGGTCGTTGGGAGTGAGCTTGATATGGTCATTATTGTCAAGTGGGCTGCAGACCACTCAAAGCCCACGTGGAACTGGATAAAAACTACACTACTAGGCTCACATTTCTCGGTATTCAACAGCTACTTGGCTTTATTGGGGACTCGCCGCCTCCATCTCGAGACGATTAGGTGGAATGTCAATGGAGTTGAAAGGCGCAACATGGTAGCTAATGAGAGCTACTATTAACGGCAGTGAAAGCCAAGGCATCGCGGACAAATATCTCGCTGCCACATTTGACGTGCGCGCAGATTGGCGGGACTTCGATGCCATCGTCAAGAGCTCTGGCTTTTTCGGCAAAAATGCCCATCGTTGGCATGGATCGTTGGCCACCGCAATCAAGTCAAGGGCCAGCTGGACTTCAAAATGACATCCTACACCGACGGCATATCTATGATGGCGACTTGCTGCCTCTCAGTTTCAATCTGCACGACGGACCGGTGTCAGGGGTAATTTTTATGGATTCTTTCCAAGCCTGCAGCGCGATCTCATCAGTGGCCCGAGAAGTTATGTGCCAAGGTTTGCTTGCCTCTCAATACACCTCTTGAGCGTGAGCACTTGTCCTGTCTTAGAAAACGAACAAAGCGACTACAAACGATTTGTGTAGTCAAGTATGTATGCAAGCATGCGTCTACTTCGCAAGCATCCAGCTGAGCGACGCGTGAAGACTCGCCGTGTGCGCAACCTTGTCCTTGGCGTCCAAGAAGACGTCCTTGTTCAACGTAAGCGTCGACGGCGCAGGAACGGCAACGTTCAAGTGACCAGCGCCCACGAGCGCATCGCGCGCCTTGGCGTAGTCCATCGTGGCGACAAAGACCTGGGCCGAGTTGGTGGCGTCCGGCGTCGCAAAGAGCACAGCGGGGCGAACAACGACAATTTCAACGCTCGAGTTGGCAAACTCGCAGACCTCCGACACAATCACGACGGCCTCCGACGGCTGCAGCGCAATGGGGGCCGGCGTCGTGCCGAGCGTGCCTGCAACCGAGCCGACGAACGTCTCAATGGCCTTGGTGATGGCAGTCGAAGCCGCCGACTCCTTGAAGTAGACGTGAATCTTATCAGCGACGACGAGGCCTGCCTTCTTGCGCATCTTCTGAACGCGGTTCACGAACTCGCGAGCGACACCCTGCGACTTAAGAAGGTCGTCCTCACGCACGTCGATGACGACCATGAGCGCGCCATCGGCCGAGACATCGGCTTCGTAGATCTTCTTGTCGCCCTTGAACTCGCGCTTGACAAAGAGGTCGTCGCCCGAAAGCTCGACACCGTTGGTGAGCGTGATGCGCTGCGTGCGCTGGTACGAGAGGGCGTCGTCGTGCGAGAGCGCTTCGACGAGCTTCTTGACGGCACCGAGCTGCTTTCCGAGGCGCTTCCCGACCACCTTGTTGTTGACCTCGACCTTGAGACTGCACCACTCCTTCTCATCGGCGGCGAAGACCAGGTCGCGCATGTTGAGTTCGTCATGGATGTACGACTTGACCGACTCGAGCGACGTACGGACCGACGCGTCCGACGTGACAACGATCACGCTCTTGACCGGGTTCTTGAGCGAGATGGCGCGGCGCTCACGCACGACGCGACCCATCTCAATGACCTGCTGGAGCTTGGCCATGCGCGCCTCGGCTTCCGCGTTGAGGCGCTTCGGGTCGAAGTCCGGGATCATGAGGTAATGCACGCTCTTGGCAACACCGTCCGCGTCTTCGACGGGAGTCGTCGTCGTCTTGGCAGTGTGCGCGACGGGGTGGTAAAGCTTGAGGAACTGGTACATGTACTCCGTGAAGAAGGGCGTGAAGGGTGCCATGAGCTTGCAGAGCGTGTAGAGCACGTCGAAGAGCGCGGAGAGCGCGATGTGCGCGGCTTCGTGGCCTTCCGCACCCTTGAGACGGTTGCGGTTGAGGCGCACGTGCCACTTGGTGAGCTGGTCGACAAACTCGATGAGGCGCGGCACGACCGTGTACAGGCGGTACGCTGCCATCTCGGTCTTGACAAATTGCACAAGCGAATGCAGCGCCGCGACGATCCAAGCGTCCATCGTGTTGCTCAAGACGACGCTCTCGTCAGCGAGCGACGTCGGCACAAATGTCTCGCCAGAGGCCTCCTCGAGGCGCGCCACCTGCTGCACGAAGAAGCGAGCAGCGTTGTACCACGGAAGGAAGACATCACGGATGATGCCCATGACGCCGGCCTCCTGGAAGCGAAGCGGCTCGGCGCGCACGACGGGCGAGTTGATCAAGTAGAGGCGAAGCGCGTCGGCACCGTACTTGGACAAGATGTCGTTCGGGTCCGGATAGTTGCGAAGGGACTTGGACATCTTGCGGCCATCTTCTGCAAGAACGAGACCGTTGACGATGAGGTTCTTGAACGGCGGCTGGTCGAAGAGCGCCGTGCCGATGACCATGAGTGTGTAGAACCAGCCACGCGTCTGGTCGAGGCCTTCGGCGATGAAGTCGGCCGGGAAGCCATTCATGAACTTCTCCTTGTTCTCGAACGGGTAATGCTGCTGCGCGTACGGCATCGAGCCCGACTCGAACCAGCAGTCGAAGACCTCCGAGACACGGCGAAGGACGCCCTTGCCCTTCGACGACGGGATCGTGATGTCGTCGATGAACTCGCGGTGAAGGTCCGTGATGTCTTGGACGCCCGACTTCTGCTTGAGCTCCTCGATCGAGCCGATACAGACGACCTCCTCAAAGTCGTCCGAGACCCAGAGCGGAAGTGGCGTGCCCCAGAACCGGTTGCGCGACACGTTCCAGTCCTTGCCGTCCACGAGCCAGTTGTGGAAGCGCTTTTCCTTCACAAAGGCCGGTACCCAGTACGTCTTTTGGTTGTTGGCGATGATCTTGTCCTTGATCTTCTCGACGTTGATAAACCAGCCCGGCACAGCACGGTAGATGAGCGGCGTGCCACTACGGTAGCAGAACGGGTAGCTATGCACAAACGTCGACTTGGACACGAGACGGCCGCGGTCCTTGAGGTCCTTCAAAAGCACGTCGTCCGCCTCCTTGACGTGGAGGCCGGCCACGAGCGGCACCTGGCTCGTAAACTTGCCGTTGTCATCGAGCGGGTCCGGAAGCGTGACCTTGTCGACGATGCCGTTGGCCAAGCAGACGCGGTAATCGTCCTCACCGTACGTCGGTGCTTGATGGACGAGGCCCGTACCGTTGTCGGACGAGACGTAGCTGTCGCCAATGACGTGGAAAGCATTCGGCCACGATGCAAACGTGTCGAAAAGCGGCACGTACGCCAAGCCAACGAGCGCCGCACCCTTGAGGCTTTCAACCTTCTCGAACTCGGAGCCCGCGACGTAGCCTTTCTTCTCAAGCTTCGGGTACACCTGCACGAGGCGCGATTCGGCAATGATATAGAACTTGCCAGACTTGAGGTCCTTGACCTAAAACAGAAACATGGACGGTACGATCGGTGGATGCTGGGAGGCGCCATACCTTGACGTAGTCGAGTTCCGGGTTGACGCAGACAGCCAAGTTGGATGGGAGCGTCCACGGCGTCGTCGTCCAGATAAGGAGATACGTGTTGGCGTCCGTGACGAGCGGAAAGTTGACGACGACGCTCGGATCGGGCGTGTCACGATAGTCCGAGTTGGCCTCAAAGTTGGAGAGCGACGTGTTGCACGCCGTCGAGTACGGAAGGATCTTGAAGCCACGGTAGACAAGGTCCTTGTTGAACATGGTCTGGAAGACGTTCCAGACCGACTCCATGAACCACGGCTCCATCGTCTTGTAGTCGTTCTTGCAGTCGATCCAGCGACCGAGGCGCGTCACCGTCGACTCCCACTCCTTCGTGTAGCGCTGCACAATACCGCGGCACTCGTTGTTGTACGCAGCGATGCCCATCGCGAGCACATCTTCCTTCGTGTGCACGTTGAGCTTCTTGTTGATCTCGTACTCGATCGGGAGGCCGTGGCAGTCCCAGCCGAAGCGGCGCTCGACGTAGTGCCCCGTCTGATGCGCGAAGCGCGTCACGATGTCCTTGATCGTACCGGCCAAAATGTGGCCGTGGTGCGGTAAGCCCGTCGCGAACGGCGGCCCGTCGTAGAACGTGAACGGCTTGCGATCCTTCGAGAGGCGAAGCGACGTCATGAACGCGTCAAGCTCCTTCCAGAGCTCCAGCGTCGCAAGCTCTTGGTCCGGGAAGCTGAGGCGCTCGGGCAGGCGCACATCTGCGTGGGGTGACGTCTTCGTCATTTTGATGCTCTTCAGACACCAATCCTGGAAATGAGAGCCACCGAAACCCCACCCTGCTTCGTATCCGAATATCCGGATACGTTCGACTTGAAGCTGCCAGGATTTCGGCCAATCATACGCGCGAAAATAATCTTGTGATGGTGCGGGCTGTTCATTGCCAGTGTATTTGCCCATGGTATTTACGCTGGTTTTGGAAGCGCTCGGACACACGAGACACTTTGTCTTGATAACAGTGCGCTCCCTACCCACGCTTTGTAGCCAGAGTGACGGTGTTTGAATCACGACACCTCTGTTTTGGTCTGTGTCCAAGCGCCGTTGCCCCTGTGTACAGTGTTTGCAGCTGAGTCAGGAGATAGGATAAAAGGTCGGTCTGCACTGGCACATTCGAGCGGAGTCGTTATGTGGTCTCCAGTGCAGCTCTGGCACGAACAAGTGTTTGCGCAATGCAATGTAAATACTAATAGCACCCCAACATACCCATGGAACTACTACGTATTTGCAGACGTATTTGTAGGCTGATTTGTAGGCTCCTTTGAGCGCTACTGTAAATTGTGTCAGCTTTGTAAGCTACCGTACTGTCTTCAACATTAGGACGCCATTTCGAAGCATTATGGCTGTCAGCACTGAAGACTGGACTAACTTGGGCAGAACAAGGGAGTCGGATAGACAGCAACACGACTTTCTTACTGCGGTAGGGCGCGAACTGTAGCAATTATATATTTCTGTGACTATAATAATAAAATAAATAAAGAGCTCTTTCGGCATTTCTGGGAATGCGCACTTGGAATGGGCGAGTAGGCCAAAAGCCGCTTGCTTGATTGAAACTTTATATCCTCTGAAAAGAAATACAGACCCCGCCGATCGATTGCGAAAGGGTCGGGTTTCGCATTCTATTGCGTCGGGGCGCTCCAGGGCGCGAGATCGGCGCTATGCCGCTGTTGTTGAGGCAGCTTACGGTTGCCAACGGAGGCCCTACTCGGGTATCACATAGTGCTCTCCGCGAATAGGCCGCTGGACTGCGTAGACAGATGCATTGCGGGTGCCGAATGCCAACGACAGATTGCAGTCGCCACAACCGCGGAGCTGCTTCGCATGGCTCAAACAAGCGCGCTCTCTGCGTACACGAGACACGCTTCGTAGCTCCATACACATTGCCAATTATACTGACACATGAAGTTTAACCTTTGTTGCTTCATCTTACTTGTGCGGAGTGGCCACCAGGCACACGCTTCGTCGCATCGGTCGGGTCGACGCGCCGCGTGGCATGTCGTACATCGAGCAGTAGAGGCCGTTGCCGCCATCGTTTTTGCCACAGCAGCCGGCGCGGTGAGCAGCGACCCGCAGCGGTCCTTGAGAAGGCACGCCGGCGCGTGGTGTCGCAGCGGGGTCGTGGGCTCCCGACGCGGCACGAAAATGAACGAGGCGGCGGTCTGGAGGACGAGCCGAGCGCGCCGCTGACAAGCCGACGACCTGGAGAACAAGCCGCGCGAGGGCGCGACGAGCTGAGCGCGCCGTGGACGAGCTGGGCGCGTGGGCAGGACATGGCGAGAGCTCGTTGGTTGAGGCGAGCGTCGCGTGGAGGACGAGGCGAGCGAGGGACGTAGAACGCGCCTGCTCATGTCGTTGGGGGCGAGGACAGCGCCGTGCCGGTTGCGGGCGGCATCTGATGCTGCGACGGTTGGGAGCAGAAAATAGAAATGATCCGATCTTTGTATGGTTGGGGCCTCACCATACTGAAACCCACCGTGCGTCTCCAAGTTCCTACTCGCTTGCTACCACTGCCGATTGGCTGCTTGGGATAAACTCGACCCTTTTTGTCCAATTACAACGCGCCCCGAGCCAGCGGTCGCTGCATTCTCATTGGACGGCAGGTAGAATCCAGGGAGGTGATTGGGCGGTCTACTTATGGCGCCCAGTGGTAGGATTGCGTAATCAGCTCACCTGACGACGGTGTCCGTGGATTGCCACTTGCCGCTTCGCACACTCGCACCGGAATAAAACGATGATAAAATAGGATCCAGCATCTTTTCCCTCTCTTTTCTTATGCGGCTGCGCCATAAATTGCCACTTTACCATATAAATGGCGCATTCCCCTAGAGGCATTTCTTTGGTATCCTGACTTTTGATTGGACACCATAAATTGGTGCAAAGTCGCGTCACATTGCTTTTGTCTTTGAGATGCTGTCGCTGACGCAAATTGAGCAGTTCCTCGATACTGGCGTCCTCGTTGTCGACGACGTGCTGACGCCAAGCGAGGTTGCTAGTGCGCGCGCCTCTCTCCACGATGAACTCAAGAGCTATGGCGTTGTACGTTGTGACAGGTCAAAGCTGGCTCCATTTCTCATGACGGGGCGTGTAGGACCACGATGACCTTCCAGCAACGGCGGTAAACCTCAAGCTGCTTTCCAGCACAGGCGGCGCCGGTGGGATCCTCGATCTCTTCTATCCGTCATGGCGCCTTACTGTGGCCGAACATCCTCGCGTCTTCAAGGCCATGTCTGAGCTCTGGGCTGCGACGTACGCGTCGGGCGAACTGGACCTCTTCCGCCACCCCTTTGGCGAGTTCAACGCGACAGAGGGCTATATCTACGTGAACCGCGTCTGCTACCGCGTGCCTGATGCAATCTCATCTGGCGCAGTCGATGGCGTGTCGAAGCGCAAGAGCAAGAAACAACTTCAACGGTCCTTGACGCCACATGTCGACTGCTGTCCGACCAACATGTACGCCACGGGGAAGGAATTTCCGCGCTGGCGCCCCATCCAGTGCATCACAGCGCTTACTGACAACCTCGATGCGTCCACTGGTGGCTTTGAAGCCGTTCGCGGCTTTCACAAAGAGTTTGCTGGGTACTTTGCCACAGCAGGCCACGCTTCTGCTGACGCGAGGCCACCGGTCTGCCTTGGTGATTTCTCGCCGTTGCGCATGCAAGAAGACAACCGCGTCATTAGCCGCTACGAGCACATTCCATGCCGCGCCGGCAGCGTCATCTTCTTCGACTGGCGCATCCCGCACGCCAATAGCTACCGCCACGTCGGTTCAATTCCTCGAGAGGTCATCTATACCGGCTTTCTTCCCCGTGTCCCCATCAACGAAGCGTACGCGAAGGAGCAACTTCGCCGGTACGAAGCTCGCTTACTGCCCGCTGACCATTGGCAGAAAGGCAGCGCAAGCCCAGGAAAAGTTGATGAGCGCTTCTCCGAACACAAATTTTCGCCCCTCGGTCGTCGCTTGATGGCCATGGAACCATGGTCAACGACCCACACCACAGAGTAGCGATGACAACATTGAAAATAGCAAGTCTTTTTGGCCCCGGTGCGTGCAGGAGCAGTTGTCTTTAGTCATTCGTGATGGGTACCCGTATGGTGGTGGGTGCATTCAGTTTTTTGTTTTCACCATGTTTAACCCATGAATAAAACGCGTTAAACAACTGAGGCTGAGGTGGACGAAAATGGTCGTCATTTTCAACCTTTCCCTGCCATGCCATCGCCATCTGTCCTCGTCGTGGGGTCCATCAACGCTGACATCTTTCTGGACGTCACGCGACTTCCACTGCCGGGCGAGACGCTTAGTGCGACGGGGTCTCGGTGCCTCATTGGCGGCAAAGGCTCCAACCAAGCTGTCGCGGCCTCTCATGCCGGCGCCCCGACCACTTTTCTCGGCCAGTTCGGCGACGACTATGCCAGCCGCATGCAAGCACATTTGCGGGATGCTGGTGTGACGGTCGATGCGTCGAGCACCGTGCACACGGACGTCGTCTCAGGCCAGGCCACAATCTTCCTCATGCCATCGGGTGAAAATGCCATCGTAATCGTACCAGGAGCGAATGCTGCGTGGCCGACAGAGCTTTCTCCAAGCTCGAAGGCGAGCATTCGCAACGCGTCGGTTGTGCTGCTTCAATGCGAAATTCCCCACCGCGTCAACCGGCTCGTTGCTATGGAAGCGAAGGCTGCAGGAGCGATCGTTCTCTGGGACCTCGGAGGTGAAGAACGCGCTATCGACGCCGACTTTTTGCAGTACGTCGACTACATGTGCCCCAACGAGACCGAGCTCCAACGCTGCATTGGCGCTTCCGCACCCCTACTGACGCTAGACGATGTCGTCCGTGCCGCCAAGATGCTCCAAGACACGTATCATCGCACAGCTCTCCTCGTTTCGCGCGGATCGAGCGGCGCAGTTCTCATCGCCGAGGATGGCTCCGTCACGCAGCAAGCCGCTTTCAAGACAACTGTCGTCGACACTACCGGGGCTGGCGACTGCTTCCGTGGCGCATTCGCTGCCATGTTGGCGCAAGGTCATACGATTGCGGACTGCCTCGAATACGCTGCCGCTAGTAGTGCTCTCTGCGTTGGCCTCCTCGGCGCGACGATGCCATCCCGTGATGCGACCTTGCAGGCCCTTGCAGCGGTAAGATCCAACCGCACGACTGAGCCGTCCGGTTAGAACCGTTGCACGGTCAGAATTTTATCCAATCAAACGTCGATTCTGAATTTTCTTTCGTGCGGGCGTTCACTTCACAGAATCGCTTCCTGACGCCATGTCGAACGCGGCAAATCTCCCCCGTCGCATCGTCAAGGAAACGCAGCGACTCCTCGCGGAGCCCGGTACGCATGACGGGAGATGGAATCCAGATCGAGTGGTTGACGTCTGTATGTGCATCTTGCGTAGTACCGGGCATCAGCGCTACTCCGTACGAGGACAACCTCCGTTACTTCCAGGTCGTGATCGCCGGGCCTCAGTCGTCCCCGTACGAGAACGGCATCTTCAAGCTCGAGCTCTTTCTGCCTGCTGACTACCCCATGGCGCCACCCAAGGTCCGGTTCCTGACTCGTATTTACCACCCGAACATTGACAAGCTCGGGCGCATCTGCCTCGACATCCTCAAGGACAAGTGGTCGCCCGCGCTCCAGATCCGCACGGTGCTCCTGAGCATCCAGGCGCTACTCTCAGCGCCAACCCCGATGATCCGCTTGCGAATGACGTTGCCGACCACTGGAAGACGGACGAACCCGGTGCTTTGCGCACGGCCATGGAGTGGACGCGCCGGTTCGCGTAAACGATCTTTCCCGTCATCTGTCCCGTTTCCACGCTTTCCATCCACCATCTCTGCTCTCTCTGCATAGCCATGTGAGCTAAGGACCACTGAAGAAATGCTACATTACTTCGTGCGTATATTCTTCTTGTCACTGGCGGCTTAGACCAATTGATAGTCCTGCGGCGAGTAGTACTCGGTCAGCAAGCGGTAAATATACGACGGCTGGTACGCGCCGGTGTTTGTGATGAAGATGGTCACATGCTCGGGCGGCACGTAGTCGTTCACCGGGTTCAAGACATCCATCTAGAAACAGCAGTAAGATGCAGCCTGCCGTAGAGGTTCAACGTTGGGAAGGGTCTCGTCGTAGTTGAGAATGTGCGCCGGCGACACGAGCTCGTTAAGGACGTCCAGATCGTGCGGGTACAGCGGGCAGAGCTACGAATGCTGATGAGTCACAATTCTGAGGAAGAACTCTCGGTCTACGTACCTTGAAGAGACCGGCAACGGACACGACGGGCACGCAGAACTTTTTGGCTGCGAGAGCGATGTTTTGAATCCCAGACTGCGCGATGAGACCGCCGTTGGCAACGACAGCGATGGCCGGAATCACCACCTATGTACCAGATTAGAGATCGTTCAGAGTAACTCCGTCCTGCACCTTGTTGACACGGGCCATCATAGCAAAGACGGCGCTGTCTGTGATGACGGTCGTGTCGATGCCACTCTCTGCGAGTCGATGGGCCATGTTCTAGGATGATTGATGGTCCAATGAGTTGGTCGCATGCAAATTCATTGGCACGGTACTTGGCCATTGAGAACAGGCGTAGATTCGACAACGATGACCTTGAACTGCCGCTTCTTGGCAGCCGCTTTGAGGAACTCTTCCACAGACGTCGAGAGACCATACGTCAAAATGACCTCGCTAGTGAAATGAAACGTGTGAGACGAGTTGCGAAGGCTATTGGGATAAGCAGCGATGCGTACTTCGCGTGAATGTACTCCATGGCCTGGTCCGCGATGCTGATGTGGAGGTTCTCGATCTCATCCATGAGCTCGCTCACACCCTCCATGATGGCTTGCTTAAGCTCCTTGATGGGCGTCGTGAAGTCGTCTTCCATGCCCGGCGTGAGAATCGTGCCGAGCGAGAGCTGCGCCTGCGTCTGCGACGACAGCGCCTTCATCCCGTTTAGGTACTCTTCGCGCACGATAAAGAGAACTCGGCGAATAACGTTGCCAATCGCGAGCTCTTGCGGGATAGCCTTGATGAGGACGCGACCAAGGATGCGGATGTGCTCCATGAGCTGCCGGGCGTGCGTAAAGCGGACAGCACCAAGCACAGCACGGAGCAGCTCCGTGGTCTTGCGCGACGTCTCGTACGAGCCCGTGATCTGGCGTCGCTTGAGACCGACAAGGAGGAGGTTGAGCTGGTCCTGGATCTTGGGCCACGGCGCGAGCCATTGCTGCAGTGCGACCTCGTCTGTCATGCTTCTTGCCTTGCTTGTTGAAAAACCAATGGCTGGGCAGGCGATAATTATTTTATTCTACATTGATTTGTATCAAAAATAAAATAAATCCTTGAGCAACTTCGTGTGGGAACCTTCTCCTGGCGGGCAGCAGCATGGATGCGTAAATGGACGCCTATTGGCCCTGCCGTGCACAGAGTGGTCTCAAGGCATGGCGAGTATGCTCGCGAGAGCACATGACTGTCGAGGATAACGTCCAGTATCTCGCTTCAGCGTGGGTACCCGGTACATGCGCGCCCTACGCATGTCGCGGCCCGTCTCGCCTGTTTATCGCCCTTGGCCCAGAAATGACCTGTGTCGTCTCTGCTTTCTAAGCTTAGGATTCCAAGGGCATCATGCGCAGATCCTGCCTTGCAGCCGTTGCGCGGCACAGCGCTTGCGCTCTCGTTGCAGCTTCAACAAATCGTGGGTGCGTTGAGGCCTGACGTCAGGTGCTGCGACACTGAGGACGCGATCGCCGATCGACCACGGTGGCTACAGCTATGGGCGGTGGCCACTGCGCCGGGCGGTGGAGCGCATTGGGCTTGCTGCCAAGATCCGTTCCGTTCCATCTGTGGTCGCGAGGCCGTCGTCCCGCGGCCGAAATACAATGCCACGTATGCGACACACTCTTTATTAATATGCACCAAGCGCTACTGAGCAGAATGCACGCATGCATTAAAATACGGTAGTATAAATGCGTCGTGTGCATTAAATTGCACGCAAGCTTCACTCGTCGCATTTTCGAATCCGCGAGCCGATGAAGTTTGGGAAGCAGCTCGAGATCACGGCCAACGTCGAGTGGCGACAGTACTACGTGCAGTACAAGAAGCTCAAGCGGCTCATCAAACGCGTCGCCTTTGAGATCGAACGTGGGAAGCAGAAGCTGGAAAAGCTGGAGAAGAAGCGTGGCCAGTCGCCGCTTCCACGTCCGCCCAACGTGACTGCTGGCAGCGACGAGGACGCGACCAGCGGTATCACACGCACGGCGAGTGGTAGAAAGAAGGTGACGGAGGCCTCGCCACTGCTCGAACCATCCACGCTCTCTAGCTCGGACTTGAATCTCGAGGGTATCGCCGAGGCGAAAACCGAGTTCTGGGCCATGACAAACGCCAACATCCAGATTGCGAACGACTTTTACCGCGCCAAGATCACCAACATCGCAAAGAACATCAAGGACTTTGAGAGCATGCTGCGCGACGAAGGCAAGACGGCGCACGGCCACGTCTCGACGCACAACCCTACGTTCTCGCACGAGGGCGGGTTTGCCGCGATTCAGGACGCGTACGATACGCTCATCGATCTCAAGGCGTTTGTGAACCTCAACCACACGGGCTTTCGAAAAATCGTCAAGAAGTTCGACAAGACAACGGGTGAAGACGCGCTTGGTGGCTTTATGAAGCAGCTGAACCGCGAGGACTTTTATGCGTCCAACGACGTTGACGGGCTTCTCGATCGCCTCTTTGGGATCACGTCCAAGTATGAAGTACCTCTTTCTTGCAACGCGCGTCATAACTTTTGTGCAGGGACAAGCTCGAGGCTGGTAACATGGAAGGTCGCATTCGCCGTCAGCAGGGCAATCAAGACTCGCTTTTCCGCAAGGTCAAGGTCGTGCCCTTTGCCGTCTCGTGCACGCTATTCCTCGTGCTTCTTATGGTCAACCTTCCTGGCGGTACATACTCTCACATATTGAGGTGATTTCGATGCTCATCCAACTACAATCCGTTAGAGCAACCAGTGCAGCAACGCTGCTTGGCGATGCTCGTCTTTGTGACGTCGCTCTGGGTCACGGAAGCTGTCCCGTACTTCGCGACGTCGTTGCTTGTGCCCGTCCTTGTCGTCTTCCTTCGCATTCTCAACAACAAGGCCAATCCCGACGTGCTTCTCGACGCCAGTATGTGCATTCTTGTGTCGCCTGAAACATTACATACACGGCGTAGAAAGCGCGGCCAAGGAAGCAATGACACTGCTCGTGAACCACACGACCATTCTCATCATGGCGGGTGCGTCAACCTTGCAATTTACTTTTACTCATGCCAATTAGCTTTTCCATTTCGGCGGCATTGTCCAAGTGCCAGATTGAACTCTACTTGGCCGCCTTCCTCCAGCGCCGCTTCAAGAAACGCCCACGCTTCTTTCTCCTCGCGATCATGCTCATGGGTCTCTTCCTTTCCATGTGGATCAACAACCACACGGCGCCCGTTCTCTGCGTCTCGGTCTGCTGCGTTGTCGTTCGCTTCTTGGGAATCTGACACATTAATCTGTAGGTGCTTTTGCCCATCATTCGTGACTTTCCGCACAACAGCTCATATGTCAAGACGCTGCTCATCGGTCTCGCGTTCGCGTGCAACCTTGGCGGCATGATGACACCAATTGCTTCGCTTCAGGTATCTGGGTTATGGCACTGCACACCACTAATGCTGTCGCTGACGATCTAGAACACTCTGGCGCAGTCGTACCTCGAGAAGGCCGGCTACGTCGTTTCTTTTGGCCAGTGGATGATGATATCGGTGCCCTTCTGCACCTTCGCGACGATTCTCGTGTGTCTCCTATCTCCGATACATTTAGATTCTCAGCGTCTCTGTAGTGCTGGCTTTTCTTGCTTTGGGTCTTCGATCCGGCCGACGTGACGTACATCCCGCAAATCGTGTACGACCAAAAGCAGCGTATTAACCGCGTCCACATTGCCGTTGTCGTTTTGACAATGCTCACGATCATCATGTGGGCGCTCTTCACGTTCATGGCTGAAACCATCGGCGACATGGGCATAATATCGCTCATGCTGATGGTATGCTGCGACTCTCACGCCTCTTCTGACCTTCTGGCGTCTAGTTTACGCTCTTCGGTACTGGCATCTTGAGTCAGTTTGACTTCAACTCGTTCTCGTGGCACATTCTGTTCCTCATTGCGGGCGGCAATGTTCTTGGCGAGGTGTGATTTCGTCTCGTTATACACTTTTGCCTAAATAGATATATTCGACTAGGCGGTCCAGCGATCGGGGCTGCTTACAACACTGAGCCACTCGTTGATTCAAGCGCTCCCCAGCGGCAGCGTGTGGCTCACAACCGTCATGCTCTGCCTCCTCGTGCTTTGCCTCACGACGTTCATCTCGCATACGGTCGCGTCGCTGATTCTGCTGCCGATCATCGTACAACTAAGCGTTGAGATTGGCCACCCGCACATCCCTGTGATTTGCTGCGCCCTCGCCATATCCGCCGGTGCGTCGCCTATTTTCGGGCTGATCTTTTATCAGCTGTGTAGCAATGGGTTTGCCGTTTGCGTCGTTCCCCAATATCAATTCGCTGCTTGTCCTCGACGACCATGGCGAGCCCTACCTCAAGGTCCAGGACTTCCTTCGCGTCGGCCTCATCTTCTCGATCTTCTCTGTCGTGCTGATCGTGACCTTGGGCTACACGCTTATCGTCGCGGTGCTGGGCTACTCGCTCCCTCACACGGTGTCTTTGCTGGCTTCGCCTTAGCTCAACATAGTTGTCTGCATAATTTGCTCCTGTCTAATGAAGAGATGCGACTTCCGTGGAAGACTACCACTAGGGCTTTACCATCAATCCACACAGAGCGGAGGTGCGGGCATTCTGCATCTTGGAAACACCATTGTCTCGTCCGTCGCGCCTTCTTTGTGCGCATGGGGTCCACAAACACGGCTTCAAGGTTTGACAAGCACGGCGAGATGGGTGAAGCATGATACCCGAACGCTTCATGAGCGCGACGTTGCTCTTCGCCAGTCGGTTAAAGGTCTTTCGTTGATTGATGCTGGCGCTGCGGCCTCAACGAGTAGCTCGCAAGGTGCGCCGATGTCGCGTACAGTACGAGACCGATCAACCGTGCTGGACGCAGTTGGAGCCAAAGCTGATGATATCTGTTCTTTGCGCATGACTTCACCACAGGGGCAGCCTTGCTCTCTTCGGACGCACACGAACTTCATATTGTAGGGATGGCATTCTGTTAGTGATGCGAGCTCGAATAAATACGATCTATGGCGACGTCCGTCTTATACATGGACTCGGGCGCGACTGGCGACAACGACAACGTCCGAGTAGTATCGATGACCGTGCACGAGACCGTACCAGAGCACTGTCATGTTCATGGCGCCACCAATGACGCCCAGGACGCTTGCACCAATATTAAGGCTCTTGAGGTGATTGCCGTGTACCGCCAAGTAGATGAACGCGGCAGCATGCCCCGTGAGGAGGACAGCGTTGGCGAGACGGTAAAGGAACAGGGCCCGGCGGCGGCGACCATCGATGGGCCGACCGCTACCAAAGTACCCCGCGCCAGCAGCAAGAAGACCAAGGAGACCGAGAAGCAGGCTGAAGTTGAGCAGCAGCAGCGAGAGGAAAAAGTACGTCATCTGGACCAGCGCAGCTTGGCGGCATGGCCAGCGTAACGCTGATGGCGGCGCTGGTACAGCAAAGGCGACGACATCGATTCGCAGCGTAGGTTCCGGCAGCGCATGGTACGAGGCCGTCGGTGTCGCTGGCAGTGGCTCGGCGATGGCGATGGGCGTCGGACGCATCCCAATTTCGACTGCGTCCGTTGGCAGCTGACAAGTCGCAGTTGAAGCGCCTGTCCCGCGATAACCAAAATGGACGTTTAGGGGGTACCCTACCCAATCACCAAGATGCTATTCGATTCAACTACCGTATCGGCTTTCGGCTGCACCGGGGCCTATTAAAACGAATGTTGAAGTGCCGATAAATTTTGGCGGCAGCTGGCATCGAAGTTCGAAGCATTCCGAAGATCGCAGAACCGAAGTTGAACAAATGAGCGACGATGAAGACGAATGGGAGGACGCGCTCCCAAGCCCCGGCGACGACGCTGCCGACGACGAGTGGGAAGATGTCGACGTGCCCGAGGCCACAGAGACAAATGGCGGCAGCGAGAGTGAAGATTCAGACGACGCTGAAGGCGAAGCCCCCGCTACGACGGCACCCATCGAGCTGCATGTCCAGGACTGGGCTGCCCTCAATGCGGCCGTGAATGCTGCTGCGAACGACGCGCCACCACCTTCAAAGCAGCCAAAAAAGGTGAAAGTCAAGCGCCTAACCAAGGATGAGAAGGCGCAGCTTCTTGTCCAGAAGAAGGCACACCTTGTGTGTCTAGTTGCGCGCGAGGCCAAGATCAACGCCCTCGCCAACCAGACGATTCTGCAGTCGCTTCTGCGGTCGCTCTTGCCGCCGGAAATTGAAGACATTCTTGCTCGACACGCGGCGAAAAGCGAAAAGAAGGACCTCGTCTACTTGCTGCAGCACATGGTCAAGTGGTTCCGCGCAACCTTCGTGCGACTGCCGTACGTCGCAGATGCGTCCTGCTCTATCGATGCGTCGTCGCTGCTCGCTGTCTTCTACGCGCGTGCGGGAGCTGAGCACGAGCTCATTTGCTTGTTTACTGCGCTTTGCCGTGCGTGCCGCCTCCACACGCGCTACGTCGTGTCGCTCGACACACCCAACATTACCCGTCGGGATGCGCCTTTTGATGCATTCTTTGGCATCAATAGCCTGCGAGAAACCTCGAGCTTGCGGGCATGGAACGAGGTCCAAGGTGCGACTCGAGCTTGGGTGCACGTCGACGTCTCTCGCAATCTTTTCGACACGCCGCTCGAAGTCGAGAAACTTCGTGGTCGCGGCACGCTCCTTCCGCACGTCGTCGCGTTCGACGACCACGGACACAGGACGGATGTCGCGGCAAGCTATGCGACAGAATGGAGTCGAACGCTGGCGATGCGTCTGGACGAAAATTGGTATGCGCGGCTCATTGGCGCCGGAGCGTCAGCGGACAACGCGCTGGACGTCGAAACAAAAAAGATGCCCCTGCCGCAGTCCCTTCAAGCGTTCAGGAACCACCCACAGTACGTCTTGGAAAAGCACCTCGGCGTCTTCCAGTGCCTTCACCCGCGAAAACCCGTCGGCCTCTTCAAGGGCGCGCCAGTCTTTGAACGCGACGCTGTCCGCACGCTGCGCACCAAGCACCAGTGGCGGCGTCGCGGGCGCCAAGTGCTCGAGACCGAGGCGCCGATCAAGCGCGTTGCCAAGAAAAAGTCGTCGGGCCCCCAAGTGTTTCCGCCACCACTCGACAACACAATGAGCCTCTTTGGGGAATGGCAGACATTGGAGTACGTCGCTCCACCGGTCATCGACGGTGTCGTACCCAAGAACGAGCACGGCAACATTGAGCTGTGGAGCGACCACTGCCTACCGAAGGGCAGCGTGCACCTACAACTTCCTCGCGTGGCCAAGGTCGCCAAGTCCCTCGGCGTGGACTTCGCGCCAGCCGTCGTCGGTTGGGAGGTCAAAGGTGGTCGCAACGTACCCGTCCTCAATGGTATCGTTGTTGCCGAGGGCGTCGCTGCGATGGTCGAGGACGCACACGCGGCGATGCAGCACGAGTCGATCGAGAAGGCCATCAAGCACAACCAAGCGCTTATCATCAAGCGCTGGGGCACGTTTGCGCAAAAGCTTCTCCTGCGAAAGCGGCTACGGGACGAGTACGGCTCGGGACAGTAATGTATCGATTTGGTGTTGTCATTTTACGGGGTTTAAGCAAAGCGACGTTCTCTGCGTGAGTAGCGACCATGTTCATCGTCCGAGTTCTTGGTGCACGAGTAGCGCGGAATAGACGCAGTAGGCGTGGAAACCACTGAGCGCCAGCAAGGTTGTGAAGGAGAGTGAGCTAAAGTGCTGCGGGTAGTTGCTGTACCACACCCACATGGTGAGCACAATAAAGCCTGTGAGTAGCAGGAGAACGTCGGATGCGCGGAGACCAAAGCCCACGACGTCCAGCGTGCTGCCCGCATCGGTGGGCACGTCATCTACAAGTCGAAGGCGTTTCCTGGTAACGCATCATTATCTGCAAGAACAATACCTCGCACAGGCTCTGTGATGATGGCGTGGATAACGTCGTTCCGACTCAATCGATATGTCGCCATGGACTTTTCCGGTAGCATATAAGCACCCTGCGGCACTGGAATTTAGATAGACTTGGGCGTGATGTACCTACCTTGAAAATGAGGCGAATGCGCTTCCCGTCCTTGTGCTCGCCGGGAAAGGCCTAGTATATCGCAATCTTACGTCTCCCACCGGAATTGACATCGGCTCACGCACCATTGCCACAAAGGCGTCGACAGTCTCATCCGCGCGAAACTGATGGGCATCGATGCGCTCGCCGACACGGACACGGATCGGCGTTAGGTCTGCGTCGTCGACCACGGGCTTTGGCACAACTGGGACTTTGGTGGATGTCGCAGTCGCCGCTTTGGCTTTCGCGTTGGCATCGAACTCCATGGCGGCCTTGACCTTGGACGTGCTTTCTTCTTGCACAGAAGGTTCAACTGGTCCCTTGGCGGCGGGCAGTGTACTTGTCATGACCTCGGCGGGCAGGAGCGGCAAGCCAACCTGCGTCGTTGTGGCTTCGGCGGGCAAAGTCGGCGCCAACCTTCTCTCCGTCCTAGCGTCGCATCAGTTTGCATCGTCCATCGTGATGCCACGTACGAGAGCTCATCGACGATCTCCCAGTCCTCGGTCGGCGCAAGATCCATGGCAAGAACGATTGCGAAGTGGTCCCTCGTGGCGAAAAAGAAAACAGAAGAAGTTCAAGTATAAAGTTTCAGAGGTCGTGCACCGCTGGATCCGAACACCTTGATGTTTGTATGTAGAGATTCAGCGCCGGAAGAACAAATGCCCGTGGGCTTCAACTCGGGTCTCGGGTCCACGACGTTCGAGCCAACGATGCATTAAGGTTTGGACCAGACCCAACTGCTTGCGCCAGTCCCATACACGCACCCAATTTAGTCCATGACACCATTTCACTGGAACTTCACCCGCATATAGCCAAGGCAAATAGCTGAAGCTGGCTCGAGGACACGTCTCTTGAATGATATCAACAAGGTCGGACGGCGACAGAGAAGTTTGCACTACTTCTCCTCAGATTCAGCCAATGCGCCGATGCCAGGTCAAAGCTACTGCGCTGGGACGGGCGTTGGCGCCTGCGATAACGAGCTGCCACCACACGATGATGCTGTCTGTGCGCGTAAGCTACGTCAACCAATAAAAACCCAGAACATCATTGGGGCCCTAATTGGGACCAGTATTTGCTCCTGGTGCTACCGGTAGCAATTCGTGCCAAGCTATGACGTGGCGCAACGATAAAGAAGGGGCACTGTCGAAGGCATAAAACTTCGAATACTCGAAGTTCGAAGTGCGGACGAGAGCTCCCAGAAGAGCGACGACCAAGGAAGACAGTCATGAGCTGCGACCACTACAAGCGCGGTAAGGTGCCCTCTTCCGGCCACTCCTCCGCAATGACCCTACTACACCGAGCTCTCATGGTATGTACTCTGGCTAACGACGATGGATTAGGTTGCCACCTCTTCGCCGAATGCTGTAACCAGTGGTTCCCTTGCCGCGTGTGCCACAACGAGGCTCAGGATGGGGTGTGTGCAAAGCAAGCTCCAGGGTGCCCACTCACTCGAAAAACATAGCACGAGATGGACCGCCACGCCGTGACGCGCGTGCGTTGCCGCAAGTGCTTTACGGAGCAGCCACCGCAGCAGACCTGCTCCAAGTGCTCCTTTGTGCTCGGCAAGTACTTTTGCAGCGGTACGAATCGACGATGCGACGACGTTGTCGACGTCTGCGGCTGTAGTTTGCAACCTCTTTGACGACGAGGGCGACGAGAAAGGCATCTTCCACTGCAACGATTGCGGCATCTGCCGTGTCGGTGGCCGCGACAAGTTCTTTCACTGGTTTTTTCAACATGGAGAGCGCAGCTGAGACTGTCTGTAGCATGACGTGCGGCGGCTGCTACGCCCAGGATCGACGGGACAAGCACGTATGCATCAACCAGGCAATGCGCCAGGTACAGCTCACTCACAATATGCAGCTCATGTTCCGTGTAGGAATGCTGCATCTGCTACGAGGTATTCCCGCACGTCTTGCACTTTTCGTGAATTAATGCGCTTCCCAGAGCTTGTTCGAAGCGCGGGAAAGTCCCTCTGTGCTTCCATGCGGCCACGTCCTTCACGGCGCCTGCTATGATGAGATGACGAAGTACCAGTACGGCCAAATCACATTTTGCCCGCAAACGCACATGCCTTGTAGCATTGCTTGTCCGCTTTGTCGCAAATCGCTGCTCTCGGAGCGCGCCCAGCGACGCCTGGAACGGCTGATGCGCCGCGAGGCTGCTGCCGACGGGTCCGAGGCCGGCAACGAAGGTGGCGAGGACGACGGAAGCAGCCATGAGGGGCCCGTCGTGGTTTTTGCCGACGACGATGGCGATGACGTCTTTAGCGCGAGTGACGTGGACGACTCGGATATCAGCGATAGCGAAATGAGCGATGTGGACGACGGCGAGAGCAGCCACAGCATCGAAGACGTGCAAGCGCCGACCGATGGCACCCAATAGCGTAACCATGCAACAACGCTGGGTCTCTATGCTGCTGCATCCGTGTGCTACTTGTGGGTTGTGTCGACTGTGACACGCGGGGATGCTGCCCTCCATCGTGTACTAACAAACAGGATTGTGTTGAGGTAGTATATACATGTATTTTGCTGTTGAAGCTACTGGACGGCGGCAGTGCGCATCGGCTCGTGGTCGCGGTACGAAGACGATGCGAGATCTTGACTGGCGTTCGAGGGCGAGAAGGCGCTGAACGTGGCGTCCTGAAGGTTGTCGTTGCCGTCCATTTGGTCCAGGTTGGACGCATACGTGCTGGCGACCTCGAGGTCTGACTTGAGCTGCTCCATGCCCGTCGCGAGAAGCTCCCAGAGGTTGGGCGTGTTGGGGTTCGCGATCAACACGGCGTCCTCGGGCGGAAGGTCCATAAACTGGGACAAGTCGCGGGCGAGGCGGTGGCTACGTGCCGAGAGGACGTTGTTTTGCACTTGGATGTCTGTGAGTTGGCCGTTGAGGCTCGCGATTTCTTCGAGGAGATCCTCGGTCTCCGACTCGAACTTGTTTTCGCGCAGATGCATCTGGTGCTGCAGCTCGCGGATGTGCTCCTCGAGCTGCTCGTTCGAGAGATTGGCCGATGCGTGCACGTCCGAAAGCATCTTTTGCGTCGCAGCGAGCTCGTGTTGCAGCTGACGCTTCTCGGCGTCGAAGACACGCTGCGCAGCGTCGAGCTGTGCTTGAGTTTCGGACGACAGCGTCGCCTTCTCGTCCGATACGACACGGAACTCGTCGAGCATCTGCGTGTGCTTGGTCTTGAGCACTTGGAATGCCTGCTTGCCCTGATCAAGCATACCCAGCAGCCGTGCCTTTTCTGCTTCAAACGCCTCGGCCATCGCCGCCTCTGCTGCCGACTTGGTCGCATCGGCCGTCGCCAGCGCCGCTCGTAGCCGCTCGCATTCTTCGTGGGCCGCAAAAAGCTCGGTCTGGAGTGCCCGGATCTCAATCGCGGCCTTGCTTTGAGCTGCAGCGAGGTCGTCGACCGCGCTCTGGTTGGTCTCCAACGTCTGGATACGCAACTTGAGCTCGTCAATCGTCATGTCGCGAGCCGAGAGCTGCGTGGTGTAATCAGATTGCAGGGCTGCGACAGCAGCTTCGTGGGACGTCACCAATGATGCGAGGTTCGCTTGAAGCTCGGTAAGTGCTTCATCTTTGGTGGACGCGTCGGCTTCTAGTGCCGCAACGTGGGCTGCAGCAGCTGCCTTGTCGGCCTCAAGCGCCGCAACGGCGTCGGTCAGCGCGCGACTGTGGGCTACCGAGGTCTGGAGATCGTCATACACACGGTCGTGCTTGCGCTCCCATTCGAGCGCCGCCTCTTCGCACTCTTCGAGAAAAGCTTGCGTGTTCGCAATTTGCTCCTCAAGCGTAGCAGCCTTCGCTTCGTGCGCCGCGACACTTGATGCCAGCTCATCTTTCAGAGCGGCCAGCGACGCTGCGTGCTCCTGCTCCTTGGCAAACGCATTGTCACTTGCCAGCCTGGCCATAGCCTCGAGCGACGCCTCCATGCTGGCCTCGCGCGCGCGCCACTGGACCTCGCCCTCCTTCATAGAAGCTATGGACTCGAGAAGCTGGGCGTTTTCCGCCTTGAGCTCGGCCGTCGCCGATTCTGACGCCGCAGACGCAAGCGCGACGTCAAGTTGGGCGCGAAGCGCTTCCTTCTCTTGGACGAGCGCCGCGTGCAGAGCAAGCACCTCTTTGTCTTTTGCCAGCTGAATCGAGGCGATCGTGTCTCGAAGCGACGCGACTTGGGCGGCGTGTGCGTCGTCGCGGGCGCGAATGTCGGCGGCGTGCGCCGCAGCCATCTTTGCTTGAACATCGACCCACTCGGTGGTCTGAGCTTCGAGACGTTGGCGCCACTCGAGGGCTTGCGTCTCGAGCGCTTGCATCTGCGCGCGGAGACTGTCCGATTGATCGTCGTACGCCGTTTCAAGTTCGCTCACCGCGGCCTCGAGTTGCGCAATGTGTTCAGCTTGGGCCCGCACAGTGGCCTGCTCCTTCTCGAGTGACGTCATCCACACAGCATTGTTGGCATCAACGGTCGTGCGCCAGCCCTCGAGCTCGTCTTCAAGCGCCTGGATGTGGTCTTGAGCGTGGTCGAGCGCGGGGTTGGGGCGCCCAGCTCTTCTTCCAAGGCCACGTTGCGCTCTGTAAGCTCCATGTTCAGCTCCATCATGCGCGAGAGCTCGTCCTGCGTGCCCTGAACTTGCTCCGTGAGTTTTCGGATCGCGTCCTCCTTCCAAGTCGACTCGAGCTGCTTCATGGCTGCGTGGTCCATCTCCAATCGATGGATCTTGTTCTGGGCGTCCGCGAGTTTGGCCTTCTCTGTGTTGAGCTCAGTGGTCATGTGTCCTACGTGCGCCTGCGCCTGCGCGAGGTACTCGCGGAGGCTGGCTTCCACTTGGGTAAGGGAGGCCAGTTGAGCTTCGAGCTGCGTGACGGTCGCGTGGAGCTCGGCCAATTCGGCAGCAGCCGTCGCCAGCTTGACCCGGTCTTCCTCTTGGACTTGGTTGTACTGGGCGATGAGAGAAGCCTTGTCCGAATCGGAAGCAGCTTCAAGGGCCGCGCGCTCTTCGTCGCGAGCTGCAGCGGAGGCCTTAATGTCGCTGGTCAGCGCTGCGATTTCGACGGCCTTCTGATCCAAGCTACGGCAGAGGCGTTGGATCTCACGGTCGGTTTCCTCCTTCGTGCCGACAAGTTCGTCGAGCTCAGCAACGCAAGCAGCATGGCTCACATCAAGCTCGTTGACTTTGGCTTCGAGTTCCTTCACAACTGCGTCCTGTGCATGCACTCGGGCTTCTTTGGTCTCGACTTCCTTCTCTAGCGTGGCCTTGACGGTGGTCAGGGCTGTGTTCATGGCCGTAAGGTCTTCAATGCGACCTCGCAGCTCTGCATCCGTGCTGTACTCGAGCTCGTACGCGAGCTTCTGGTTGACGGTCTCGAGCTTTCGGGCCTTCTCTTCCCACAGCTTGCGCGCATGCTCGGCCTCGCCTAGGCGCTCGAGCAAGGTCGTGAGCCGGCCAAGGAGCATCGTCATAGCGTCTGGCTCCTCGCCCGCGCCGTAGATGACCTTGGCGGCGCTGCCCGCCTGCGTCGGGTCCATCATGTCATCGTCCGAGCCAAAGAGAGCGTTCCACATCGTCGACCGTCGACGTCTTCTAGTGCACTGGCCACGTGCAAAAGCTGCAATTTTTTTATTGATCGGCCTTTTTCGAATAACACTATTTCAGATTGACTACGCCAAGTGACGTCAGCACGGCGGCACATACTATTTTACACCGCAAAATTGTGATCGGCTCCACACAGAGCGCAGGACGCGGCCCATATTGCAGTCGAATGCAACATCACCGCATCGATGCCATCAAAAGCTGAACGGCCTCGCTCGGAACCTTTAATTCATCCGCACTGCATTGAGTACAGGTGATTCTGTGACGGCCGAGGACGAGACAAACAAGTCTATTTGGCGGTGGTGGGACTGAATATAGTGTGCAATCCGATACATCGTACCTGCCGGTTCCACTTGTGTTATCCGGATGCGTGGCAGAAACGGTTTGGCGCAGTTGGTTTCGCCGCGATGCCCGCGGCCAAAGTCCACGCAGTCGAGAGCGAGAGCTTCCGACAGGTAAAGAAACACCTCGGACGAAGGTCGGTGAGCGCCCGTGTAGCGCGTGCGCAGGATACGGGCGCGAGACTTGCTGTGGCAGACCACGGCCTTTCTCGGCTTCGGATCGAGGCCGCTTGTGCCACTCAACAACTCGGCAACGACGCAGTCTTTCGTGATCTTTGGCCTCTGCCGCATCCAGCCCATCCATCCGCACCACCCGTGGATGAAGAAATGGGACATGATCTCCGTCGCCTTGCTCTTCTATACTGGTAAGCGGCGCAGCCTCGTGCGCTTTCCATGCTTTAATAGCGATTGTGACGCCGTACGAGACGGCCTTTCCAGACTCTTCCTTCTCCGATGCCATGTTTGTGCTGAATCGGCTCGGTGCGTCTCCTCTGAGACCATGTCTCATGCTGCGTAGTTGACCTGTGCTTTCTGTTTGACATGCTCCTGCGCTTCTTCCTCATGGTGCACGCAAATGAACCAGCATCAGGGGTCGTCACGTGTTTGGCTAGTACCGAGACGAGTGGTCCAACATCTGGATCGCACAGCCCACACAGATCGTCCGGCACTACATCAAAGGCTGGTACGTCGCTGTCCTCTTCGACAAGGTCGTCGATGTGCCGCACCCGCAGGTTCGCTGTCGACCTCGTTTCGGTGATACCGTTTGATTTGATCAACTTTTTTGCGGGGTCGTCGGCCGTGCAGCAGCTGCGACTCATGCGCGTGCTGCGACTGCTCCGCCTCATGAAGATCATCCGAGTCATCCAAGGTACACGGTACACTCGCCGGCCGGGGTGCAGCATTCTTGTAGGCAGCGACATGTTCACACGTTGGGAGGCCAAAATGAGCATGAACTACGCAACGCTGGCGCTCACCAAATTTGCGTTCATCGCGCTCATGATTTCCCACTGGGTACTTTTTTGGCACAAACTCGTCTGTATGCGCCAGCGTAGATCGCGTGCATCTTCCGCTTCGTTGTCGACATCGAGTACTACGTCGACAGTTCTGGCAACGTCTACAACTGGCTCACGATGCACAGTATGGGCTCGACGCCGCTATCCGAGATGCCGCCATCGACACAGTACATTTCCGCGCTCTACTGGTCCGTCATGACTCTGACGACGATCGGGTACGGCGATCTCGTGCCTTCGACGCTCGCCGAGCGGGCGCTCTCGATCGCCTGCATGCTCCTCGGGGCTGGCACATACGCCTACGTTGTTGGCGGCGTCTGCCAAATTCTAAACTCGATGGACGCGTCGACGACCGAGTTTCACCAGACCCTCGACACGCTCAACGAGTACGCGACGCAGAACCAGCTGCCCGCCGAGCTCACGTCGCGCCTTCGCGAGTACTTTCACTCGTCGCGAGCGCTGCTGCGCGACAAGCAAAACCTCGATTTGCTCCTCACCATGTCTCCGGGCCTTCGCGGTGAAGTCTCAGTCTTCAACAACAAGTGGATCGCGGACATTTCTTTCTTCCACTGCAACGACGTCCTTGAGCGCGCCCAGTTTGTCACGGCTGTACGTAGTGGCCATGACTACTAGAAGCCCATTTTATAGACCTTCATCCATCATAGCTGGCGCTGGTGCTTCGACCCGAGTGCTTTCCCCCCTCTGAGTTTGTGATTCGCGAAGGCGAACTCAATACGAAAATGTACGCTGCGCTTACGTACGTCCCGCCGACAAGCTATCTCGATCTAGGTACCTCGTCCAGCGCGGCATCGCCACCAAAGACAAAGTAGTTTACGCTGGTGGCACCTACTTCGGCGAGGTATCTTCCTTGCTGACATGCGCGCATATATCGAATATGATCGATACCTCGTAGGACATTATTCTCCACCTCCGGCAGCGAAAAATTCCAGTCCGCGCCTTTTCTTACCTCCACGTGCAAGTACTCTCCAAGTTTGACCTTGAAGATATCATGGCCACGGGCTTGTACCCGCAAGTGCACCGCAGCATTCGGCGCCAAGTCGTAAAGATTGTCTTTCGAAACCAGTTTGTGCACACGGCGACGCGCCTCCACAAGGCCCGCTCGTCAGTATGTTGCCAACTACTGCTGCTGTGTGCTCACAAGGACGCTAGATCGTGGACCTGCCGTCCGCGGCTGCAGAAATGATTTCTTGTCGTCGACGCTCTTCTGTCTTTCAGCCGCAGGTCAACGAAGAAGGGACTGGTATCGCTGCTGCGTCGTCCGCTGTGCTAGCGGATCGCGTTGTCGAAGGCGTTTCGTCCTCCGTCTCTGGTGCCGTTGCGTTTCAAGACGACGAGCTCGCCGCCAGTCTAGTGTCGCGCTTGGACGAGGTTGTCTTGCGCCTCTCACGCCTCGAAAAGTACCTTTTGCCCAACGTCTCGTTTGACCCGCCGCCTCCCAGTCGTCGACGAGAATCTATGGCGTCGCGCAGCAGCTCTCGCCGTGGCAGCATCAACGGCGCCATCATCGGGGTAGGCGACAACAATGACCCATGGCACACGTCGATACAGTTGGCGCGCCGAACCAGTGACGTCCACAAGCCCGACCTCAACAAGTCGGGCTCTACCAAGAAGCACCGGCATCGCACGTCAGCTGTGTAACCCGACTTATTTAACACTCGTCGAGTGGATGTGGTATACCTAGTGTATGCTTATAGTGATGGAGGGTGGACTAAACTACTTGGACTTGTTCTTGAGCATGTGACGGAGATCGACGCCGAGGATTTCGGTCGCATGGAGCTGCATGAGCGCAACGGCCCGGCACGCGCACGCGTCTTCGACCTCGGGGAGGAATCGACACGTGTCGATAGCCTTGTCAAAGTGCGTCATGGCCTCGTCGACGCAGCCTTGCGCAAAGTAGACCTGCGCGAGGTCCAGGTGGCCCGCAGAGCTCTTCGGGTCCAGCCGCAGCGCTTCTTCAAAGTGGGCGATCGCGTGAGCGGCGTCGTTGGTCGCGACGAAGATGCGTCCGGCGTTGAGCAGATGCAGCGGGCACTCGGGCGACATGTCATAGGCCGCGCGAAGGTGCGCCATCGCGCTGCCATAGTCGCCGCGGTCCGAGAGCACGTCGCCGTAGAAGAGGCGAACCTCGTGCGAAGTGGGGAAGAGTTCGAGCGCCGTCTTGAAGACGTCGAGACTCTGGTAGACGGACCCCGCCTTGTAGAGCGCCATGCCGTACGAGATGTGGGTCACATACATGGACTCGCAGCGCGCCATGGCCTTGCGCAGCGACGTGACCGCCGCGCCGTACTCGCAGAGAATGAGCTCCATCTGGCCCATGTGCAAGTAAACGTCCGCCGAGTTGGGGTCGAGGCGCGTGGCGTCGGCGAACGCCTCGGTGGCAGCATCAAAGTCCCCGACCTCGACGAGGAACCCGGCCTTCTTGATGACCGAGTTCAGGTGGTCTGGGTCCAGTTGCAGCGCCACCTCGATGACGTGCAAGGCGGTGTTGACGTCGCCCGTGATGTACAAAAAAGACGCGTGGAGGTTGAGCGCAATGACATAGTGTTTGCGTACGGTGGGGTCGTCGACGACGTCGTTCTCCTCGAGACGCGGGAGGAGGCAGGCGGCGAGGGCAGCAAAGTCGGCTTGGGCCTCAGGGTATCGACGGCAGCGCTTGTGGTGGATGGCCCGCACGAGGAGGAGCTCAAACTGCGTGCTCGGGTCCAAGGTTGGGAGCTTCGAGACAGACACGGTACTCATGGGGTAGTCGGCATCCCGGAAGAACGACTGAAAGTAGCTGTCGACAAGCCACGTGGACGGGATGTCGTGGCGCATCTCCATTGCAGCCCAGATCTCCTTGGCTTTGGACCGACCGACGTGCTTGGAGACGCGTTCAATCGTGTCGGCTTGGTCAATTGCCCGGGACCCGCCGAGGATGAACGCGAGCACGTGCATCTGCAGCGCGTCGTCGTAGTCCTCGCGCTTCTCTGCAAGCGCGCCGAGGGTCGCGTAGGCCTCCATGCAAAATGGCGCGACCGAGAGCGCCTCCTTACTGTCCCGGATCGCGCTCTCGAGGTTCCCGAGGCTCAGGTGCGTCTTGGCGCGCTTTGCGAGCGCGTCCGCAATGCTCGCGTGGTACAGCGGCACGCAGTTCATGGCCGACGAGAAGAAGCGCAGCGCATCGTCGTAGTCGCCACGGTTGTGGGCTCGCGTGCCTCGACCGAGCGCCGCTTTAAAGTTGGCCTGCGCCGTCTGCGTCATGCGCGGGTCCACAAACACGTCGTCGTTTACGACGTGGTGAGTGCCAAACGTCGCAGCCGCCAAGTCCGTCACGAGCGCCTTCTCATCATCTGCCAAGCACTCGACGAGCGCTTGCAGTTGGATCGCGTCGAGGTCCGACGCCACGGCCGATCGGACGCCTTCGTAGACCGCCTGGACCTTGGCCTTGACTTGGAGCGTGCTCTGCTTGGTCATGGTCGAGCACGGCGTCTGAAATCGGAAGCCAAGGGCGTAGACGACCGTCGGGTACATGGTCATCTCCTCCAGCGGCGGAGGCGGGTGCGAAAAGTCGGGCAGCGGTGGCGGTGACAGCGCCCACGGCACTTTGGCCGACAGCGCCGCTCTTACATGCTCCACGATGCGGCGCGTCGTCGGCAAGACGTCGGCGACGTCGAGAGTCGTCTGGAGCTCCACAATCGCGGGCGTCTCGCGCAGCGTCGTGCCAAGCTGGTTGATTCTTGTCATCGCAGCGTTGCAATCCGTGTCGTTCTCGTCGTGGAGCCACGTCTGGGCGCTCATCGCCATGATGCTCTCGTCAACGTCAAAGTCGCTGTAGACCATGTCCGAGACGACCTCGATAATCTCCTGGAGAATGTGCCCGTGCCTTGTCTTCAGCTCGAGCATGGACGTCTCGTTCAGAAGCGGGTTCGGGTTTGCACAGAGGACGCCGAGCGGTGCGAGGACGAGTGACGTTGCACGGTAGATGGCGGCCGCCACATCCAAGAACTTGGCTTTCGGCAGCGGCAGCGGCATGGTGAAGAAGGCTTCGCGGTACTCGCGCGAGGCAAGCGCGACCTTGGGCGCAGCCTTGGGCGTCTTGGCCGACGCTGCGGCGTCGTAGGCCTTGCGCAGGGCGTCCGTGTCCGGAAGCGTCGTCGATTCGACGGTGCTCGAAAGGTCGTACACGCCTCCTTCTTGCGGCGCCATGACGCCTTCGGTCGAGTAGATGGTGCTCGTCATCGTCGTCGGCAGCTTCTGCACAAGCGACGGCGTCAGCGAAAAGAGGCAAAGGCGCACGGCCGGGTGCCCCGACTGAACAAGACCCATCGCGACGAGCGCCGCTTCGTGGAGAGAGAACCCGAGGACGTTGATTGGCTGCGTGTAGTCGACTTCGTCAAACACGTCAGCCTTCAACAGCTCGACCGGGAGGAGCCAGCGACAACCGCGGTTGGCTTCGACCGGCGTCAAGAGATCGCTCGGTGCGACGAGGATCGCATTTGTGAGGTATCCCGCAAGCGCGTCGCTGGACGAGGTCACGCCATGGACCATGTCTCGCGACGCGACGAAGAGCGTCGGAATGCCCTGGACGACATCGGCAAGCAAATCGTCTTCAAACGTGTTGACTGGCTTGGCCGGCGACGTCTCGGCCACCGTGAGCATCTCCATATCGGATTCCGGGTTCTCGAGGACCAGGCGGCGCGTGAGGGCGATGCCAAGGGCGACCGTGGCCACGGACGCATGGGCGCGCCACCAGCAGTGCGCGGCCCGCAGCAGGTCCTCCTCGACGCTGGTCCAGGCTTCGTCGCTGCGGCGACTGCCGGCCTTGTCCTGCACGTGCAGGTAGAACGGACCTTCCTCGTGGAGGATGCCATGCGTCACGAGGAAGGCCGCCGGGTTCTGCGCGGCCGCGTCGGTCGGGATCGGGACCAACGTCATTTGACTATTGGCCAGGCTCAAGGATGTCTTGGGATTTGTACCAAAGCCACGCGCCGGTGCTAATTGGCCACTTTGGACCAATGAGCGGTGTTATAGAACCGACACTGCCTCTCTTTTTGACCAATCCCATCGCTGTGTGACGATTTAGGTGACGAGAACATTCGGCGCGTGGCGATCTTGGGATCTTCATTTCGCTAACTCTTGTTATGCACAACACAGCACATGGCTTCCATGGCTTCCTTACTATGACGACGCTTCGCGGCGGGTCGCTTGGCGCGTGGCGGGTCTCGAGGTCCCGAGGGTCTGCACCGGCCGCGCGACGTAGCTAATCTGGCGCTCGAGGTTGCGGAGGCCATGTTGGTACGACGGCGGGATGGCAATACTTGCGGGGCGCTTGAACTTGTTTGCGAGCTGCTTCTGGTATTTGGCAAAAATGAACTCGCGCAGCGGCAGCGGCTGCGTTGCGTGCGGGATGGCCCAATCCGGAAATGCCTTGTCGAACTCGCGGTACCGGTGGCGGGTGCCGTCCCGGAACACGATGTCGGCGTCTTTCTCGACACTGGTGGGGCAGCTGTCGACGACAAGGTAGTGCAGTGGCTCGTACTCGTACGTACCGACGAGACCTTGGGGCTGGTGGTGCGTGTCGTGGCTCCGGTCCTCGCTCGATACGTGGCCGAGCGCCTTGGTGCACGGGCACTTGCACATCGGACACGGCTTCCCGCAGCGCGGCACGACGCCGTTGGCATTGCCAAACGATTCCTCGTGGATGTGCTGACGCACTGACGTCGCAATCGGCACGCTGGCTTGGTTCGACGGACGGAGGCGACGCTTGCACGTCATCAAAGTCTGCAGAAGTCGGCGGGGCACTGTCGCATCGGCCGAGGCAAACAGGTGCGGGTCCTGGTTTTCGCAGCTGAAGACATCGCTGCTCGGGCGTGGAAGACTCTCGATGAGGCAGCTTGTACCGCGGCGCTTGAGGCTGCTCAGGAGAGCAGCACGCAACTCGGCGAGGAACGCAGCGCCACGTTGGCTCTCGGCCTTGGCAGCGACGCGCGCGGCCCGCTCGAGTGCACATTCGATGCTGGCGACCAACTCGTTCGAGACTTGAACAAAGCACTGCTGTACTGCCACGTCGATGAGTCCCGTCATCACCTCCATCGTGTGGGCCACCGGGTTGGCGATCCGGTCGAGGACAAGCTTGACGTCGTGGCGTCGGATGGATTGGAGCAGCGCCAAGTCGAGCTCGGCTTGCATTGCCGCCGCGTCGCGAACCCATGGCGCGCTCTGGAGCGAGACCGACACTTGGCTGACGAGCTCTTCCTCAAACGCTTTCGGTAGCTGGTCTTTGAGCCACGTCTGGAGCGTGCGCACGAGCAGATCTGCGGCCTCCAAGCCGTTGCAAACGTCTTTGGCAAACTGCCGCATCGCCCCCTCGCAAGCTGCAACGCGCGCCACGATGCTGTTGCTTTCATCCCATTTGGATTGGATCGCAGCGAGCTCCGAGCCGAGCGTCGAGATGAGGCTGCTGAGGCCTGCGGCCTTGTCAGCTGGCGCCATGTGGCTCAACTGCTTCTGGAGGTCGCGAGCCACTTCTGTGACAACGCCGGGCGAGTACCGGTCGACGTTGGCGAGGCGACTTCGCACCTGATCGGCGATGGAGTCTGCAATCTGGTCTGCCACCGAAACGTTGGGGCGCGAGACGAGCAAACTGCAAGTGACCCCGTCCGCGGCATTGGTCCAGAGGATCCAACCATGTTGAGCTCGTCGATCGTAAAGATGTTGCTCGTGTGCAGCGCCTCCATCGTAAGCAGACGGACTTTACCGGCAAGTGGCGCGTCCTTGGCGCGCACGTCTGCCAAAAACCCGCGGAAGAGCTCGTCGAAGTCGCGCACCGTGCGTTGCGGGTCGTCTCGGAGCGCCAACACCTGCTTGAGCAACGCGTCCTTGTAGCGCTGGACGTGCGTTTCGTGGAGGAAGAGATGATCATACTTGGCGCGGACGAGGCGGCGCGCGTGCTTCAAATGGGCGACCTTGGAGTGGCCCCAGGCACGATCCATATCGGACGCCCACTTGGCGTACTTGGGCAACGACAGGGCCGCTCTGAACGCTTTGCTCTCCTCGAGCACATGGTCTTTGACTTTGTCCTCCATGAACTTCTGGAACGTGCTGCACTCGAGCGCCAGGTTCTCCAAGTTGCTGCCGCAATACGAGGTCATCAACTCGAGCGTCTTGTCAAACGCCATCGCGTACGCTGCGGCCAGGTTGCTCGTGTGGTCGTTCATGCCCTTGACGAGCGAGTCGTAGACAAGGCGCTCGTGGACCGACTTGAAGTCCAACTCAAAGTTTGCACTGCCAATGCAGCGCCAGACGAGATCCAGGTCATCCATGATCTGGGCCACCGTGCGCACCTTCCGGTCTCCATCGGTCGCGTGTGCTTGGATATAGTCGCGAAAGCGCAATACGCGCTTGCTAAAGTCGTTGGGCTTGAGCGGCGAGCTCGACGCATCCGTCGTGCCGAAAAAGCGCACATCGCTCTGCGTCTCATGGTTCTTGTCGACCTTGAAGTTGCGAAGGAGTCCCGTCTCGGAAGCCAGCGAGGTACCTCGGAGCTCCTGAATGTCCGCAGCTCTCTCCTTAAGGCTCTCGAGGAGCTCCGAGATGCTTGTCGCCATCTTCGTCGTGTCGGAAACGTCAATCTGGCTAAAGGCAAAG
Source organism: Saprolegnia parasitica CBS 223.65 (assembly GCF_000151545.1). Classification (NCBI taxonomy): domain Eukaryota; phylum Oomycota; class Saprolegniomycetes; order Saprolegniales; family Saprolegniaceae; genus Saprolegnia; species Saprolegnia parasitica. The sequence goes on along the minus strand of NW_012156398.1, from coordinate 1,059,311 downwards.
TAGATCTTCGTCGCGACGTGGCCCGTGTGCGCTTCCACAAGGCCCGAGTTGACAAAGACGGAGTGCACGATCGAGAGGACGTCGTTGGTCGTGTTGGTCGACTCGCCTTTCGTCAACACTACGGCCGCGTCCGCCGGCAAGATCGACAGCGTCGCCATGCGGTTGTCGCGCCATACAAGGTCGGGCAAGCGGATGCGCTCGGGCGACTGGAGGCCTTCCGTGTCCAGCAGCAGCACATACTCGTACGACGGGCAGCCTTCGCACGCGAGCAGCTGGAGGTTGATGCCAGTCGTGCATTGCGCGAGGTCCGTGCGCAGGCGGACGCCAAACATGTAGTTCAGTAGCGTCGACTTGCCCGACGACTGAATTCCCGAGATCGAGAGCACAAAGACGCGGGCACCGCGCGGAAGGAGGCCGCCGAGCGCGCGCAGTACCGCCTTGATCCAATTGGTGTTGACGCTGGCCGCATCGCCGTCCATGAGCTCCAGCGGAAAACCGTCCACCAAGTGCTGCGCTGCCAGCGACGGCAGCTCCGCAAACGTGCTTGGGTGGATTGTAAAAAGATGCGAGAGCTCGCGCCAAAGATGCTCGACACCGGTCACAGATGCTCGCGCATCGACACCCTTGCTTTTCAAGAGTCGGCGTTCGAGGTTGAGTCGGCACTCGAGGTCCAAGAAAAGCATCTCTCGCTGCGCTACCATCGGCTGCTGCAGTACATTGACGAAGTACTGGACGAGTGCATGCGCCGCAACGGGGGCGACGAGGTCGACATACCGCAGCTGCAGTTTGTCGATCTTGCACTGGAGCAGCTGACGGTCTGGCGCCAGCGTCTGGCGCTGCAGGCGCAGTTGGAGCGTCGACTCTTCTGCAAAGAGCGTCTGCAGCCGCAGGGTTGACGAGCGCAACGTCGAAAAGTCTGTCGCTGCAAACACTTGGTCCGCGACGGTCGTGCACGTGTTCAAAACGACGTCTTCGGTGCCAAATGACAGATGGCCGACGGGAACCCGCACCGTAGACGAGAGTGCGGAGTTGATGCTTGAGATGCGGTCGGCGATCTTCTTGTAGACCAAGTGCAGTGGGCAGCGGAGGAGCACTGGGTTGTCGCCAGCGTCTGAATCCGAGTCTACTTCGTCGTCGCTTGCTTCTTGCCAGCGAAATGCACGCGGGTGCGACTGCAGAGAGCTAACCACCCCGTCGACCACGACGACGTCGGCGAAAGACTCGACGAAACGACAAAGCTGAGAGCTGCAGACGCCGACAATGTGGAGGAGCATGACCGTGGTGCAGTTGGGCGAGGCGGATTTGACAAAGCCCCAGCCGAGCTCTGCGACTGTAGCATGCTCTGTAAAGCAGCTGCCAAGGCTGCGATCGAGGCAGTGTGCCGAGTTGACGTGGAAAACCTTTTCGATCCACTTGTGCGATACGCTGCAGCGCGTCGGCCGTCCCGAGATGACGGCGACGCGGGTCGCTGTCGTGTCCTTGGCAACGCACCGGACGCCGGCAGTCGTCGCGGTCTCAACGAGCTCCAGCCCGCTCACTAGGCGCCGGAAATCACGGGCCGTCGACAAAACGCATGGAACAAGAAACTGCTGGTCGAGAAGCGCGCGGTAGACCTCGGCACGCGCGCCCGGTGTCAACGGCGCCGTGAACGACTCGAGAGCGTCCAGAACCACAGGGTTCTGGGAGAACTTCTTGGTGGACTTCTTGCTACCTTGGCGTGCTGTGCGCTTGGCTCCTTTTGTCGTGCTGCTGGCGTAGATCTCCTCGTCAAAGCTGAGACGGTGCTTCAGGACGAACCACACGAGAGCTGGAAGATCCTCGCTCGGCTTTGGCGCGGCGGTCAAGAGGTCTTGCAGTGTGCGGCCGGTGGGGGCACTCAACGGCAATAGACTGCTGCTCTTGAATGCACGCACCGGTTCGTCGTCGTCCGAGTCAGTCGCGTCGGGGTCATCAACATACGCCTCGTGCATCGCGCCGACCATAGCGCGCACATGGTTCTCCTGGAGCTCGCAAGCAAAGCCGCCTTCCAATTCCCAGCCGTACTTCATTGCGACTTTCCAAAAGGCGTCGCAGCCGCTCGCAGCAACGAGTTTGTGGCAGAGTGCCATCACGCGAGGCGTGTCGGGGGTCGGCGCCGCAAATAAGGTCGATGCAATCGCTTCGAGGGCGTAGGGCACGTCGACGGTCGCCATGGCCGGAGGCTTCCACGCAAGGGCGTCAGTGTCCTGGATGTCGCTGACGATGGCTGCCATAAGCGCCGACCGCGACAGCTCGACATCCACGTCCCACGCGAGGCGCACTGGTGGCACTGCCTCCACCAAGAGAGTCTTGAGAATCTGGTCGTAGAGCGTATCCAGCGGTCGCAGCGGTTGGCCAACGAGGTCGGACAGCCGCTTTTGAACGGCCGGTCGACGCATGCAGGGCACCGCAGTGTCGAGGTTGAAGGCTGCGTCGTACTCCAAAAGTGAGGCAAATAGGCGCGCCATTTCGCCAGCGTCATCAGCGGCTTCCAAGTCGTCGGCGATCACGCTGGTGGCGCTTGTAGCGGCAGCGGTGTTGGCCAGCGTCGGCGCCCGGGAGTACGCGCTATGGACATCGTACCACGCATCGATGCGGGCGCGCAAGAGTGCAGCCGACACCATTGGACGTGAATGCGACGGCGCGAGCTTGATCCAGGCGTCACGCACGAGGTGCGCCGCGTCGTGCATGCCGGCTTGCGTGGCCAAGAGGTCCCACACAGCGACGGGCGACGAGACTGGACGGTCCACCATCGACCACACGTCGTTGTTGGCCGTCAAGAGCGCGCAATAGATGGCGAAGCTCGCGGCGGGGACGCCAGTTGTCTCAAGGCGCGCCACGATGTCGCATGGCTGCTCTCGGCCATTCGAGCTCAGTGTACCAGTGTACACGTTGACGCCGACGTCATAAGGCATGGTGCTATACGGCACCGAGAGGCACTTGGTGGCCGCGGTATCGCAAGCGGCTCGGAGAACACTGATCGGCGTCGCATGCTCGACCGACACCTCGACGATGTGACACAAGACTCCGCCAAAGTGGACGTCGCCGCACAGCACGTGCGATCCAAAGTTGTTGAGAAAGGCGACGGCCGACGCGTCGTCCGTGACGTTCGAGGCCGCGTGCAGCGCTCGTTGCGAGAGACGCAGCGACGTTGGCCGCAAACGCAGCGACTTCATCGGAGCGCTTTTGTATGTGACGAGCACACTCGTCGTCGCCATTGCGTCAGCGGCGCCAGACGCGCAGAAAAGTTGCGCAGCGTACGTGAGACCACATGCAACAGCAGTGCTCCCAAAGCACAGCGCGGCGTCGACGCTGGCAAAGTATAGCTTCGACACCACCTCGTCGTGCGCGGCCGGCGCTGGGAGCTGCGTCCACTCTCCACATGAAGGCTCGAGAACAAGCTCGGGCATGGGTACTGAGAGACCGAGTGCGACCCCGCGAAGCGCCGCACCACCGCCAGACTGGAGGATGAGCTCGAGGCCAGAGAGTTGTCGACGGTGCTCCTTCGCAGCGTCGTACGTGCCTTGGAGAAAGCCATCGAGTACGCGAAGATGCTCGAGGAGAGCCGCGATGTCCGTGAGCTTGTTCGTATCGATCTGCCAGTGCACCAAGCCCAGCCGGTCCGTTGCCTTGTTGAGTAGAGCTGCTCTGCGCTCGTAAAGCTGGCCTCTGAGCACGGCCACCTGCAGTTGCTTCGACTCCTTCAACGCGCTCTTTGTTGCCGTCGTCAGGTCCATCATGTCAAATCTCGAAATGAACGTAGTTGCGGTCAGCAATTGAAATTGAAATGAATGAGTTGGCGCTTTGTATCCAACTGGCGGATGTTTAAATCAAAATCTTGCCGCCAGGACGCAACGGGTGGGTCCACCAACCGGCGAAGCGACCAACCAAAGGCGTTTTATCGTAGAATAAACTTGCACGCAAGAGTAAACGGGCTATGGTGGCTTACACGGAGGCCATCGCCATGAGAGCAACAGTACAGGCACTCAGCATCAGCGTCACGGCACTACTCGCGGTGGCTTTGCTTCCATCCTTGGTCGCTGGACTGCTGGACGATGGCGTTGACGTCGCATTGCCCACTGGCATCGTCGCGTTTGGCGCCGGCACGACGAGCGGCTTCCCCACAGGCGTCGGGTTCGTAAGCGTCTTCTTGAGAAATTCGGCCTTGTCCATTTGAGCCCACGGCGCGGGCTGGGACGCCATGCCCCCGGGCGAGTCGGTCGCGGCTTGGCCCCAGACCCAAGAGAGCTTCTCGGCCGTCGCAGTGAGGTAGCCATAGCCATAGTTGTTAATGTTGGTCACGACGGTGAAGACGCTCGTGTCGAGCTCCACCTTGGCCGTTGGGCGAATAAACTCGTTGTTGCCCGCGGCACCCGAGATGATCCAGGGCGGAAAGTTGTAGCTGCCAATTTTGCTCGGCTTGATGTTATAGTACGCGTGCTCGTGTCCTGTGAGCATGAGGTCGACGGCGTACTTGTCGAAGAGCGGCACAAGGTCCTTTGCAAACTTGTTGGTGCCAGTCGAAGCCGACGTCGGAATGTGGTTGGGAGGGCGGTGGCCGCAAACCACGACGAACGGCGTCACCTCGCGCTTGACGCGACTCAGGTCGAACTCGAGCCAGCTCTTCTGGTCCGTCTGCATCTGGACTCGCGCCGCGTCGTTCGGAACCCACTTGTTGCCGTCTTGGGTCGGCGCCATGAAGGCTTCGTCGCCGTAGACCTCTGTGTTGAGAAACACAAAGTGGACATACCCCGCGTTGAAGCTGTAGAACGTGTTGGAGCCCGACCCGCTGGCTTCACCGGCGCCGACGAGGAGACCTTTGAAGCGATTCACGTAGTTCTGCATCGCACCCTGGGCCGCATACTGCATCTCGTGGTTGCCGATCGTCGTGTGCATCGGCACGGCCGACGTGAGCGGCTCGAGCTGCTGCATGTACGCAGCGCCGTTCGAGCCCACGAGCTCGTAGCCAAGGTCGCCAATGTTGAGGATTCCGTGGAACGCGTTGGCGCTGAGACCGCTCTTGAGCGCTGGGAGCGTTATACCCGAGGCCTTCCCCAGCACCGTCGCGCCCATGTCGCCAAACACGGCCCACGTCATCGCGTTGGCGGGTGTCGCTGTGAACGACTTGGCCGACGATCCTGCAGAAGCGAGGTCGTAGTAGACAGTAGCACCCGCCTTGATACCGGAGAGACGCGCCGTCCAGCACGCTACGTTCAGATCACTCGACTCGGCGACGCTGCCGGCGGCGACGCCCACAGCCTTTTGGGTCAAACTCGAGCTGGCGCTGCCGTAGTAGATGGTAGAGGCCGTGGCGTCAGCCGCCGTGACCCAGTCCAGCATGTAGTCGCCAGAGCCATCGCCGACGAGACTTAGGTGAAACTCGTTGGACGTAAGCGCGCTCGTGACGCACAGCAGGGCGAACGCAGCCAGACGCATGCCACCGACGATCGGACAATGGCTCCATAACATAGGTGCGTCCGAGAAGCGATCTGATTGGATGACTGGAGCATTGCTTACGCGTGACCTTTAGCGGCCATTGGCGGGAACGTTTAACGCGTTTGGCAGGCGCAAGTGCGGACGGCTCTGACTCAGCTGGCTCTGACTCAGCTGGTTCTGACTCAGCTGGCTCTGACTGAGCGAAGACGCCTTTCAACGTTCCTTACTAAAATACCGGTAGTATTGCGAAAGCTCATTTGGATGCAGCATGCTTACCCAACATCAGAGCCGTGCAAAACTTACCGTGTCGACAACAACAGATGCTGGAAACGCTTCATCCGGCCTTTAACCTTGTTGTTGCTCTTGTCCTCAATACACTGTACCACAATATTGGTTGTTTAAACAACCAGGTCCGTTTAAACACGCCGCTGTGGGAAGATATACAACACTAAACATCGTCCTCTTGATACGTTGATAGTTGTCTAATCGAGGCGGTGGTGCACAAAGAGGTGGTTGTGCGCGCCGAGACTCATGCACTTGAGGAACGCGGTTTGGATCGCCGTGCAGAGCGTCGGGTCGTCCCGCACCATATTGGTCATGCGCTCGCGGGTGATCTCGTAAATGACCGAGTTGGCCACGGCCTGGCATGTGTACGACCGCGGCTGGTGCAAGTAGTAGTCGACTTCGCCGACGAGCGACCCGTGGCTCACCTTGACGATGCGGTCGAGTGCGTGGTCGGGCCGGAAGATCTCAAGCTCGCCAGAGACGACGACAAAGACGCTCTCAGCTTCGTCGCCCTCGGCAAACACAATCGATCGGCCGTCCACGTCCCGGCGCTCAAAGTACAAAGAGACCTTCTCGAGCGAGATCGCCACATCCCACGCGTCCAGCGCGTCTTGGAAGACGGAGTGGATCGACGGCGTCGGCGACGCGAGGCGGGCAATCTGGTGCGGCTTCTGGAACAAATTGTGCGATTGCGACTGGGAGATGGGCGTCGCGGGCGGACGCTCGTTGAGGAGGACGTTCTCAAACACCTCGAGGCCTGCGTCCGCGGACGCGTAGATGTGAATGTCGCTCGTCGAGTCGTCGTCGTCGTCGAGGACACCGTTCATCTGGAGCTGGCGCTCAATCTCGGGCGAGAGGCGGGCAAAGGCGAGCGCAATGTTGTGCCGGGCGAGCAGCGACTTCATCGCTGTGAAGCAGCTCCGCGACGCGGTGGCGTCGATACCTGATACATGGGAAAAGTCCAAGAGCAAGAAGCGCGTCGGCAGCATCGTCATTTCGGCCTCTTCGTCGATCGCCGACTTGACACCACTGCGTTCTTCAAAGGCCTTGAGCGTGCACACTTTGAGCGGGTGCGACACGCTGCTTTGCGTCGCAGCCTCCATGAGCAGGAGCGGCGTCGCCTCGGTCGCCTTGGCGTGCGCCACGTAAATGCTCTTCTTGATGACCTCCATGAGGCGGATGCTCGACCCAAAAAAGAAATAGCCATGCAGCTCGAGGGTCACGATCTGGCCCTGGTGCGCGCGGAGGAACTGGCGCTCTTGGTAGCTGCGCTGGACACGGCTCCGGCTCAGCGTCTACAGCGTCGATGGTTAGTTTCAAACAAGCTTTGCATGTATGTATACCTTGACGACCGAAACACCCTCGGCGTAGCTGAAGACAAAGTTGGTCATGGCGCAGATGAGCCCCAAAATCATGCCTTGCTCCAGCCCAAAGAGGTTGATCAAGACGAACGTTGCGAGCACGAGGAGGTATTCGCGGAAGCGCAGCTTGGACGAGGCGTGCACCAGCCATTCCTAACGCATGGTACGTGAGCATCTTCGACGCGCTGGATTTCGTGTACCATCATGAGATCGATCGCGATCAAGGTGAGGAGGCCGCCAAAGAAGACTAGACGCTTCGTTAGCACACAGCACCACAGGAACGAGATCGACGTACACTTGGGGATGTAGGCCGTGAGCGGAATCGGCAGCACAAAGATGAGCAGCTCGGCGCTGAGCACAACAATACCGGGAATGCGGCTGTTGGTGTTGCTCTTGAGCGTAAAGATCGTCTGCGAAAAGATGTACGAGCCCGTGAAGCCGCCAAAGAGACCCGAGACCGTGTTGGACCAGCCGACAGTCTTGAGCTCGTGGTTGTAGTCGAGATCGGTGCCCATGTTCATTTCAATCGCCGCCACGTCCAAGCTCGACGAGAACGCAACGACGAAGTACATGCCCAGCCACGTGAAGAACTGGGGCGGAATCGCGCGCCATTGGACAAGCGAAAAGTCAAAAAGGTCAAAGACTTGGAGCGGCGTGGCGGTGACAGCAGGCGGGTACGAGACCCAGCCGCCGGCGCGAACGTCGTCGAACGAGAGACCCGTGACGGAGAGGAACGTGTAGAAGCCAAGCAACACGGACGTGAGCGTGAGCGGCATCACGAGAAAGTGCTGCAGCTTGGACGAAAGAATAAAAAGCGCGGCGCCGCAGAGCAGCCCCGGAAGGATGTGGATCGCCGAGTCGTAGTTGAAGAGCTGCGGCCACTCCATGATGTTCTTGACCTCCTTGTTGGCCATGAGGCCGAGGCCGGCTTCCATACAAAAGAAACCAATGTACGAGAGGTACCCTACAAAGACGCGTGTGTTTAGACACCCAAGTTCAAGGTCGGACGAACCGCCAATCACGGGCATCGGCAAGTACTGGACCAAGCTCGCCAGTTTGTACTACGATTGCGCAATTCAAAATGGGCCGTTGGAGATATCGGTACCTTGCCCGTCATGATGAGTGCGACACCCATAAGCGCGGTGGCCGAGCTCAGAGTCACAAGCGTCGTCGCGATGACGGCCTCGGGCGGCAGCGTCGGGTCGTCGGCCAAGATCGAGACCACGGAAGACGCCATTGCGGAAAGGAAGATGAGACCTACGCCACGCGTTTCGTCCAGTTTACCGAGAGTATCGGTGCGTACCTGCGTCTTGGACTTGGCCAATTGCAAACGGGAGCGAACTGAGTGATGAAAACATGATCTGGTGCACGGCGCTCGAGAGGCCCACGAGCTTGACGAGCGTCGGCATGAATGGTGTGAAGAATGGGTTGCTGAAGATGATGGCCGTGAAACTCTACACGATGATGAGCTCCCATGTTGGACTCGATTCGACGCACCATGCACACGGGCACGACGAGCGCGGCGTTGATGAGGCCATACATGAAGGCCTTGAACGTGTTTTGGTTGTCGGGCGCGGCGACAGCGACAACGACCATGTCGTCTTCCTCGACGTACGAGGCGTTCGGTAGCTGGACGGCCGAGACGCGGGACGCGCGCGTGAGGCGGCTGAGGCTCTTGGGCGTGTTGCACACGCTGCCCATGCTGTTGGTGGCCATGGTAGCAACTGCGCGCGGGACTCGCAAAGGCAAACTGAGCATCTATCCCAGCGAGCACCGAAGTTCGAAGGAGAGCGGCCGCTGGTTCGTCGCGCCGATCTTTCGAGCGCGTGGGATTACCAATAAACTTCGATCTTTACTTCGGTATCCACTTATCCGGTGCTGTGATTGGGTGCGTGTCTGGGTCCACAATGGACCTCTCGAAGGTCGCCCGCTCGACAAAGCGCCAACGATTACAAGTGGCTCTGATCTGCGATAGGTCGCGTCCGGGTATATCTGCCGAGTGCCCCGAGTCTTTCTACCCAACTAACGTTGTAATTGGTTAAGACGACGAGGGTCCAGACGACGCCTGTCAGCAGGCGATTACAAGTACACGCCCGTCGCGTGCTTTTGTAGCACGTTGAAGTTGTGTGCGTCTTTCCGCCCGATCTTGCGTCGACGCCGTCGCGCCGAGTACTGTAGTGTACCATGTAATTGTAGAGTGTCGCCTCAAGTGGACACCCATCGCGGCGCCAAGGAGGAGCGTGCGCCAGTATAAAGACACTGCGACAAAGCTACTGCATTCTGATGATGCATACCCTCATCACGGAAGCAGCAATGCGGCACCTGCGACCTGGCAACGCAACTGCAAGCGCCTGTTGAGCCCGATCTTTTCACCGACGACAGGATCGCGTCGTCAAGAGCTGTCGTCAAGTAGGTGCACGATATTGTCCAACAACGTTGGTTCATAATACGTCTAGCAAGACGTAGGGCATTTGTATTTCTGCCAAATTCAACGCCGGCATCATTATTAATAACGCCAAACCAGTTTGCAGGTCGCGCGGCGCAGGACGGCAATCCACGTGCGTAAAACGTCGCTCGTAGCTGACCTAGGTGCTTTGCAAAAGACGGGCCTCGGACGATGGGACACGTTGGGATGGTCGATAAAACCGGGTCGTTTACAAGCAAAGATACGCATCGAGTGGTCACAAATCGATCCCTCGAGTGAAGCATGCTAGGAGGACAGCTTGTTTCAATTCTTCCGTTTATCCATACAAATGTGTACCGGTACCGCAAGGGGTTGAAGCACCACTCATGGCTCAACGGCTTTTAAGACATTGTCGGTTTGTACGGGGTACTGTGTGCCTCGGCGGGGCCAACTACCCAGACTTGATAGTAGCCTTGGGCTACGTGGTCCTTGCCCCCAAAACACCAACCCGCGTCCAGGCCGCTTATGAGCGCCAACGACGTCCACGGTCCACACCCGTTGGTGTGTGAACAGCCACCACGCAGCCGCGACTCGAGAACCAAACGTATTGTGGTAAAGAGGGAGAACGATGGCTTTAGCAGACCCAGAATGCTGCCGCCGTTTGGGGTCTGCCGCGAGTTTCTCGTCGCGTCGTTCTTGGTGGTCGATTCGAAATGACGGCCAGCATTTTGCAGCCTCGAGCAATTTTCGACCCTTTTTAGCCCGCTAAACGGACGCGCTGTGGAAGTACTCCTCATTGCGTTTGCAACCAGACGGGCTACCGGTACGTTGATGGGCCTAAATTTTCTATCAAAAATGTATCAAGGTTTCAATATGTCCGCTCCGCAGCCGACACAGGTTACGTTTTGTGGGCGCGATCACCGCCGGCGCCTTTTGCCACCAGCAGTTTCCAAGGTGTGCTGTCACGCGTACTGCCAATACAAAGAGGTGATTTCCACTGAGTCACTTGGTCGAGGTTAACGAAAGGCTCATTGAAGCGGTACGACACGGGCAGCCTAGTTTTGAAGCGTTTGTATTTTGAACCAACTTGCAGCTGACGAAGCCACTGCATTCGAGTTCTCTGCACGTCGTCGGCAGATAGAAGAATGAAAGGCCCGACGGAGAAGCTCGGTGGAGGATGCGCCATAGACTCGAGTGATGTAGCCCACGGAGCGTGGATGTGGCACGCGCCGCCCGGACCACTCAGGGATGGTGCGGTCGAAAACTCTTTTTTAAATTGAAAAAATACGCTGTCAATTTGCACTTTCCAACAAAATGGCGAACGTCGAGAAGGACATCTTGCGCGACGGCCCGCTTCGGTACCTTGGGTACGCCAACGAGCTTGGCGAGTCGTTCCGGCCCGTCTTCCCAGCTCTTGTTGCACCGTCTTATGCCGTGGCCTTTGCCTACGTCGCAGCCGACACGTACGACAAGGCGTCCAAGGCCGGGGCCAGTGCACCACCCCCGGCCAAGTCGGCGCACATGGCCGCAGCCGCCGGCGACACGCTCCTGTGGCAGACCATGGTGGGCACCTCACTTTAATCACGCACGTGTACTACCATGCCGTAGGCGAGCGTCGTGATTCCTGGTTTCACGATCAACCGCGTCGTACGTCGCCGCCGTTAAATCAAGCCTCATGTCGTCTGGTAGGTCGCGCTCTCCAAGGCCGCGGTGACGTCGTCTGTGAAGAACCCGGCTCTCGTGCGCTGGCTTCCGACGTGCATCGGCCTCGGTGCGATCCCGCTCATCATCCACCCCATCGACGCGCTCGTCGACTTTGGTATGGACAACTCGACCCGCGTGTGGTCGGCGAAATATCTAGAGGGCAAAAGCAACTAACTAAATCAAGCCGTCCATCGCACGACGATGCCAAGCAACGAGCTTATTCGGTTTTACATGCAGACACAGAATGATACAACTCGTATTCCAGGTGCTACAACTTAGCGACGGGCCATGACGGCTTCGACATCGGCGACCGTGCGCGGGACCAAGTGCGACATGTTTTCGGCGCCCGTCGCCGTCACGATGACGTCCGACTCGATGCGGACGCCGCCCGTCTTGCGGAAGCGCGCGAGCATCTTCTGGTCGATGAACTTTGCCGTCTCGGGCGACGAAAGCACTTCTTCGATCTGGCCTTCGATAAAGTAGCAGCCCGGCTCAACCGTGATGACCATGTTCTCCTCGAGCTTGCGGCCTGCGCGGAGCTTGCGGAGCATGCGCGTGTCGGTGCGCGTCGTGCCCGGAAGGTAGCCGCCAACGTCGTGCACCTACAACACAAACACGTTGAGCGCTGCTGCATCGTCGTTCCACGCGACGTACGTCTAGGCCCATGAGGTGGCCGAGGCCGTGCGGGTAAAAGTACGCGCTGATCTCGGCGGCCATGAGCTCATTGACCGTGCCATTCTGGAAGAGACCGCCTTCGAGGAGGTGCTGCGTGAGCACGCGCTGCGAGAGCATGTGCATCTCGGTCCACTCGACGCCCGGCTTCATGGCCGCAATGACCGCGTCGTGCGCCTTCAAGACACCTGTCGCATCGGCGTGAGCATATCCGTCGCCTCGAGAGAATTCGGTACCTTCGTAAATGAACTTTTGGTCGGCCGTAAACTTGCCGTTGACCGGGAACGTGACGGTAATGTCCGACGCGTACCCGTGGTACTCGGCGCCCATGTCGTTAAGAAAGAGGTCGCCGTCGTCGAGGATCTTGTCGTTCGGCGCGCCAGCGTGGCCATAGTGCAGCGCCGAGCCGTTGTGGCCGCTGCCGCAGATGCACGTGTACGCGTGGAAGCGCGCGCCGCCCTGCGCGTAGCACGCGTGGAGAAAGTTGGCTTCGGCGTGGAACTCGACCATGCCCGGCTCGATGGTCTCGAGCACCTTGATGTGCGCGTTGGAGCTGAGGCGGTTCACCCAGCGGAGGAGGTCGAGCTCCTTCGGCGACTTGGTCACGCGGCACTCGACGAGATGCGGGTGCAGCGTCTCGAGGTCCGTCGTGAAGGCGTCGATTCCGTCGAACGTCGACGTCGTCGTCGTCGTCACACCGCTGTCGAGATTGACACCCTGCAGCAAATAGAGGTGCGCGACCTGGCGCGCCTTGAGCACGGACGCGATCTCGTCCGTAAAGTGCACGTGGTCGACACCGTAGAACGCCTGGAACCACGAGAGCGGCTTGCGGTCGCCGCACCAAAGCGCCCACTCGGCCGAGAGACGCGGCACAAACAGGATCGACTCGTTCGTCGTCAGGTCGATCGCGCCCGCGCAGTCGGGCTCCTTGACACCAAAGAGGTACTGGAACATGCTCTCTTGCTTGAACGGAATGTCCGTGTCCGTGTCGTACTCGCCGATCTGAGTGCCGCCGTGGAGCATAATTGCCGACTGCGGCGACGCAAGGGCGCGCATGCGCGCAGCGAGCTTCTCACGGTGGTCGCGGTGCATGGTGTAGTCGATCTCGTAGGTCTCGTACTGGTAGCTCGACTTCTTGCACGTGTGCAGGGTCGCGCGCGGGTCCAGCGTCACACGCTGGCGCTGGCAGCTGTGGCGCTTCGACGCGAGGTACTGCTTCTGGAGAAGGTGGAGGCCACCAAGGGCGGCGACGGTCGCCGTCGCGATCGTGATCGGGCAGGTCTTGGTCATGCTCAGAATTTCGGAAATGGCATAATCCGGCAAAATTGAACCGCAACAAGGTCCGACATGAATATGCATATTTGGAGCATGGCTTTTGTATGACAATACAAAGAAAAAGATAAAATGTACGCAAATACGTCGCCGACATGAGGCGCCCGGTGATGGCACATGAACCCTAGCCCCACGCGACGTCAAAGCCACCGGAGCCCGCGACGTTTTTATTAATATCTAGATATATGTATGCTGTGCGCAGGCTGAGAATAAAACGAAGGTGCCGATCTATCTTTGGCACATGCCACATCCAACCAACTTCAACTCGGCACCAAGGTCACGCTTGGATAGAGACTCTTCTTCTTGCTTAGTTGGTAGCACTTTTTGACACGTCGTTGGAACGCTGCTAGGGCTTGAGCGCAGGGTCCTGCCACCACCACGTCTTGACCGTGCCGTCGTGCGAGCAGGACGCCATTAGCGCCTGCCGCTCGTGCCACTAGACACAAATGCTGGTTGGAAATCATTCCAGCACGCTGCCGCACGTACCCGTGCACTGTACGTGACGCCCGTATGCCCCAGAAGGCGCTCCAGCAGCTTTCCCGTCGCAACGTCCCAGACGTACACGGCGCCATCTTCCGAGCCGCTACAAAAACATGAGTTTTGACTCGCAAAGCCAACCGCACCCCAAGACGAAGTCTTCTCGCGGCCCAAACGCAGCCCGCACAACGTTCTTGGCCGTGTTTTGGTGGCCCTTGAAGCGCTGCAGCGGACGCTGCTCGTTGCTCGCGGTCGTCGGCGCCAAGGACGTGGACGGTCGGTGCGTTGGCGTATCCTTCGTGAGCGTTGTTCGCGGCATCGTGAGCATGCGCATGTCCCAGAGGCGGTTGCTGTTGTTGCGCGAACCCGTGAGGAGGAAGAGGCCGTTGGACGACAGCGACACGGACGTCACTTCGCCGAGCGTTTGCCGAAGCGTGTGCACGCAGAGGCCGCTCAAGATGTCCCAAAAGCGCACCTACGCACTCGCTAACGCGTTTTCGCCGCCAGCCGAGACGCACCGTGCCGTCCTTGGACCCGCTGACAATCAAATTCGCGTGGCGGTTGAACTGCGCGTCGCACACCGAGGCCGAGTGGCCCGAAAAACTCTATATGTGCAGGCTCGTGACAAGATGGTATTGCGTCGACGGTCTACCTTAACCATGGCGCCGGTCTGAATGTCAAAGAGGCGCACCGACTGGTCGTAGCCGCCCGTCACCAAGTGCGTCTCGTTCGGATGGATGTTGACCTACTCGCTACTCGTCACACGCGTCGCGGCGATGGATTCTGTACCGTGTACACGTCGCCGACGTGGCCCGTGAGCGTCGAGACGCAGTCCGAGTGCGACGCCAGCAGCGCGGACGGCTCCGTCTCACTCGCGAGGTTGGCTGTCGCGTTCTTGAGACTCCAGATCTTGACCGTACCGTCGCCCGAGGCAGAGTAGAGCGTGTCGCCCGCGTTGTTGCCGCAGAGGTACCAGATGCGCGACGAGTGTCCGTGGAGGTCCCACGACACCTATTGGTCTATTGGTCCGAGGTCGACGTCTATAAACATACCTTGTTGATTGTCGGGTCGTCGGTCGTCGATGGCTCGGTCGACCAGAGCTTGATGACGTTGTCACTCGCACCCGATGCGATAAAAGCACCTTCCCGCCCAACGAATGTGACGCACTGGTCATCCTCTCATGAGCGTTCATGGAGCATGCGAAGCAACGTACCTTGACGTTCTGCGTGTGGCCTTCGAACGTCGTCTTGACCGCGTTCGGAAGCACTTGGCACTCAAAGTCGCGCAGCAGCGTCGAGACCTTTGGGATCGTCTTCGGATGGTACCGGCTAAACTCCATTTGGTACGCGACGCTCTGGCGCAAGAGGTGCACGAGGCGGTGCTCGGGAATGTTGGCATACTGGTCGGACGGCACGGCGTCCATCTCGAACGTGGCTTTTAGCTGCTCTGCGAGCTTCTCGCGCGACTTGACGACGCCTTCCCAGTCACGGAACGAGTCGACTTCGTTGATCGACTTGCACGTCAGCAGGTAGCAGAGGTCCTTGAATTCGACTTTGCCACTGATCTTCTCCATAGGTTTGAGGTGCGTCGTAAGGTACGTGAACGCCTTCTGGTACTCTTGGCGGTCGATGAGCTCGAGGTACTCTTGCTTGCAGACGGCGTAGAGGAAGCCGAGACCCTGCTGCGAGTGGATCTTGATCTTGCGGAAGCTCGCATTCTTATGGATCATCTTGGCCACAAGGTCCCAGTCGCCGTCCTTGATGCCCTTGCTGATCTTGCGGATCGCGTCGCGCTCTTGGTTGCGCTCAAGGAGCTTGACGTTGGTCTCGTCCAGAATCGTCGCCGACGCGCTCGTGTAGCCTTCGCTCTGGAGGTACTGCACGATGAGCCGCAGGATGTCGTCCTTGATCTCGGGCGAGTCGGCGTCAAAGGTCGACTCGGGCGGGATCGACGTCACGTGCTTGTCCACGAGCTTGAACGTCGACTCGGCGTCGGCCATGCTGCGTCCTCCTCAAAACACCGAAATGAAAAAATTTCGCCACCTGGCAGACGCTAATGCCATTGGCCAAAACGGCGACAAAACGACCAATCATGGCGCGATATTGCGTATCCACTACCCTCGGTGTGCGAAGTCATTTCCCTAGTATAGGCGCCATGGAGCTTCGTTCATGTCGAATGGAGCTGCGGTATATAGTCCGTTGCTTGTTTATAACTTGAATACAATCGCTGTGCGAGCATGGTTCTCTTACGATTGCATAAAGAGCTTGCGAAAGTCAGCGTTGGACTTGGCTTTGGTCGGCTCAACTTGAGCCGACGCGGCTGGAGGCGTCTTGATCTTTGCTGGTGCCGGGACCGCCTTTGGCCGCGCCTCGAGGTGGACCGACGCTTTAGGGCCGCGGAGGGCACGGGGTACGAGACTTGTACGGGGCATCGCGATCCTGTTCGTAAAAGTGCTTGGTGAGAACGAGCACATTGACTTCCCCGCACCGTACCGTGTCGCAGGCTTGGTGGATGCCACGTCATCGGGCTTTGCTGGCGCTGGCTTGGTCGTCGCCTTGGGCTTGAACGCCTTGGTTGGCGCTGGCTTCATGTTGGCTTTCGACTTTGCTTGTTGCGCGACCATATCGGCGACGCTGAACCGAGCCTTCTTGAGCGAAACGGTGCCGTCACAGAGCACGTGCGGACCGTCCGCGACAAGTGCGTCCAAAACGCTTTGCTAATGTAATGTAAAGCACACCATCACTAAACGACGCAACACCCACCTCGGCTTCGTACTCGACAAGCGCATACGCCGCCTTCTCCTTCTTGCGGCCAAGGATCATGACAGCCCGAATCGCGCCAAACTAGACACATTTGAGCCACGGAATACGATGGCCATGGACGAACTGTGCCAAAATATGCTCGGACGTGGGCCTCGTCGACCTGGTCATTGATCTTGGCCACGTACAGCGTCGTGGGGTTCGTGCTCCAGACGCCGTCACGCTCGACGACCCTACGAATGTCGTTGCCATGAGATCGATTGTTGCGTTGAGGAGCAAGTGAAGACGACTTGGTGGGCTTCGCCGTCGGCTTGGACGGCTGGATGTTGAGCGGCGTTCCTTGGAAGCTCGACTCGTGCAGTGCGAGCGCTTTCGGCACGCTCTCCTACATCAACATGATGAGACAACGAGTTTGGGTGAGGTGGCAGAGGTACTGGCGACTCGAATTCGACGTAGGCCATGCCTCGCGACGCTTGGCTTTCGCGGTTCCGCAGCAAGAGACGAACGTCTGTCACCGAGCCGCACTACGCAAAAGAGCTAAGGAATCATTTCGCGGTGAAAATGGCAGCACCGGTGCGAAGAGGGCTTCAAGGTCTTCTTTCGTCGTCGCCTTGTCCAGGTTGCAGAGAAACACAGTACGACCGTCGGCATCCGACGTGCGCTGACGCTTGTACTCGTCTTGGCGCTGCGTTTCAGCTTCGACGAGCTTGCGCTTCTTGGACTCGTTCTTCTCGGCAGTCTCGACGACCACTGGTGCTTCGTGAGCCTGCTTCGCTTGCGTCTTGACGCAGAGCTTCTGTGCCGCGAGGACGTCTTGGACCGAGTCACCCATCTCGCGCTCAAAAAGCACATACGCCTCCGCAAGGACCCCGGGGTAGTCCGTGACGGCCGCAATCCCGCGCTTGTAGTACTTGCGCATCACGTCGAGCGGTGCGCCAGCGCGAAGACTCTCGGCAATGCACGCTTGCCACGTCGCGAGCGTCCCGTCGTTGGCTATAATCGCGTCCCACGCCGCTGCCACGTGTTTGGTCCACGCCGACGGTGTTCGCGGTGGCACCATGCACTTTGCAGCGTACATGCGCAGCATGGAAGCACCCGCGGGGTACTCAGTGAGAAGCCCCTACAACACATCGCTCATCCCTTTGCGCTGGACAAGAGGCTCGTACCTGGCAGCGTGCAAAGGCGGCAGCGAGGTCTCGCTTGGATCCTGTCCGGCGACGCGTGTCGCAGTAGGCGAGCAGCACGACGAGAAGCTGGTCCAGCGAGAGCGCTTGGCGGCCCTCGAGCTCGTCGAGGATGACCTCGTAGGCGTCAAAGCCGCCGTTGCACTCGAGTGCGAGCAGCAGCGACGTCCACGCCGATGCAGCGAACGGCACGTTGCGCACGGCGCGCATGGCCACTTGCACCATGGCGCCATACATTCGCTGGTCGGCTAAAAAGTCCAGATACGCCTCCCAGAGAACACTGCTGAGGCACACGCTCGCGACCGCGCGCTCAAAGGCGTTGAGAAGGATGCTGCAGCCGACAACCTTGAGCTTGGATGTGAGGTGTGCCGTGTACTGCAGCCAGACGCTCTGAAGAGTCGCGACGTCCGGCGCATGGTCGAGCTGCGACTCGAACGCGGCCATGGCATGGAGCAGGCCTTTAGAGCGCGCCAGCGTCGAAGAGATCGAGTGCAGGCTCTTCTGGAGCGCGTCCGCGTTGTGGGACTCGTATTCGCTCCACGCACGGTACTCGGAAAGCACACGGTCGCTGCCTTCAAAGAGAGGAATTGCCAGCTGACTTTCGTAGCTGGACTTGAGGCGGTCCGAGAGCTTGGCGGCGTCCGTGATCGTATCGCGAAGATGCGCCCGGTAGAGACCGTACACCTTTTCGCTCTCGCACCAGTGCGGGCCCAGTGCTGTGAGCACTGTGCTCCATGCCTCATCCATGTCATCGTCAAAGTTGTCGTCGAACGAGTCGATGTACATGTAGTACAGTGCCGGTTGCAGATAGTCCTTGAGCGCAACGGGAAGTTGCTCGGGCGCCAAGGCAAGGTACTGCTGCCACAGCTCTAGCGTCAGCGGGTAGGCTTCGTGGAACCGGCTGAACTGCGTCTGGAGCTGCGACGCGAGCATCGGATCGCCCGAGAGCGCGGCAATGGCCTGCAGGTGGAGGTCATAGTTGTACGGGCTAGCCGAGCTAGCAACGACAAGCTCGAGGGCCTTTTGCTGCTCTTCTGTCATCTCGGCTTCATACACCAAGTCCTCGTCGCCGGAGCTCTCGCTGCTAATGCTACAGCCCTCGAGGTCGTGCTCACTGCGCATGCTTCTGGTTCTGGTTGGAATCGAAAGAAAGAGTACATCGAGGTATTAAAAAGGATAGACTATGTAATGATACAGGTATTCCTGCCTCTTTAAATGAATAAAATGAGCGCCGATGCATTCCAGTCGTGTCGGTCCAGCTAGCACAGCACCCACTCTGGTGTTACCGACAAGCTCATAATGAAGTGTGTTTGTCTTGATTGATTCACTCGCTTTGCCGCCGTATTTGTGTCGAATACGCGGACAAGCGCTTAGGGTAGGTTTAGGGTAAGATTTTGGTGCCGAGCGTAGGCTACGACGAACTGCGTTTGATATGGAACATATTGAACATTTACCAGCATCCATAAACTTTATGACCTTGCTAGCATGTACTAGAAAATTGATTAGTTGAAGTATACTTATTCGATAGCAACATTTTGTGAGCGCTTTGCGCGCGAAGTTTTGAGGTCGCAGACTGACTTGCGCTTTCTGTGGGAGCGCTCGAGGTAATTGCTGCCGCATACGCAGAAGGCCAGAACCACAGACGGTCTCGTATCTTCTCTTGCTACCTCATCGTCGTACTCGTCGTCGTCATTTTCCTCTTCGTCGTCGTTCTGGTGCCATCCCGTCCTCGCATAGTTCTCTTGCTCTTTTTCCTTCTCGACTGCATCGCGGCCGTTTTGGATCGCCTTGACCGCCCGATCCATGGCACATCGCCGCAGAAGCGCTAAAACACCACCGGTGTCGTCGTAGTTGTCCCAGAAGCTTGCTTGGAGGAGGTGGTAGATGGAGCTACACGCCATCCCCGACGGGTGTTGGAGCCACGTCTGCGCGAACGCTTGCATTCGGTGCGGTGCAAATCGGGCGTAGAATGCAAAGGCATCAGTGACCACAGCTGTCTTCACATCGCCTTCGTAGCGGTAGTCGAGCTGCTTTGTGATACGCTTGGTCCATGGCTCGGCGAACGTCACCTGGACGGCGTCGGCCATGGCGTCGAGCATCTGCGGTGACGTCGTCGTTGTCGATGCAAGCTCCGTAAACGCTGGAACGGCAAGAACGGACGCCCTGGATGCACACAGTGCAAGCACCTCGGTCCACGGACGACTCGGCTCCATGCGTTGTGCCCAGCGCAGCATCGCGATAGTTGCCGACGCGAGCTCGTGGTCCGAGTCCGAGCTGGGCGAACAATTGTCTTCGTCGAGCTGTCGCTTCCAGTACAGTAAGCGCCGGTGCAGCATCGGGCGATGGATCGTGGCCACTTGGCGTAGCGCCCGCTCCAAAGCCGGGACAACAACCTCGAACGTTGGCTGCGTCAAAAGCGTCTCTCGGTCCATTGTTGTCGGCGCACCGACGAACGTCTCGATGGTTTCGATGACGGAGAGCGGGAGTCGTCCCGAGAGCCAACGGCCATCGTCCAAGTTGCTTGCTTGGTCGACGTGTGCGTCGAGGAGCATGACCCACGAAAGGTACTCCACCCTGTCGGACACTGTCCAGTGCCATCGCGCGAGAGACTTGCACAGCGTGGCCAGCAAACACCGAAAGCACTCGAGTGCGAACGGGGCTGACAACGGCTGACACATGGGCGCCGCGCTAACACCCGCGAGGCTCGCGAGCAACGCGAGCGACTCGGTCTTCAGCGCGTCGTCGAGAAGAATCTTCAGTGCTTTCAAGAGCTTGATCCAACCGTAGCGTTCGAGCTGCTGCTGCATCCACGGTGCAATGCCAGCAATGCTCGTTGGACTTGGCCGCCGAAACCGATTGAGCAACACGTCGACGAGGTGGACGCTGCCGAGGCGCGAGAGAAGCGCAGTCAAGCGCTGCATCACAGTCGACGAGCAGCTTTGAACCGAGTACCACGTTAAGCACCCCTCGACCAAGGCCTCGAAGGAGCTGTAGCCCCACAGATCGGCGTCCGTGTCGTTCTCAGCCGCTTCCAGCGCCGCGACTGCGCCGTCAAAGTCGATCACATCGAACCGAGAGCGCTTTTCCCACATCACAAAACACGCCGAGTGACGCTTGCCGAGCAGCAACGAGATGTTGATGCGCGACGCACCGAGAACGACGCCTTGTGGCACCCTGCACGCTGGCCACGGTGCGTACGCGACCAATCCGCTGGGCATGTAGCGGGCGAGACCAATGTCAAACTTCTTGGACGCCGCGACCGCCGCGACGAAGCGAATGTCGGCGGCGCAAAGCTCGTCAAACGCGAGCGACGTCGATGGCTGGGTCAGCAAGCTGCCGTAGAACGACGCTGTAAACTTGAACGCTGATGCCGGAATCCACGCAGCGACAGCTTCGGCCTCCGTCGGCGGCCCACAGCGCGAGTGCACCAATGGGTCCCTGTACACAAGGTTAAAGATCAAAACAGCACGGACGCCTCGTGTAATCGGCGACACGGTGACGGGCGTCGACGCATACACGGCGAGGAGACCCTGTGGCGACATCTGGATCTTGGTGCTTCCGTCAGCGGCGGAGTCTCTTACTCCAAACACGCAATCCGAGTCTACAGCAATGCCGCCGCCTTCGTAGCGCGATGGAAGGCACACGAAGAGACGCCCAAAGAACCCACGAGGCGGCGCGTCCATGGGCTCCAGACTTTGTGCGCTTCCAATTGCGTCCAGGGCGAGGTGGGACAACTGCACGGTGTACGGGCCCTCAGGTACAAGGCGGTCTTTCACTAGACGGCGCGGAAGGCCACCGACAAACACCGTGCGGATGTTTTTGGCGGGGATCGTGTTGGTGCCATGACGCGCGACCAGGGCAGCAGTGACGACGTCGGACACTGGGAGCTCGATGGACTTGCCGTCGACGTACAGGACGACTTTTCGATCAGCATCAATCGCCATCGCATACGCCCGCGGCGCCCAAGGCACACCGTCTGCTTCGCTGGTCATGGGATCGGATTGGGCGTGTTCGATTGCGATCGTCCCGATGATTCGATTTATCCTGATAAGAACGTTTACGTGGGGTCCGGGACCCCTGGGACCCCGGGTCCCAGGGTCGTATAATACATTCTGGCCAACCCATTAGACTGCTTTTGCTACCAAGATATCTTGATTATGTTACCCATGTGACATGTCCGAGGGCTCCGAAACATGAAATTCGGACCAAAAAAATCAGGCTCCAGCCGCTCTATCCCGATATCGATAACACGAGCGCCATTCGTTGTTTGACCTGCAAAACGTATGAGCGACGAGCCGCCTACCAAGACGAAGAAGACGTTTCGCTTCTCCGTGGCCACGGACGTCGATCTCTTGAAGGAGGTGATCAACGTGGCCCCGTACGACGCTCCCTTCGGACAGACGATAGCACGCTGGGAAGAGGTCACCGAGCACATGCGCGAGATTCACGGTGAGCACGTCACGTTTACCGGGTGCCGCAAGCGCTTCGACGACCTCATACGCGGCTACGCCCGAAAGTTTCGACCATGGAGCCAAGACGATGGGGCCAAGCGAGTCGGTTGAGCATGATGCATACAGCCTCTACCGGCTCCGCTCGGTAGCGGTTAGCTGTGATGATGACGTCGGGCAAGCGAAGCAAGCGCACCTGTAGTATATCGGCGATATCCTGCTTGGTCAAAGGACTTGCATGATTCACCAACACACAGCTCAGGTTCTTGGAACCTAGGTGGCTAGCCATAGCTTAGGGATCACGTCGGTTGCATATCTTTCTATAGATATGAAAGGCACAACATGCCACATTGTTCTCTAGATATAGTAGTATAGATCTTTGTATGCCGCTAGTGATCCCGACTCTCACTTCAGCATTTGCTTCGTATCCAACACGTTTGGCTTATTGAGGACTAGCCGCCTCCTATTGTCATGCTTCTCGTTGGGTCATGTTGAAGTCCGCTTGCTTGCTATCGCGGAGTTAGCACAGCACCAGCTCTATGATCTGTTGCTTTGTAAAGCGGAACTTGTACAGACAATCGGCCTCGCTTTGCGCGGCAAAGTTGAACCGTGTACTTGGAATGGAGATGGCCCGGGAGGTCGCACTACTGGCGAGCTGGACAAGAAGCAAGACGAGAGGAAGCGCAAGCAGTCCGTTGTCCATGGTTCAATCGCTGGTCCAATCGAAAAATT